>NW_028270147.1:70580813-70887159 GCF_037043375.1 Chiloscyllium plagiosum
GTTACCAATCAGACAGCACCAAAGTAGGAAGGAAGATCAATAGTGTTTCAGGTCATAGACTTTCTCTCTCAAAATCATGTCCAGCAAACTGAACAGTGCTAAGCATTCCACTTAGTAGCCAGGTTGGTATCACATTGATTGCAACATGAATATTCATCAGCACCATCAGAAGCAATTTGTAGAAACCAGGATGGTAATACCAATCCATAAATATTATCTTTCTCATTTCCTATATATGACCAATTGTCCTCTGGTCCAGACTTTATACATGCAAATAAAATACCACCTTTAACACAAATCAAATGGCTGTTCCATGCACTGACCCACCCTGCTCCTACTGCAAAGACATAAGGCCTTAAGAAGAAAAACCAGACGAAATGATTTTCATTCCTCCTACAATCTCGTGCTTCTTCAATCCACCTCCCAAACTGTAATGTTCAGGTCTCTAAACTGTGGAATTCTTATCCACCTTAACTTGTTCAAGAAAATAACAGAACAAAAGCCAAAAAGTTAAAAAGTAATATATTTACATGAGAATTGTAGCTAATAGAAGTTGAACATCTCCAGTCCTACTGTTTTGTTTGGAAACAGTTTGTGTACTGCCTTGATAGCATACAATCCTCCCTTCTCTGTACTGGAAATGTTTACATTATATCATTCATATACATTTTGAGGAAAAACTTACTGAAAAAAAACTAATATTTTTGTCTTCTGCATTTTCACCATGAAACTTATTATTTCTGAACGTTTTACAAAGTTGGCACTTGAGGAATAAATGAATTGACAATTCATTTAGCTGTCATTAACTTTCTGCTATTTCAATACATTGTTGTCCAGAAATAGATTTTTATTTTGTATTCTTACATTATGGAGCAGACCAAACCCCTAAAAGGTATATTCAGTGGATGGTCTAAAGTCTAACTTTTTCTTATTTTAAAAGGTAAGTGGTCCAGATGCAATTCAATTGGTTAAACTACTGGAAGTCAAGCAAATAGAATATTTTTACACTACAGTTAAAATACAAACAAAAGAATTGGCTTAACTGTAATCTACTGAAATGCTTCGTAAAATAATAGATATATTAACTATTATTAACTGTTCCTATATAGTAATATCCCATAAACACCCTGCACACTCTTGGCAAAGGCCAATTCAGTAAAATGGATGGTCTCACATGCAATTCTAGCAGCAGGAAGAGAACCCCAGCTTTTAGCTGGAACTTGAGGAAAATGAGCTTCCATACCCAGTTTCAAGACCTCAGCAACTCCAAAAGGCTAAAATTTAAAATCCTGGACCCCATCCATTCAGGCTGCTTCTATTGTTCCAACTTAAGAAAAAACCCAAGGCCTCACATTGCTGTTTACTCTATTAGCTTGGAGCAGACTACTCATCCCTGTCTCAACCTTTCTTCTTAAATAAAGAAGGACAGAATACACCTCTTAAAGCCACAGTATCATCACACTTATTAAAATACTAATAACGCTTTATTTTATTTAAACAGAAGCTACATTGAAACATTTGTCAAACTGTTTCCAAATTGCAACAAACTCACATTTCTGAGATTTATGTTTTCCCCTCTGCTCTCCAAGGCACATTCCCTGAAGCTCTCCTTTGCATTGACACAGTCACTTGGTTAATGGGTCTTGCACTATCTTTTTGTTTTTGTAACCTGAACTACGAACATTGGCAGAGAACTTAACCACTGGGCACAAAACAATACTAAATCTTATTCCTGTCCTCTCCTGATGTACATACACTCATATTTACAGCACGGATCACTGGAATACAACTTGGAAAGGGAACCTTGAGATGGTTTTGCTTTGCATGTCTGCCATACCCAGGATTAGCAGCGGCAACAGAGTTCATAACAATGGAAAACAACCAAACCAGTTTTATACCTTGGCCAGACTGCCCACCATTAGACAGAAACTACTGGGGATTAATCATGGTGTAGTTTAAAAATTAAACATGCACCTGGACAGGATACAAGAAAGGTTAGTGTTTGAATAGATAATCCATTTCTCAATTTTTCTTCTGACTTTTCTTCACTGTTATGACTTTGTTTTGCTCTTTCTGGGAGGCAGAGTGTTAATATGATACAACTTGTAATCCTGAATCACAGCCTCATGCTCCAGAGGCAGGAGCTCAAAGCTCACAAAGTAATTGGGAGAATTCAAATTTAAATAATTGATAGGTAAAGATTAAAAGATAATCTCATCAATAATGATCGTGAAACTACAGATTTATTGTCATTAAAACCCATCTGATCACTAACACATTCAGGAAAGGAATTCTTTCAGCCTTACTTTGTCAGGCCTGAATGAGACTCTAGACTCTCAGGATGTGTCATCATTAACTCCTACAGGCCTGGCAAACTATTCACTTGTACCAAATTGTGACAGAAAAAAATTAAGAGTAAAACTGGACAGATGACCCAATATAAACCTAGGCACCAAAATTGACAAAGATACACACTGCCCTACAAAGTCCTCCTCACTAACATCTGGGGAGTTCTGTCAATATTAGGAAAAGCTGTCCCCCAAACTAGCCAAGCAATAATCAGATATAGTAATAGCCACCTACTCATACCTTGCTAACAACATCCCAGATCATGATCGTTTGGAACATTTCCTTGCTCCCTTGATTCCCATCTACTGCCTTCCCTCAGCTAATGGATCAGGGCTCCCCCATGTTGAACAGTATTTGCAAGAAGGTCAGAGTGTAGCAAGGGCACTGAATGAATTCTGGATTGGAGGCTTCATTATCCATCATCCAATGCAGAATGGTAGCGCCATTACTAACTAAACTGGCAGAGCATCAAAGGACCTTTTGGTCAGACGAAGCCTGCAGCAAGTGGTGAACCTGCAAGAGTGATGATTTCGCTCTCACCAATAAATCGGTCACAAACGTATCTCTCCACAACAGCATTAGTCGTAATAATAATTGCACACATGCTTTTGGAAAGGAAGGCCCAACTTAATCAGAGGACACTATCCATCATATTGTGTGATATTACCATTCTAAATGGGATAGATTCAGTACAGACACTGGGAATAATATCCTAGAAAACATGGGCCATTTTGCACAGGTTAGGATTTTCCTCTCTACAGGATGGTCATAGGCAACAAAGATTCATCATCCCCTGCAATGTATAGCTCAATCTTAGACTAGGTGCGAGTACCAGGATTGTGAGAATCTAACTTGACACCAATGATATCATTTACAAGGCAATGAGGGGTCAAGAAGTCATCTTTGCAGTCTTTAGAAAAAAAGATGAGAACAATAAAGGCTGCAAATGAAAAACAGAATGAGTGAGAAAGGAAACAGAAAAGAAAAGTGACAAAGACAGAAGAAGGGTTCAAAAGACCTAAAGCAAAAGTAGCAATTGAGACATTACATTAAGTCAGGAGAACAGGGCCACATATTGATTCTTCCTGGTATTTCAAATCACATCTCAAAATGATAAATTGCATTGAGGAGGAAAGATAAGCACACAACTAATCATAACCTTAAATCAGACTGCAACTCTGGAGATTAATTTTACCTTCCTGCCCGAGTTATAACGTATACAAACATTGAGACGGTCACATTTTTGAAACAACTGGAAATAACGGGTCATCCTCCAAATACAGTGCAAGGGAAAGAAAATATAATTCCTTCAGTTCCCAATTGTGGGCTGACTATACAAGCAAGCATTGGAAGAATTCTGCCTTTTGTCTGCAGCTTCCTGAGTTCATAGCAAATAAATAACACGAGAGAAAAAAAAAGAGATGTTCACTGTTCTTTGTGAACAGCTACAGCTGCCTCTGGTAGACCATGACATCATTTTCAACTAACCACAAGGGTCGCTTATACAAAAGTCTGCTGTCAAAATGTTTGTATAATTTATGAATCACTTCCATCTCAGAGAGACTCCATCAAACTAAATGTATCCCAGTTAATAGGATGCAATTTTATATTGCTTTCCTTTTCCCTTCCCCAGCAGTCATTCTTTAAGAGGAAGCTACTGCAGCTTGTATGGGCTGGGTTACATTGTCACTTTACATGTAAACAAGCATATTTTCCAGCCAGCCTATTCCCAACAATGATCAGAGGGAGAGATTCTTGCTGTTTTTCTCATCTCCTAACCCTTCAACTGAGTTGGAGGTTATCACAGCATTGACCATTGTTTGAACATGAAACTTTCCAAGCCTGTGATTCAATGCAACACAGTGTATGGTGGACTTAGCTACTAAGATAGTGGTTATGTTTCCCCAGCTATAATTTACGTTAGCCCATTTGTTGGTGCTCATGCTTTTTACCAGCATCCTTGCATGGGGTGGGGCTGGCAAAAAATGTAAACAAAGATTCAGAAATCAACTTAATGTCTTTTTATTGTAGAAATTAGGAGGTTTGCCCTTTGTAAGCCTCACCTCCCAGCTCACAATAACACCGCCTTGTACACCCATAACTAAAAAGGGACTGAATGGCCCATCCCTGCTCCTATGTTACTATTTATGCAGAGGGAGCTCAACAATCAAAGCCAGGTATTTTGAAACATCTTTTAAATTAATAGGACGCTTTTAAATGCACCAAAATAGACAAAGGCAGATACTTTTATTTAAATGACAGGTTTTGGTTAGATGGGGGTTTAAAGTGTTAATAATCTAAACCCAACCTGCCTGCTTCTGGTTCTAATAAAGGCAAGGGTTTTGAGAATGGAAGTATATTAGAACTTCAAATGTTATAACAGGGCTATTTGTATTTGGCTATTTGAAATTCAACTTCATCTGACTGGGCTTCATGGGTGAACTAAAGAGAGGCTCAGACTGACCAGGTAAGGGCTTCTCCCACCCAGCCTGCTTGGACAAAGCCCACAGTAAGATGTCCCCAACCCCATGACCCTACGATCTGCAACCACTCCTTGCACCATACCCCAAGGCTTCCTTCCAAAACCCTGAAGGTGCACCAAGCTATTCCTGGCTCACCAATGTGAAGTTACTAATCTCTCTGGGCTTTTCCAACTCCAGATTTAAATGGTGCTGCATTGGCTAACTAGTGAAGACAACACTCATTTCTTATGTTACCTCATGTTCCTCATGCAGGCCTGAGGTTAAAATTCCCATTGTATCTCAGAATGATCACAGTAGTTCCTTCTCACACTTATAAGAAGGATTCTGTTTTTATTCTATCAAGTGTCTGTATGACCATCTAAAAACAGCAAGTTAACATCAAAGCAGAAAGGGCTCTTATGGTGCAGAGGTAATGTCCCAACTCAATTCCAGCTGCTCCAGTGGTGTGTAATAATGTATCTGAACAGGTTGATTTAAAAAAGAAATGAGTAGGAATAGGCCATTCAGTTGCCTGCTTTGCCATTCTAGATCATCTACCTTGACACAATTTTTCCCTGTTTATTTGTAATTCATTCATGGATGTCATCAGCACCTTAAATCCTATTCATCTCTACCATAAACATACTCAGTAACCCAAGCTCCAACAGCCCTGTGGAGTGGAGAGTTACAAAAGTTCTCTACACAGTCAGTGAATCAATTCTGCTTCATCTCAGTTTGTCCCTTATTCAGAAACAGTCCTTACTGTTTTTAGACACTCCAAGCGGGAGAAACATACGTCCTGCATCTACCTAGCCTACTCCTTTAAGACTTTCATGCAACCCACGAAAGTCAGGAGGATCAGAGAGGGGAATGCTGCCCTAATTTTAACTATCTACCCCACCTGAATCCAACAGGATGAGCAGAGTTAAAAATTATACCTAGAAATGTCTAAATCCCAAGACTTGCATCACAATGAACTTAAATAATTTATACCCATTTTCACTTTTTGAAAGTTCACGCTTTTCCACCCCATCACAATGCAGGACTGTTGTGGGAAGGAGAAATGAGATTCATTAATCTGCTCATTCTCTCTCTCTCTCTCAACAATCTCAACCAAACTATAACATTCAGATGTGCTGCTGAAATATATCTCTCTTTCCCACCCCCCTCTGATTGCTGCCTCTGGAAAACATCACAATGATTTCAGAAACACAATAGCTTTCATCACCTTTGTTTATAGGTAAAACCTTCAGCTCAGTTCCAAGTCGGACACTTCCAAACTTTCCTAAGTTTTTAAACTCAGTGCAACATAACTACTATTCCATTGTAACAGGACTGCTGGAGAAGTCTTTCATTTCTAAATAGAGGCTGTTTAACTTTGTACCTCTTTTCTCAGTCAGAATCTTCCAACCCAAGGTAAATAGCCTTTAAATACTTACAATTCCAATTTTTTAAACACTTGCATCACGTTCCTTTATAATCTATTCTTACTCCAGTGAAAGAAGAATCATATTTTAATGGTAGGGCACTTATCATAGGAACAGAGACCCTTTATTGTACAAACACCAACCTTTTCATCACCCTCCAGATTTTGTGTAAAATTGCCACTCTTCAGCGTTGAATATATCATAAACTTTAAAAGCAGAAGTTTTCACATGACCTATCAAAAAACAGACCTTATTCAGACTGAGAAACACAGAAGCCACTATAACAGCCTAGTCTAAAGTTTTTCAGCATATATTTGTTTCAAGCATTGGAGCAAAGACATGGTTATTTTGGGAGTTAAATTAGGCCATGCCTAATTTAACTGAATACTCCACATACAACATTTCACCTCAACATTTAACTTCCAAAAATAAATCTTAATCAACTGAATTTCACTGCCCTTTATAACTATGTCATTTTCAGCTCAGACGGATCCTTCTTCAGTGATGGTTTCAGGAGCTTGCTTCACTGTGGTCAGGTGATCACAGCAACTGCTTTAGGTGCCTCTTTGTAATCCACAAGGGTCTCCAACATTAGAATCAGATGACGCAAATTGAGTATTGATTGTTACTGTTATTGTAAAAACAAACTAAGTGCACAGCTGGAAAACAGAGCACTAGGCTGTGTGTGTTCCATTTGTAGCATCGTTTACATTATGGTGCACTCCTCGACCCAAAATCCAAGGCTTCTCAGATCTCACAATTTGAACAGGAGCTTGTGGTTAAACCACTGGATGTTCACAGTTTTCATTTTGGTCTTAAGGCAAATAAAAAAAAGAAAGCTACTCACCAGCAAGCTGAAATAGTTAAATGAGGAACCCCAGAATATTTGCTTGTAGATGATTGGTAACTGGGAATTAAAATCCATTACAGATTTTCATATTTATGCACTGCAAAGCGCATTGCCAGGATTTTACACATGCCTGTACTATCATGTTAAAAAGCCTACATGCAATTTGTAGTGTGACATTATCAGCAATTGGATTGTTTATTTTCCAAAGTTGCTTTTTGTAGAATCCACATGTAGAGTGACTATCATTTCATCAGTCTGACCTGGATTTAAACCATGTATAAAAGCCGATATATAAACCCAATTCACCACCCAGCCTCTCCTGTCTTCCCCACTCCTGCCCTCTTGTTGTTTCAGCAACATTCTGGATTTATATTTTAAAACAGCACTTTAGACACTGGACTATAAAATTTGCTGAAATAGTAACCTCACAAGTGTTTGTACAACGGCAACTGCCATAATCAATACTTCATATGTACAGTCATTAACAAAAGACAAATGTCACCAAGGAAGACATAATCATACACTGGGTGTCCAGCAAAACATCAGTTACATTTACAATAGACAATATTGTTTCCAGCTTTCAGTCACCAGCCAAACTCCAAGGCAGAACCGTGACACTGCACCAAACTGAATCACAAATCTTTGCAAACACTATGAGGAACAACCACAGATTCTGAAAGTGCACTCAGCTAAGTAGTGGAGTGGTGTACAGTGCTGAGACTCAGAATTTTAAAGTCCTGCTACTAATTTCTCTTATACCAAGCCGTCAATTTTATTAAATAAATGTTTGGACTAAATTAAAGGAAAATTTATTGAATTAAAGAGGAAATGAATGACACTGAAGAAGCTTCAAAGTAATACGTGGATGGTCAGGCAAGTTATTAGTTATAGTAAACCATAAAGACCAGTATCAGTCTGCACGCAGTCTTGAAATAGTTGCCTCAGTGAAGGTTGAGCTGGGGTCTACAATGAACTTTAATATTTCTGGCTTTCAGCTTAAAATATAAAATCAGATAAACCAGAGTTTGCGTGTCAGCAATGTCTGTTGGAGAGTATGACAAACTGATCAGCACAGGATCAAGTTGGGAATGATACTCTAAGCAGCCTATCTGCTATTAATGACAAGACCCATTTAAGAAAGGCCATTTATGCAAGGTATCAGACAATTGCCAGCACCCAGGTACAAATATCTAACCACGACAACCAAGTGAGGAAGGGTGAAATGGCAGATTTCTTTCCAATCATCCAAGTTGCACAAAACAACACTTCATGGCTATACTTTTCTCCAATTAAAATGTCATGAACTATGACGGTTTCCTCCCACCGTCCAAAGATGTGCAGGTTAGGTGAATTGGCCATGCTAAATTGCCCGGAGTGTTAGGTGCATTAGTCAGGGGTAATTGTAGGGGAATGGGTCTCGGTGGGTTGGTCTTCGGAGGGTCGGTATGGACTTGTTGGGCCGAAGGGCCTGTTTCCACACTGTAGGGAAGCTAATCTAATCATGATCCAATTAAAAGGCAGTTTGAGCGCAAGAGCATTTTTATTAGACAACATCAAGGATATGGCCTATCAGACTCAAAATTAAAAGGAGATAGTGCCCATGTCAAAAGAAAGATAAAAGAACATATACTGTATTATAGAATCTTGGATGTCCTTGAGGTGCAAGGATCTAATCTATAATAAACACAGGATGCCCGACTGGAAAGGAACATCACTTATCATTGAACGCCAAACTACACCCATGACTCATTGTATATATAGCTTGTCCCCGAAGGGAACAGACAGTTCTGCAGATCAATCCCAGCATTCTGTTTCATTTTATTATATCCAGAAGTGTTCTTCAACAAAACTGAACTTAATTTCGCCCAAATGACGGTAATATTTCTTTCATTGATTAACCACCACAAGTAGAGGGTCTGCATAAAAAATGCGATGAGTTCTAGCGAGGCAGGTCATTGCCCATAACCTAAGGAATTAATACTCCATAAGCTCCATGTAGAGGTGAATTAATGATTCTCCACAGGCTTTGCAGAGGTTATCACATCCCTCTCCCTCTAAGTCCGAGGGGGTCCCCTCACTCGTGTGATGTTTGGGCTTCCTGCATCATTTTGCCTGTGGCCCCAGCCCTGTGCTTTCCAGGTCTGGTCAGGGGAGCACATAATACATAGGCGATTGTCACTCCTGTGAAGACCGAAGAGTGCCTGCAGGGGGCTATTCCTTGGTTTGCACGGACATGCCTACATCATCTCTCAGGAGGATTCCTACCAGAGATAGTCGATGTGTTTTTTTCTTGTGATCTTCTCTTTGGTTTTGACCATGTATGATATCAGTCCCGTTCTTTAAGGATAGCTCTCTAGGTATCCTGGGAGTTATCTCCAAACACTTTACGTGGACCATGTCTCCCCCTTGTACTTTCAGACCTAGAGAAACTTCAACTCAGTTTTGTTCCTGGGAGTCAGAGTCCCTTTCTATGGCTTTCATCCTCTCAACATGTTCTTGTTGACTCTGTACCAGAGGTGTTTTATCTCATTTACCTGGGAAACACATTTTGCCCTTTTAATTGGATTCCAGCCTCAAAAGAAACACCGTAAGACCGCCACTAAACTCTCCAAATGTTCCTCTGTAGTAACTCCTGAGGTTAAAAAGTCAGAGAGACTTTCACTTTGAGTACCCTTTGGAGGATGTTCTCCTTTTAAAATGATGCAAACCAAAGCCACTCCAACTCATTGCTGTGGGAAGGCAGCCAACATCAAAGACCCCCTCTCACCCATAATGTCTCCCAACCTCTTCTGTCAGGCAAAAGATTCAAAAGCAGAAAACAGATGTACCAACAGTTTCAAGAACACCTTCTTCCCTGCTGTTATTAGACTTTGGAATGGTCCTCTCAAATTAAACACTGATCTTGCTTTTTGAGCACCATTGCAGCCATAACTTTGTATTCCTCATGCTATTCAATCGCCCTATGATCTTTGTATATTATGATCTGCTGTACTGCACGCAAAACCAGACTTTTCATTGTACTTAGGTACACGTGGTAGTAACAAAATCAAATCAAAAGGGCAAGCCAGTGTTATCACACAGAACTTTGTCAGTAGTTACAGTGACATATTTTTCTGGATGACACCTCAAGCTCCAGTTGGAAGTAGGTGTGACTTGTATTCAGTTTACAAAACACATGAAGCAGACTCAGCTTTTCATACAAGTATTCTATTTTTAACACAGTACGTCTGTCTAAGCAAGAAACTCTGTTGACTGCCCTCATAATCCCCACAGAGAGAGAGATACCGAGTTGTCAGATTTTACAACGAGGTTTACTGGTGTGGTCCATTCAGCAAATTGTATTCAGCATATGATGCCAAGTTCCTCTAGATGCTCCAATTCACCCTTTACTTTGCTGCATAGGGTATTGGGGTTTGGTTGTGCCTTGAAGTATTTTGGACAGGCTCTGGGTATATCTCGATCTTGACCCTGGTACCATTACTTTTTCCAGGCTTGCCAGATACTTTAAACTCTTTATGATACCGGAAGATAGGACACCCAAGTCATCAGGATAATGACTTTTTGTCCTGAAAAGAGTATCTCATTCTTTCAGCATACTCAGACCAATCCTCCACACCCGCATCATAAAGTTCCAGTTTCCCAAACAACAGCATTCCCAATATTTCCCCATCACGGTCTTACTGAGTTGGTTGGAAGGCAAGATTGCCCAAATCTTTTCTTAACTCTCATCACCACTGTGATATTGCAGGAAGCCCAACTGGAAAGGAACATTATTTATTGTTGAAGATCAAAATAGAGTCACTACTGATGGCAATATATAGATTAGTCCCAGCCCTGGACAGACATTCCAGGATCTGCTTTTATTTTTATGTCCAAATGTCTTTTACACATAACCGAAGGGTCATTTCTCCCCATGACCAAATCACCATGTTTTTTTCTTCATCAATTAAACACCAACAGCAAGTCACACGTGGAGCCAATTGGATATTTACATACAAAGCCCATTAAAGGTTGCAAACTATCAAAGGCAAGAGAGAAGTGAGATTGAGAGGGAACTAAATCAAATGGAATTGGAAGGGGAGAAAAAGCACTTTAGCCCCTATAGTGCCCATTGCTCTCTAAAGAGATCGCGAGTGGACACCAAGGGTTTGCTTGTGTTTTTGCATCCTGCAGTGCTCATACACATAACTGAATAGTTTTATTTCCCATCACCAAATCATACACTTTTTTTCCCCCACCACCAGTAAATCCTGCATGTTTAAAATTGAATAATTTGCATGCATAGCCCCTTAAGGGCAATGCAAACCATCAGAAGTGAGGGACAAGGAACTAATTTATAATTTGCTGATCAACCAGTTCAGAGACACCACTGGAGTAGGTTCAGCTTGAACCCAGTCCTCCTAGGTCAGAGGTAGGGACACTACCGCTGTGCAACAGAAGTCCTTTGGGTCTGTTTTTTTTTAAATCCAGAAGTACTCTTATGCACAACTGAATGGTTTTCTTCCCCATCACCAAATCAGTGTGACGGACATCTTTTTCCTTCACCTAATAACCAGTACCAGTAAATCACCCGTGTAGCCATTTACATGCAAAGCCCGTTAAGGTCAATACAAACCATTGGAGGATTAGGGAGAGTGGGAGGGGCTACATCAAAATGGAGTTGGAGGGGGCAGACAAAGCACTGTATCCTCTGCAGTGCCTACCCCTCTCTCAAGAGATTGACAGTACTGATGGACATTGTGTGCTCCCTCTCCAATAACACCCTGGCATGAACTGAACAGCAGAAGAGGCAGCCTGTTACCAAGGGAACTCATACTCAAACTGCACGAGGAGATTAATTACGATTCCCCATGGGAGTGTAAGGGTTATCATGTAACCCGAGACAACAAGTGGTTAGCTGATTTCTGGGACTGTCAGCGGTAAAGAACATCATGGATACCTTTTAACTCCTCGGTTCCAGTCACTGTTTGCCACTGGGCTTTTCTTCTTCAGAAAGAAAGTGCAAGACTGCTCCCTACATCTGATAAACTTGCTTATTAGCAGGGTCAAGAGTCAAGGAGAATCATTTCATGTCTTTAGTTCTTCCCAAATCCTCTCCAAAGCTTGAGACACACATTTATCAAATCCTCTAAGGTAGCTTCTATGTTTATACCACAGTTAGTTTACCCAGAAGATTTAAACTGCACTCTAGATTAGAAAACAATTAAGGGGAAGCATGTCAGGCTAGAAAATGTCAAACCCCCCATTCAGATGACCAGCACTATTATCAAGCACACTAGGATCACATACTGTTCCCTCTGTTCTCTAACAATAATAGGCTCAGCCCCAAACTGAAAAATACTGCCTCCCACTGACATTTTTATTTGTGAGTAAGTAACAATTTAGTCTCAATTTTTTTCCTATTGGGCAGCTGAAACTAGATTGAAATGATTTTCAACATGTAACCCTGGCAAATTGCAAGGAGGAAGCTTTCAACCAACAGCCTGGGTAAATTCAAGCACAAAATCAAAATAGGGACAAGTGTTTAATATATCTATAAATCAAACTCTGTTTAAGGTGGTTAGGTCCCATAGAATTTTACGGAGGGAGGATGTACTCTGAAGAGAATGCAGAGATGGTTCCGTGTGATTGTGCAAGTTGAGTGAATGGGTAAATGCACGGCAGATGAAATATAATGGTCAGTAAATGTGAGGGCATCCACTTTGGTCACAAAAACAGGAAAGCAGATTATCTGAATGGCAATAGATTGAGAAAGGGGGATCTGCAGCAAGACCTTAGTGTCCTTATCCACTAGTTGCTGAAAGTAAGCATGCAGGTGCAGCTGGCAGTGAAGAAGGCAAATGTTGATCATTATAGTGAGAAGATTTGAATGAAGGAGCAGAAATATCTTGCTGCTTGGTGAGGAGATGTATTGATAACGAGAGTGAGAGAATCAAAGAGTGCAGGAGGTGTCATGTGGGCGGCACGGTGGCACAGTGGTTAGCACTGCTGCCTCACAGCGCCAGAGATCTGGGTTCAATTCCCGCCTCTGTGTCTGTGTGGAGTTTGCACATTCTCCCAGTGTCTGCTCCGGTTTCTTCCCACAGTCCAAAGATGTGCAGGTCAGGTGAATTGGCCATGCTAAATTGCCCAGAGTGTTAGGTGAAGGGGTAAATGTAGGGGAATGGGTCTGGATGGGTTGCTCTTCGGAGGGTCAGTGTGGGCTTGTTGGGCCGAAGGGCCTGTTTCCACACTAAGTAATCTAATCATATGCTATAAGATATTGTGGAGATGAACATGGGTGAAGGGGAGCAATTTGAACATGAGAATAGGTAGTGAGTCATGGTAGAACAAGGTGCTGGGTTAGCAGAACACAGACACAGAGAATGGCAAATGTCTTTTGGACAGGTTAGATGCTATAGAGGGTTTGAGAATAGATGACTGGCAAGGAGCAACTTTAATTTCTTCAATGTAAAGATAATACTTTTAAGGGCATCACCAACATTAGAGTTGAGGCTGAGGCAAAAGGAGGATGATGCTGCAGAGATGGAAATATGAACTGTTAAAATGATGGATTGGAGGTATAACTCCAAGTTGAACAGACCAAAGCTTAACATGGTCTGATTCCACTCCCTGTAAGGGATTGAGGATGGCGAGATTAATGAGAGGAGGGCTAATGTGGTAAACAAGAACAGCAACTCCAGTCTTTCATTGGAAAAAATTTGCATAATTGAAAAGAAAAGAAGGATAGGCAGCCACAACAGATGATTTTATTAAAACTAAAAGGCTTGAAAGACCTCATACAAACAACAATCACATCCACAAATGGATGACTGAACTGTTTAGAACATACAGTTCTATTTTGGGCTTTGAAAATCTAAAGGCAGTCGATTGCTATAATTGACTGATTTCAGGGTCACTGGATTCTTGTTAGTGTACACATGCAGGAATTAAATTATTTTGCTCCAGTTAAAGGCTAACATTTTTCCTCGACTTTGGCAAGATTATGCACAACTAAAATTAATTTTTAGGATCGCAGGAGATTTCAACCAAAAAAATGGGGTAACATGTAAAATTCTTAATGCAAGAAGATTTTGAACATCTAAGTCTAATGTGATGAACTCCACTAATAGTAATAATGGACACATCAGATCCCAGGATGAAAACTGGTTTGAGAAGTTCTTTTTAATTTTTCCAATTGGTTAACAAGATGCTTCACTACTGAACCGTACTCTCAAGAGGCAAAGATATGGTCATTAACAACAGAACACACTTTTATAACACAAAGGCAGCAAAATGTTGTGCAGAAGATAGTTAGAAAAATCTTAACACAAAAATATTAGAAGAAAGTTACAATTTGTTTCCCAACACTATTCAATTCAGAGATTCAATCCCAGAGAAATATCACTTCTTTATGAGCTTTTTAAATAATTTCTTAGCAGATGCTTTCTGGTTTCTTTCCCCTGGGCTTCAGATACCATTTTTTAACAATTCAGTTCCAGGCCCCTGGTGTGAACCTCCCACAGTTCTGATGCCCAAACATTCCCAGTTCTAACAACATTAAGACTCCAATACATGCTCTCTTAGCTTTGAACTTCCACAAATTAGAAATTACTTCTGCTGAAGTAACCAAAAAAAAATTGATTCACTTGCTAGGCGAAAACTATTCACTTTGAAACTTAATTCTTCATTTCTTCTGAAATAAAAGCTTGAACCCACTGTTTTGAAGTCAAAACTAAATTAATTGCCTTAAACATGTTTACACTGTCATAAATCTAATCTATAACCACTTTATCCATTAATACCACAGTATTTCTCTGAGACAATGGACTACAATCACATGTTCCTGGTACAGGGTGTATTCAGGTCATCATCTAAATGAATTTATGACTTTGCTTTTAAGAAAAATGAAACACTTTCACATGAGTGACCCACATGCAACTGCTCTTATTTTAAAGTTCCAATTTCAAAATACAATCACCTAGGACATTACCAGTAAAACCAGGACAGCTGTTCACAACACAGCACATTAGAGGGCTGGCTTTGGTTACTCTATGACATCCTCAAAGGACTTGCCTGGAGCATCAGAGGCTGTGGAGTGACCTTATAAAAGTTTATAAAATCAGGAAGGACATGGACACGGTAAATAGACAAGGTCTTTTCCCCGGGATAGGGGAGTCCAAAAGGACAAAGGTTTAAGGTGAGAGGGGAAAGATTTAAAAGGGATCGAAGGGGCAACTTTTTCACACACAGGGTAGTGCATTTATGGAATGAGCTGCTGGAGAAAATGGTGGAGTCTAGTACAATTGCAACATTCAAAGGCATCTGGATGGGTCTATGCATAGGAAAAGTTTAGAGGGATATGGGCCAAATGCTGGCAAATGGGACTCAATTTATCTAGGATATCTGGTCAGCATGAATGAGTTAGACCGAAGGGTTTGTTTCCATGCTGTATACCTCTATGACTAACTTGAAATAGAAGAATCAGAGCCTCAGCCCAGGTTCCTTTGTCCAACAGGCTGAAATGTCTGCTCTTTGAAATTGTTGCTGCTCCTTTCCATTTTGCCCCATTAAAGAAGGAGAAGACATCAATTAAAATAACAGCTGTCACAATCTGTCATTCAGCACTGTATACAGTAAGCTTCTACACAAAAAATCGTCCAGCTTGCTTTCAGTATCCATTGTTTAGGAAAATCAAAAGAGAATTTCTGCATTTCCTCTGACTTCCTGTGGGTTTCCCAGCATAACATCTGCGCAGTTACAAAGTCAGAGGAAATTCATGGCCAACGTCGAGCATTATTCTAATCTAGGAACTACAACAACAACAACAGCACCTATTACAATGTACTACTACCTGCAGTGAAATCGCTTCCTATTCGCAAATGGTTCTCTCTGCTGCTGAAACCCTCATTCAACCTTTACTGCCCATATTCCAACATATGTCTGACCTCCCCATATCCTATACTTCGTATTGTTGAGGTTTCCCAAAACACTGCTGCCTGCATTCTAACTCACACCAATCCCATTTCTCTATCACTCAATGCTCCCTGATCGACACGGGCTTCCTGTTAATGTTAATTATAAAGTTCTCATGCTTGTTTCCAAATCCCTCCATCACCTCACCTCTTCCCATCCATGTCATTTCCTCCAATTCAAATCTTTGAAATCCTACTTTGTGTTCGACAACAGGTGGCTGTCCCTTTGTACACCAAAGCCCTAAGCTGTGGAATTCCCTCCCTCAACCTCTGCATCTCTTTAGAAGCTCTTTAAGACCAACCTCCTTGGATTTGCTTTTCATCTTCCCTAAAGATATTAATGTGTTAATTTGTGAAATGTAAATTAATACAGTTATTGCTGTTGTGCGATGTGACTGTGATCAGACCTTGTTGTGATGTTTCAGTTATGGGTAGGTTTTGTCCAAATGTTTCTATCTTATTCAGTGTCAAGGATTACTACTGTGAATGAGCCCTTGCTTCTATGGTAACGTAACACTGACCAGGAATCAAACCTCATTATTGTAAACAGGTCAAATAACACAAGTCTCACCAAGTTCTCCTACTCTTCAGAAATTGATAGACTAAATACTTGGATTTAGAAGTAAAAATAAGGCATTAGCAGAAAATAAGATTTAGCTCAGCTAATGAGACATGCAAAGAGATCTAGTGAAACATTCTTTATATATCAGTAAATCAAGGCCAGTGCCCATAATGAAGCTTTTTCACAATGAGCTCAAAAAGAACTGAAGGACTAGCAGCTCGCTGCAGGAGATACATTTCTAATATCAGCTTAAAAGTTCACAGCCAAGATACAGGAAAACAAATTATACCATCCATTAAATCAGCAGAATTTGTCAAGTAAAAAAAGATTGGTCTCCACCCAAAATTACATCAAAGCCCTATACCTTCAACAAACTGAAATCGGAAGCCGTACATGGATCAGCAGATTCCACTTGCTTTTCACTAATATTTGTGGAGGAATAAATGTCTTAGAAGTGACATTTTCTGTACAGCCTCCAACCAGTGAAAAATATGTTGAGAGACCTACACGAAATGGAAATATACACCATCATGTTAAAAATCACAACGCCAGGTTATAGTCCAACAGGTTTAATTGGAAGCGCACTTGGCTTTCAGAGCACCGCTTCTTCATCAGGTGGTTCATCAGCACAACCACCTGACAAAGGAGCGGCGCTCTGAAAGCTAGTGTGCTTCCAATTAAACCTGTTGGACTATAACCTGGTTTTGTGCAATTTTTAACTTTGTACAACCCAGTCCAACACCGGCATCTCCCCATCATGTGTTATTCAAACTCTAAACGTTCAACCTCATTTCCAATAAAAGAATTTTTTTTCAAAAACAAACCTAATTTAGGTTGTGACTAAACCTCATATTTCAGTGACACAGCTTACTAACTCAAAAACTTGGATTAGTAGTTTTTGGACAAGATACTAAAAAGTCATAACAAGAGTCCCCACCTTCAGAAGTGAAGTAACACTTGCAGTGCATGGGCGTGTGAAATAAAAATCTTTTAAACAACAAAGAAAGGATAAAGCAATTCAAAAGCTATTTACGTCAAGATCTTGCAGTTAATTGGTGAAATTGCTGAGTGCGTTCTAATTAATGCTGATCCCATGAAGTTATCAGTAAGCTTAAAATCAGGGAGGTACTGCATCACAATGAATAATAACAAGGACAATTATCCTTGCCACAAGACAAACTGCAAAACCAGTCACACTGCTGCCAGTAAATTAAAATGGTTGATTTTCTAATCTCAGAGTTGAAGATAGTTCAAAACAGCCATAATTTATAAAGCAGAACTGCGAATTTGGCTGAAACAGGACATCTGAATTAATTTAGCAATCGAGCAAAATAATTGCTCCATACCATCAATTTGAGTATGCAATCCTTGTGCAATAAAAGAAAAAGACAATGGAGACATCATCTAAGCTTGATAATAACTTCCATTTACTGTGTGTTTTATGGAATAAATGCCCCAAAGCACTTTTTAGGGGAATACAGAAAACTGGAGGAGATCAGGCTTATGCAAAGATATCTTCAGGAGGCTTTTGAAAAGGTGGAATTAAGGTAGCAAAGGTTTGAAAACAAAACTTGTTTGGGAATGTTGAGTGAGGATTTACACATCAATACAGGAACTGGAAGGTGGACAGGCAATAAGAAGTTTACATAGTAGAATACAGTTTTACAACCAAAGGTTGCGAAGGAGGGCTTAAATTTGAGATTACAGAAGTAGGGTGTACAAGGCTACAGAAGGATTTGATATGATAAAGTGCTATGGGAATGGGAGTCAATTAAGGTTTAAAAAGAATGAGGGATAATAATAGCCTTGCATATAGGATAGCATAAAAACAGTGGACACCTGGGAAATTTGGAATTTTAGTAGCTGCAACTCAAGAATTTAAAAGGGAGAACAATCTTACCCAAATTCTTATGTCAGCAATTACGGGGTTTCAGCCAGGTGGCGTTACTATGTAGCTGGATGAGCGAAGGACCAGGTTTGAGTTTAAATTTACTCATGGACAAATAGGATGGCTGAATTACAAACAATATTGTGTGGAATTTAGGGCAATTACACCTTTGAGCATTCCATCAACAGCATAATGGAAACCATATTAACATAAAGATGACGAGGTTGCAGGCACTGGCTCAGTTTTGCCCTTTTAGGAAATTTCTGGACATACCATGACAGAGTACTTGGAACAGAGACCTGACACAATGGGTCTCCAATCTTCTTCCCTTTCCCTGCAGATTACTTTTAAAACTGTATAAAACAAAATCACAAACTGTCAAAATAAATCCAAAAGACATGCACATTGGGCAGCAATTGATCAGTGAATGATAACCAATGCCCATTGTTGTCAGTTATTAGCAACTTCTCCTTCTTTTAATAAAATGTCATTAAAATTGAGTTAATAAGACAATGTGTTTTATAATTGCATGTGCAGGATTATTGGAAAAAGGTATGTGGTCATCAGGCTGAAACAGCACTGCTGGCCCCAAATGAAAAAGAATGAGTAGAGGTCAAAGCATCCAGTATCTAATCTTTATAATAAGGACACAGGGTGCAAGAGCCAGGAAGTTATATTGAAATTACACATGTTCCAAACTCAGCTGAATTACTGCCCAATCCAGTTCTTGGTACCACGATTTAGGAAAGACGTGAACACAATTAGAGGGAGTGTAGGAAAAATTATTGAGAATAGTTCCAGAGATGACAAATTATAGTTAGCAAGATAGATTGGAGAAGACAGGACAGTTTTCCTGGAAGAAGCAAAAAGCTCAGGGGACTTGATAAAGGTATTTCATCTCAGGAAGGGTAAGAACTGGATAGAAATGGAGAAACTGTCCCCATGCATGAAATAATGAGTGGGAACATTGAGAAACTCTCAATAGAATAAAACTGAAAATAAAGTTTTCACTATTAATACTTTTAACCCACAATACCCCTTTTGTTTTGCACCAAAATAATTGTTCAAGGGTTGCTTAACACAGAGTGTGCTCATAAAAATATCATCTGATGAAAAACAGATCATGTTTGCATTCAAACGATTTTAACATGACTCCAGTTTGAAAGAAAAACTAATCGAATATTGCAGATCATTTAGCTAAATGTAAAGATTTAATAGCCTGAACTGTTGTTAATGTATAAGACTTTTAAGGTTTGGAGTTCTTCCATTCAGAATCCCTTGCTTGAATAGAAATGTTCCTCCTTTTGTCTCCAAATCCAATGGTAGTGTCAGAGGTTTCATTTCCCTCAAAAGTAATCTCAAGCATCCCCATGCTACTGTCCATATTTTTTCCAGTCATTAAATAATGTTTATTTAAGCTATGCACAATACTTCACAGTCATATGTTTTAGATAAAACCCCCACTTATTTACCCTGTGAAAAGGAGTAGAACTACAAAACAAAATGAGCTTATACCAAAACAAATTTCAAATTCAATATATACCAAGAGGAAACCAGTTTAAAAAAAAGATTGGTTGTGCTGTCCTTCTGTACTGAAGTATACAGAATGAGCTAGCCCAGTACATCTCATTCAACAGTTTGCTGCTTTCTATTTCTTCTATTCTATTTTTGGAGCAAAAATTAATATTTGTGAACTAAAGAATTCAATATTCAATAAGAGGAAACTACTATTATATGGAAAAAGCTCACCAGTTTTTTTTAAATTAAAAAACCCAACTTATCTACATTCTCTTTATATCATGTTGAACTTCAGTCTCAATAAAATTACCAAGTCACAGTAAAATGGTTACTTCATGTAATAATATGGACAACGAAGCTAATGCTTGTAACATAAATGCACCCAAAGCAATTGAGGAACCAGGAAGATTAATGCTCAACTAAACTAAAATTTCTCTTTCATTCCAGATGGGAACAATACACAACTGGCCATGTTGCCAGAGCTCCAGCGCTTTGTGTTTAAACACACTTGTGGGGTGTGAGCTTCGCTGGCTGGTCAGCATTTACTGTTTCTAGTTGTCCTGGAGAAGGAGATGGTAAACTGATTCATGAATCACTTAGTCAATGTGCTAAAGGTAGGTCCATGATAGCCAAAAGGAGGAAATTCCAGGATTTTGACCCACAGACAGTGAAAGTACAGCAATATTTCCAAGTCAGAATGGTGACCATTCCTTATTCATGAGCCCAGTGAATTTGAATTTGGCAGGTTACATTATTTTGCAAGATTACATTACTTTGCAAGACATTACAGGCAAGTGAGATCCTCTCTTCATCTAAAACCTACAGTATTGTTTCCTCAAGACAAATTTTAAAACAAGTTGCTATTTGCACTTCTCACAATTCTAGAGATAAAATCTTACTTATCTTTCAGTAATTGTACTGGTGTTGTTTGTTGAGAGATGGATGATCTAAAACTGCTTCCAAATAATGTCACACTAACACCTACCAAATTGTCAAAATAAAACAATAAGAACATTTAATGTTATTCATTCAACAAACCTGGATGGACAGTAATTTAAAATAAACTGTACACTTTGATACAGTACATAGAACCTTTTAATGCTCAGACACAAGGTAAAAGTAACTTATCAGTGTTGTCTTCAGCATCTTACTAAAAAAAGTGAACAAAAAAAATCACATTTTTTATTCCAATACTGTTAACTCATTACATAATACTGGTGCTACCAAAGCCAGTGACAGTCTTTATCACTTTCATATTTCACCCAAGTATTGAATACAACACAAAATTCTCAGCCTACTCTAGTCACAGCCCACACATTTAGAAAGCAAATGTAGAAGCATGCTACATACCATTTTTCGCAATTTAATTCAAGGCATTACAAAAATTCGACAGGTCCACTGTGACAATGCACAGAAATCCTAATTCCATGAGACCCATAAGACATAGGATGAAAGTAAGGCCATTCGGCCCATCGAGTCCACTCCGTCATTCAATCATGGCTGGTGGGTATTTCAATGCCATTTACCCACACTCTCCCCGTAGCCCTTAAATCCTTGCGAGATCAAGAAGTTATCAATCTCTGCCTTGAAGACATTTAACGTCCCGGCCTCCACTACGCTCCGTGGCAGTGAATTCCACAGGCCCACCGCTCTCTGGCTGAAGAAATGTCTCCTCATTTCTGTTCTAAATTGACCCCCTCTAGGTCTAAGGCTGTGCCCACAGGTCCTAGTATCTCTACCTAACAGAAACAACTTCCCAGCATCCGCCCTTTCTAAATCATGCATTATCTGGTAAGTTTCTATTAGATCTCCCCTCAACCTTCTCAACTCTAATGAATATAATCCCAGGATCCTCAGCTGATCATCGTATGTTAGGCCTACCATTCCAGGGATCATCTGTGTGAATCTCCGCTGGACACGGTCCAGTGCCAGTATGTCCTTCCTGAGGTGTCCGGCCCAGAATTGGATGCAGTATTCTAAATGGGGCTTAACTAGAGCTTTATAAAGTCTCAGTAGCACATCACTGCTTTTACATTTCAACCCTCTTGAGATAAATGGCAACATTACATTTGCTTTCTTAACCATGGACTCAACCTGCAAGTCAACCTTTATAGAATCCTGGACTAGCACTCCCAGATCCCTTGTACTTTGCCTGAATTCTTTTTTCCAATGTGCAAGACCTCGCATTTGCTCACATTGAATTTCAACAGCCATTTCTTGGACCGCTCTCCTAAACTGTCTAAGTCTTTCTGCAGCCTCCCCACCTCCTCAGTACCACCTGCCTGTCCACCTAACTTTGTATCATTGGTGAACATCACCAGAATGCCCCAGTCCCTTCATCCAGATCATTAATATATAAAGTGAAGCTGCGGCCCCAACTCTGAATCCTACGGAACACCATTGGTCACTAGCTGCCATTCCAAAAAAAAGCCTTTTAACTCAACTCTCAGCTTTCTGTCAGACAACCAATCCTAAATCCATGTCAGTAGCTCACCTCGAACACCATGGGCCCTCATCTTACTTAATAGCCTCCCGTGAGGGACCTTATCAAAGGCCTTTTGGAAGTCTAGGTGGATAACATCCACTGGGTTTCCCTGGTCTAACCTACTTGTTACCTCTTCAAAGAATTCTAACAGGTTAGTCAGGCACGACGTTCCCTTACTAAATCCATGCTGACTTGTTCTTATCCGACCCTGCACTTCCAAGAATTTAGAAATCTCATCCTTAATGATAGATTCTAGAATTTTACCTACAACTGAGGACAGGCTAATCAGCCTATAATTTTTCATCTTTTGTTTCAATTCTTTCATGAACAAGGGGTTTAAACAGCGATTTTCCAATCATCTGGGACTTTCCCTGACTCGTGATTTTTGAAAGATTACAACCAACGCTTCCGGTATTTCTTCAGCCACCTCCCTCAGAACTCTAGGATGTAGACCATCGGTGCCAGGAGATTTATCAGTTTTTAGACCTTTTAGCTTGTCAAGTACTTTCCCCTTTGTAATAGTCACCATACTCAACTCTGCCCCTTGACTCTCCTTAATTGTTGGGGTATTACTCATGAAGACTGAAACACAGTATTTATTAAGTTCTTCAGCTATTTCCTTATCTCCAATCACGAGCCTTCCTGCATCATTGAGTGGCCCAATCTCTACTTTTGCCTCTCGTTTGTTTCTTATGTATTGAAAGAAACTTTTACTATCATTTCTAATATTACTGGCCAGCCTACCTTCATATTTGATCATCTCCTTCCTTATTTCTCTTATTGTTATTCTGTTTGTTTTTGTAGTCTTCCCAATCTTCTGATTTCCCAGTGCTCTTGGCCACTTTATAGGCTCTCTATTTTTCTGTGATACATTTCCTTAGTCAGACATGTCTGTATAATTCCACCTCTTCCCTCCCCACACCCCCCCCCCCCAACCACCACTTCCAGTCAATTTTCATCAGTTTCTCTCTCATGCTCATGTAATTACCTTTATTTAACTGTAACACCATTACATCCGATTTTGCCTTCTCTCTTTCAAACTGCAGACTGAACTCTACCATCTTATGATCGTGGCCTCCAAAGTGCTCCCTTACTTTAAGATCTTTTATAAAGTCTGGCTGATTACATAGCACCAAGTCCAGAATAGCCTGCTCCCTTGTGGGCTCCATCACAAGCTGTTCCAAAAAGCCATCCTGTAAGCATTCCGTGAATTCCCTTTTTGTGGATCCAACAGCAACATTACTCACCCAGTTCATTTGCATATTGAAGTCCACCATGATCACCGTGACCTTGCCTTTCTGACATGCCCTATCTATTTCCTGGTACATCTTGCTTTCTTGGTGCTGACCACTGCTGGGAGGTCTGTACATAACTCCCATTATGGTTTTTTTGCCTTTGTGGTTCCTCATCTCCACCCACACAGACTCCACATCATCTGACCCTATGTCATTCAGTGCCATAAATTTCATTCTTAACTAACAAGGCAACCCCACTCCCTCTGCCCGTCTCCATGTCTTTTTGATAAGTTGTAAATCCTTGGATGTTTGACTGCCAGTCCTAAACCCCGTGCAAACACGTCTCTGTGATGCCGACCACATCATCATCATTCACAATGATTTGTGCCATTAATTCATCTGCTTTGTTCTGAATGCTTTGAGCATTCAAGTAAAGCACCTCAATGCTAAATTTCCTTATCCTCATGATTTCCATCATCTCCAGTAATATATCCAAAGTTATCCTTCCTTTTTGCATCATTCCTAGTCTGCCTTGAACTTAAACCCTGAACACATGCTAACCTGTGCTCATAGAGATGTACAGCATGGAAACAGACCCTTCGGTCCAACCCATCCATGCCGACCAGATTCTCAACCCAATTTAGTCCCACCTGCAAGCACCCGGCCCATATCCCTCCAAACCTTTCCTATTCATATACCCATCCAAATGCCTTCACTGGTCTATAGTACCCTGGCTTGTCCTTACCATCCTTCTTAAACAGTAGCACCAAGTTAGCCAACCTCCAGTCTTCCGACACCTCACCTGTGACTATCAATGATACAAATATCTCAGCAAGAGGCCCAGCAATCACTTCTCTAGCTTCCCACAGAGTTCTAGGGTACACCTGATCAGCTCCTGGGGACTTATCCACCTTTATGTGTTTCAAGACATGCAGCACTTCCTCCTCTGTAATATGGACATTTTCAAGATGTCACCATCTATTTTCCTACATTCCATATCTTCCATGTCCTTTTCCACAGTAAATACTGAATGCAAAATACTCATTTAGTATCTCCCCCATTTTCTGTGGCTCCACACAAAGGCCACCTTGCTGATCTTTGAGGGGCCCTATTCTCTCCCTAGTTACCCTTTTGTCCTTAATGTATTTGTAAAAACTTTTTGGATTCTCCTTAATTCTATTTGCCAAAGCTATCTCATGTTCCCTTTTTGCCCTCCTGATTTCCCTCTTTCTACTTGACACCATACTCCGTGTTGTTTTCCCTTTCCTTTCCACCTGACTCACAAGTTTAAATCCTAGTGACCACCCTATTTATCCATTTTTGCCAGAACATTGATTCTAGATCGGTTCAGGTGGAGACCGTCGCATTGGTACAGATCACCCTGGTTCCAAAACTGATGCCAATGTCTCATGAAATGGAATCCCTCTTTCTGACACCAATCTCTTAACCATGTGTTTACTTTCCTAATTTTCTTATCCCTATGCCAATTAGCACATGGCTCAGGCAGTAATCCAGAGATTATGACCATCGAGTACTGTTCTTCAATTTCCTTCCTAGTGCTTGATACTCCCAACAGGTCCTCCTTCCTAGCCTTGCCTATGTTAGCTATGCCAACGTGGACCACAACAACTGAATCTTCTGCCTCCCACTCCAATATCCTTTCAAGCCGGTCAGAGATGTCCTGCACTCTGGCACTGGGCAGTCAACACACCATAGAATCTATCAGTCCCCCTAATTACAGAATCCCCCATAACAACTACTTGTCTTTTTGCACCCCCCTCTTGAATGGCCTTCTGCACCATGGTGCTGTGGTCAGCTGGCTCATCCTACCCACAGTCCTTTCCCTCATCCATACAGGGAGCAAAAATCTCATACCTGTTGGACAAGGTCAAAGGCTGAGGCTCCTTCACTCCTGAACTCAAGAATCCCTCTACCTGCCTCACTTACACAGTCACACCCTGTTGTCCCTGATCACGAACTGAATTTGAATTACTTAATCTACCGGGTATGACTGCCACCTGAAACACACCGCCCAGGTAACTCTCCCCCTCCCAGATGTGCTGCAGTGTTTGACGCTCAGATTTCAGATCATCAGTTCTGATCTGGAGTTCCTGCAGCAACAACACTTGCTGCAGATGTGGTCACTGCCATTCACAAATGGGATCAGCCAGCTCCCACATCATACAGTTACAGCACATCACCTATTCAGCCATCTCTACTTATTTAAATTATGTTTTACAAATTTTTGAGTTAAATAATTTCTAGTACTTCTCTGTCATCTTATTCAATTAACCAACTAATAATAAACTTTTAATCAATTCAACAACAGAGTTTCATGATTTATTGTTACTGGTGAAGTAGGAAGATCACAGCATTGATCCCTGGTCTTTATCAATTAACTAACCAGCCTTGTTAGATGAAATTTACCAAAAGATGCCTGCAGGCATAGAGGAAACCAAAACCATCCTTTAAACGTGGTTGGTTCTTCCTTATTCATTAAAAAAAAACACAACTTTGATTCAATTAAATTTTTTTATTTAAACAGTCCCTAATATTGATACATTATAGAGAACAGAAATATATAAATTATGGACCAATTACTTTCTCGTAAGCCACTAATCACAAGGGAAGTGGTCAATCCAAGTTCCACCCAATAGATTTTCATTTATATTTTCTAAGCAATCTGTTCAGAGATGTTATTATATATTGCACTACTCATTAAAAAAAAATCTATTAATACATTAGGCAAAATGTTTTTTTCATGGAGAACATTCTTTGTGGTTTAAGTCTAATACAAGTTTTTTTTCTTGTTTTTCATAGATTTTGAGTTTGTACTGCTGGGAAAACATTTTTAAGCTTGAGACAAGTGATGCAGAAATATTGGGCCAGTCAATCCAAAAGGATGACTGCTTTTTGGATGCTTAGGGAAGAAATCTGGAGATGTGCTGGAATTTGCTGAGTCACTGAAACACCAACGACTATTACACTAATGCCAGACAAAAAGTAAGAAACACTGCAGGGAGAGAAAAGGAGACCGTTTCAAAGGCGAATTTAGATTTCACCAAGAGCCCCTTTCTCTGCCTGATTGTCTTGCATATTCCAACTGACCATGGCCCTTCCTGTCTCGCTTACACAATGTGTTTGCAGATGGAATTGGTCTGGGTAAAGCACATGGTGAAGACATGACTGAGTATCTTGAGAAAAATATGGAGGTCAACTGTAAGAAGATGGTCAGTCAACCAAAACTCCAATTTATGAACCGCCAGTTTGAGCCAAAGAAGAGGATCAGAGGGAAGATGTAAAGATTATGGGCTTAGACTGGGAGAAAAAAAATGACTAGTTTCAAGTACCTGGGATCATGGCAGCAGAAAGTGAAAATATAGAAAGTACATCAATGAATTAACTCTAATTTAAGGAATTGGTAGTGCAGTGAAAAGTTGGGTAATAAACCATCCATCAAGATGGGTCCATCAATGGGGTTGAAGAATCCAAAAAAAAATAGCAGCCAAAAGTCTATTTCCTAATCCTAAAAATTCTTAAGTTCTGGTTATGTGGGTTACGAATGATTAGAAAATTGCTTTTATAATTGGAACATGGTTGTGTATTGTTTCCGCGTAGCATTAAAAAAAGTATTTAAATGAAAATTTGCACATTCTCCCCGTGTCTGCGTGGGTTTCCTCCGGGTGCTCCGGTTTCCTCCCACAGTCCAAAGATGTGCAGGCCAGGTGAATTGGCCATGCTAAATTGCCCGTAGTGTTAGGTAAAGGGGTATGGGTGGATTACGCTTCGGCGGGTCGGTGTGGACTTGTTGGGCCGAAGGGCCTGTTTCCACACTGTAAGTAATCTAATCTAATCTAATCTTAGTCACTGTATGCAACCAATAGACGATGAGGGCAGAGAAGGTATGGGCACAGTTTGTTGCCTCATGATTCATTTGTGTATTAAATTATTTGAACAAGTGTATTCATGATCATTTCTGTATGATATAAACAGAATTCAAAATAACATTGGAAGAAAGTGTTTCAAATGTTAGACAGACCATATCACATCACAAGTTATTTAAACGTAATTTTTTTTGTCATTTTCAATGCAATCACAACTAGCTTGACACCAAGAAGCAGGACTGAAAAGCTAGGCATGAGACACAACATCCTATCTATGTCATCACCAAATGTCTGTACAATATTGCAAATACACAATGCACATCACAATCTTAACAAACTTACTTCAACAATATAAATGACCTGCAGTACCAAAAAAAGGGCAACAGCTACAATCATGGAAACACCACTACCTTCAATTTCTCCTCCAAGTCACACTCTATCCCAATGTGCCTGGATGTTATCATTCTTTCTTCATGGCTGGTTCAAAGTCCTGTAATTTCCTTCCTAGCATCACCACTGAAATCATTATAATCACAAGGAAGGCAGCTCACTACCTTCTCAGTGCAATAGGAAATGAATAACAAACAGTCTGACCAGCAACAGCCATGTCTAAGACCACTACATATGCAAGGACACCTCAGTGTAACTATGAAGGTGAATATGAGGAAGGCAACCACACTGTGCAAAAAAAAAAGATTGTTTTTGTATTAGCGTACACTAGTTTTAGCACTTCTTGTGAGATGTGACTATATGCACATCCAGTTCCAGAGGAACATTTGGTACCAGCAACTACTCTTGATGTGGTAATGTTAGTGTGCTGTTCAACAACAGAAAGCACAATAATCAAACTCAATCTTGTCTTCATAATGATTTACATATGGACACTTTTCATTAGGGTTCAGTAGTGGGGTATCTCCCAATCACCGGTGGTAACATGGCTTCTCAACTAACTAGACATTCGTGATGGATTAATACCATATCATCTACTGAATTGACTCATTAGTTTACAGGGAAATTTCATTGTGCAGTTCAATTTGTTCAGTCAGAGTAGTACCAGACCTTAGCAGTTGACTTAGTGAACAACCTTTTCCATTTCTATAGTTTTACTACTTTATTCTATGTATGAATCAAATAACAATGGATAGCACAGCATTAAGTTTATTTGCATCAAGCTAGAAATATGGTTTCCTCTCAGCTCCTGCTCCTGACAGTGTATGTCAGTATTGACACTAATAAGGTCCTATAATCTTATGATTTCAAAAGCAAATGCAAATAGTCTTTATATTTTGAGTAGAAATTTGTGTTTGACAAATAGAGACTAGAAATAAATCTTACATGGCTCTCTGTTGAATAACTAACTAACTATCTCCAGCAGCTAGATGGGAGGGGTACTATGTAATTTAAAAAGAAACAGTTGCTATCCTTCAAAGTGTATTGCGAGCTTCAAAGCTTTGGATAAGAAATCCATATCCCAAGCCTCTATCAAGTGGATTAGTTTCATATTAATTGGTACTTTTTAAACAAAAAATCTGTCTTATGGTTTTGTAATTCTAACAGTTTTTATTAAAATTCAATTTTAGCTTGAAGTCAAACAGAACTTTATAAATCACGAAGTCTGATAGTGTATGACATTATTACGTACACAAATTGTGAAAGAAGTTGTGTTTGACTAATTTTAGTTCTGTGAAGATGTAGCTAGTCAGTAGCCAGACAAAGTTGAATTAGTGAATGTAATGCATTTGGATTTCCAAATGGCTTTTGATAATGTGCCTAATTTTAAAAGTTGCTACACAAACTAGTTCATGGGAATTGGGATGATAAATTTATGGATTAAGAATTGTTTAGCAAATAGAAAGTACAAAAATAGGGCTAACTGAGTTATTTTTGAGTTACACCTCACTGCAGTAGAGTGCTGGACATCAAGAAGTTGTCATAAAAGTTTAAGATTTTAAAATACATAGAATTCCTTAAATTTACCGGATTCTCAAACCAAGTTGACAGAAAGCGAGACCAGGTTTCTGTATTTAACATGAATTACAATTTATTATAAGCAAATAGACACCAGCCACAGACAAACAATTATGAAAGGTCATCATGAAAATACTTTAAAACTCTGAACTCCTTATAATCTCTCCCTTAATCACAAACACAGGAACACAAACATGGGTGTTACAGGCAGGACAAGACTGGGAAGGCCAATCATGATTCCTGTTCATAGGGTTGCTGAGATGATTCTTGTGCGAATCAAAACACTGTTACTCAGTCTTTCTTCTCTGGATGTTTTCATTATTTGTGTGAGACACGAGATGACAAGTTCATACTTACAAAAGGTCTCTGACTTTTTACTTAGAAGTCACACCTTGCAGCAACAGCTGAACATAAAGTAAAACATGTTTTTTTTTAAATTGCAGAAAACAGAGACAATTCCTGGCCTTGTGGGGATATAATGGCTTCTCCCTACCTTGTTCACAGCCCCAAACTGTTCAGCTACCTGAGAACCAAATCAGAGTAAGCAAGCAGAAGGTCTCTGGTATTGATCTATGGATTAGTGACCAGTTAATGAGCTACTTGTTGCTAGCTGAAACTTTGTGTGTACATTGTCCATGGCTGCAGCTCGCTTTCACCTTCTTCTATTACTGCTTAAACCTGCAGCTGTGTAATCACTATCTACAATGAGTGTCAGGTTCTTGCTTTCAAATGTCTGCAGTAATACTTGGTTTCTGAAACAGTTATTTTCTTATTTCAGTCCCCAATCAAAAATACAGTAAAACAAAATGACAAGTGATGCAAGAAAAAAAATGATGGGCCCTCATCCATTTACATTCTATATTAAGGATTTAGACTAAAAACAATGGATTCAGCTTACTGGTGAGACAAGACTAGATGGGATAGTCAGCTGTGACAAGGATAACAAGGAGGCTTGAAAGGATATAGAAATGTGCAAAGTTAACACTTTTGATATAATGTAGGGAAATGTGAGGATATTCAATTTGGCAAGAAGAATTAAAGATCAGATTTTTTTCTACGATAGAGAAAACAACTTTCAAAATGTTGAGGTTGGGTGAGATTTCGGTGCTTTTGTTCGAGAACAAAAGCACAAATTTGGCAAAACACAGTCAACAGTTTGGAAAGCAATCAGTGTGTTTATGGTACAGAGGTAGTGTCCCTATCCCCAGACCAGGAGGCCCAGTTCAAATCCCACCTGCTCCAGCAGTCTGTGCTAGCAACTCTGAATGGGCTGATTAAAAAATACTTTTTCATTGCAAGGGCTTTAGAATGCAGACGTCAGAAAATCTTGCTACAATTATACAGGGTTTTGGGTAAAACCACAGGTGGGATATTGTGAGTAGTTTTAATCTCCATAGCCAAAGGAAGAATATAGTTGCCTTGGAGATGATGCAGGAAATTTCTAGACTGATTTCTACAATGACATGGTTGTCCAATGAGAAGTTGAGTAGAATAGGCCTATATTCGCTGGAGTTTAGAAAAATGAAAAGTGATCGAATTGAAATATATTTGCTTCTGAAAAGGGACATGCGAGGGTAGCTGCTATGGAGTTGCTTCTCCTAGTTACATCATCGTCTCAGAACAAGAGGCATATTATTTAAGACTTAGACAAGAGAAATTTCTTCAGAGGGTTGTAAATCTTAACATTGATCTAACCCAGAGAGCTGTGGATGTTCCTTCACTGAATATATTTAAGGCTGGAATAGATACATCCACGTATCCACATCCAAAATCTAAGATTCAACATCATCCAAATCTTATTGAACGGCTTCAAGGGACTGTATAGCCTATCTGTTCTTATGGTTTTAACATATATGTTTTGCTATTGAACTGATAATCCAGAGATCTGGACCAATAATTCAGAAGATTGGGATCGTTAAGATATAATGCAATATTAATAAATAGGCCAGACTGGTTTACTAAAAAAAGCTTCTCTGTCCTTTCCTGCTCTGTCCCATTTACAACTTCAGTCTCATAACAACACATTTAACTCTCGAATATCCTCTAAATGGAACAGCAAGTAATTTGGTTGTATGAAATTGTTACAAGTAATTAGAAACAAGATCAGAAATTGCTGGAAAAACATAGTAGATCTAGTAGCATCCACGCAAAGAAAGCAAAGTTAACGTTTCTGGTCCAGTAACCTCAGAGTATCAGAGAACCTTGATCAGCTGGGCCAGTGGGCAAAGGATTAGATTACTTACAGTGTGGAAACAGGCCCTTCGGCCCAACAAGTCCACACCGACCCGCCGAAGCTCAACCCACCCATATATTTACCCCTTCACCTAACACTACGGGCAATTTAGCATGGCCAATTCACCTGACCTGCACATCTTTGGACTGTGGGAGGAAACCGGAGCACCCGGAGGAAACCCACACAGACACGGGGAAAATGTGCAAACTCCACACAATCAGTCGCTAAGGCGGGAATTGAACCCGGGTCTCTGGCGCTGTGAGGCAGCAGTGCTAACCACTGTGCCACTCACAAAGGAGTGGCAGTGGAGTTTAGTCTAGATAATTGTGAGGTGCTGCATTTCAGGAGGGCAAGACTTATACATTTAATGGGGAGTGCAGGTTCATAGTTCCTTGAAGTGAAGTGACAGGTAGACAAGGTAGTGAAGATGGTGTTTGGAATGCTTTCCTTTATTAGTCAGTGTATTCATTACAGGAATTGGGAGGTCATGTTATGGCTGAATGGGGCATTGATTCAGTCACTTTTGGAATACTGCATTCAATTCTGGTCTTCCTGCTATAGCAATGATTTTGTTAAACTTGAAAATGTTCATTAAAGCTTTACAAGGGTGTTGCAAGTGTTTGTGCGATAAGGAGAGGCTGAGTAGGCTGGGGCTATTTTCCCTGGAGCATCGGAGGCTTAAAAGGTGACCTTATAGAGGTTTATAAAATCATCAGGGGCACGGATAGGTGAATAGTCAAAGGTCTTTTCCCTGGGGTGGGGGAGAACAGAACTAGAGGGCATAGGTTTACAGTGAGAGGGGAAAGATTTGAAAGGGACCTAACATGCAATTCTTTCATGTAGAGGTTGACACGGGGGGAGTGAAATGGCAGAGGAACAGGAGGAGGCTGGTACAATTTCAACATTTAAAAGGCATCTGGATGGGCACATGAATTGGAAGGGTTTCAAGTGATATGGGCCAAGTGCTGGCAAATGGGATTTGATTAATTTAGGATATCTGGTTGGCATGGACAAGTTGGACCAAAGGGTCTGTTTCCAGGGCTTTGCATCTCTATGACTGTATGACCCTTCCCTGTCCTAAAGAGTCACTGGGACGGAAACGTTAAGTCTGCTTTTTCTGCACGGATACTTGCAGACCTGCTGAGCTTTTCCAGTAGTTTCTGATTTCCAACATCCGCGGTTCATTATTTTTTGCAACAAATTATTGTCGACAATGGTTCACAAAGAAACGGGAATCACTGACACGTTCCATTTCACTCACGCCACTCATGATACAGATCACAGTAAAGAGTCTTTCCTTAATCACGTTCAGGGTCTTGACCTCTGAGCGGTCAATCACCAGTGACTTCCTGTCTAGAATGAACTGCTGCCAGTGGTTTTGTGTTGTGGATCTATTTTTGTTTCGGCTTTCTCCTTGACTTTAGAGGCCCCCGCCTCCTGTTCATGTCAAACAACACCTCCATCAGTGCTAAAGACTTCCAGGCACATTCCGAAGACACTCCCCTTTTCTAGGTAATTGCATGAATTTGCAGATCTACGATGACTCAGCAAATGAGACCTGTCATCAACAGCTAATTAGAATGATATCTCAATTTCCAACTTCCTGCTAACACTCTGGTTAAAGTTTAATGGACAGCGGGGGGTCTGCAATTTTTTTAAAAACAGAACAACGACGGGGGAAACGATGGAGGATGGTTGCAAAACACCAACTTGTGTCAAGTGCCAACTCCACAAATCCTAAATGAATAATCACAATGCGCCTGGGGAGCTGGAGTTGACCCTGCCTTTAATGAATGAAGTGCACCTTGTGGGCACGCTGTGAAGGTAAGGGGGGGGGCTGTGGGTCTAAAGTCCAGGCGTTCATTGGTAACTTGCAGACACGTGGACAAATCTGCTGTTCTTCGGCGAACCAACCGATTGCAACGCTTCATCCTGGAGTGCAAAACCGAAACGTTCCCATTCATTGCGAGAACATGGCAAAGACCCAACACGATTCTGCACAAAGATGTCAATAGTCCGGAAAGGGGGGAGGTTAGAGGGACATACTCAAATACGGGAAGGGAGGGGGGCATCCTGAAGGGACCCAGCACAAACTGCAACATCCTAGAACGCGACAAGCGCCCGTGAGCTGGGGATGCCCGGTTACTTTTCTCTTGCGGTCACTAGTGGGTACTCACGGCAGCTTTCCTCATCGCTGTTGTCGGTACAATCGTCCTCTCCATCGCAGTGCCAGAGTAAGGAGATACACCGGTCGTTTCTGCACTGAAACTGACCCACGTCACAGTGTTGCCCAGCACCTCCACAGGAGAGAGAGAGAGAAAAACAAACAAAAAAAAGCCTCATGAGCCTTTTCCAAGTCACACCGGTGCAACACCCAGCCGCAGTCACTCGCGACACGGCACCTACCGCCAGAAGTGGCACGTTTCTCTCATTTCATTCGGTGTAATATTTCAATTTGAAATCTTTGCCTCACAGGAAATAGCGAGTGCTTGTTAGAAACTGCAACGGATGTTCCGAATGCATGGTGTGGGAAAGGCCCCCAGCACTATCCAGGCACCCCACTCACTGACTGCACGTTAGCAGAAGACAGCGCCGATATTTCCGGGAAAATAAATAATCAATAGCTGCCTGCCCTCCCTCTTTCACACTGTCCAAACCCAATCCTACCGACCTGCTACGAAGAATATCGACCACTGTCCTCAGTTACAAAGGAAATAGAAAAAATGTGTTTGGTTTCTAAGACAAAAATCAATACCGACCTTCAGTGATGTGGAAACGCAGCAACAACAATGTGAATGAGTGAACCCACATTGTCTCTACCGCTCATCCCCTGATGCTCCAGCCTCTCTCTTTCTCGCAATATGACTCGGTAAAAGCGGAGCTGGTTTGAATATTTCAAACAGCAGCTACTGACGTAAATGAATGGGAAGGAGGAACCTGCAAGCGCAGAAGGCGCTTTACCAGCAGCATGTGTGAGGAAATCCAGACTGATGCACTAACGAACATGACCGAGGTTGTTCACTGATGGATGGCTCCATGTTGTGCGAATCCCCCCCGGTATTGCCGCTCCCCGTCACCTGACTTCACGGAGGACGAGAGCTACAATTGTCCGTGAAACCCCCCCCCCCCCCTCCCCAGCTGGGAAGATGAAAAAGTGAGGTCGCACCTTCAGTGTGTGTCTGCCTGGCTGCATGTGCCTTTGCAGATGATGTGCGAGCACTGAGCCAAACTGTAATGTGAGAGCTCGGCGAAAGTGAGGACTGCAGATTAGAATCAAGATTAGAGTGGTGCTGGAAAAGCACAGCAGGTCAGACAGCATCCGAGGAGCAGGAAAATCGACGTTTCGGGCAGGAGCCCTTCATCAGGTAGCTGCCATCCTCCTCCGTTAGAGCACCCTGCTCCTTTTTCAACTCATTGTGCTCCCAGATTACCTTCCTTTCTCCCTGAAAATGTGCTTGTGCCTAATCAATTCTTAAGGAAGAATTCCCATTTAACTTTCTACGGCCCTCTTTTGGTCTTGCATAGGTGCTTTCCAAAGTCTAAATGTTGACGTTTGTTACGAAGTATTTGGAATGGGAATGCGACTGGACTAGTAATCCAAAACCCCAGGTTAATGACAGGAGGTTAAGAATCACAGGTTAATATACCGAGGACAGAAGGTTAAGATTTGAATTGAATAAAAATCTGGAACAAGCTTGTCAAAATAACCATCTGGTTCACAAATGCAGTTTAGGGAAGTTTATCTGCCATCCTGGTCTGGCCTACATATGATTCCAGATTCACAGCAATGTGGTTGACTCGTAACTGTCTTCTGAGTTGAGGGATGGATCAGAAATGCTGACCTAACCAGCCTTGTCCACAAACCATAAACAAATAAAAAAACAAACTGAATCTTTCAAGTTCCGGCTGAAACTGTGATCCAAAGCATAGGTTTGGGCCTGGCTATGCAGCTAGTGATGTTCTGTCTTGATTTGGAAACTCCTTGGCAGTTTTTGTGAATTATTTCCAAAGGTTATAAGGTTCCGAGGCAAAAGATGAGATGCTGCTGTGTGAGTTTATGTTTGATTTAATGATTCGGGTGCAGTGACCCTTCCTCAGAACTCATGGTAGCTAGGAAAGTATTTTTTTTAATGCAGGAGATAGAGTTGGGGTGAGGAGGGGGTGGGGGAGGGAAACGGAGTGGTGAGGAATAAAATAGAAGTAGAGATGGAGACCAAAGAGAGAGAAGAACTGTTGAACAGGCAAAAGAGTGGATACCGATCAAGCTCGGAGAATGAATAGCTATGAAGACTGTTAGTGACAAATAAATGGACATATCGTACTTCACTGGAATGCTGTAGAAGCCTAAAGAGGGAGAGTTCAGAGAGCAAGGGAGTACCTATCTCCTGTATTTAAGGGATACCAAATAAAGATTGGTGCCAGGTTTTGCACCTTTCCCTTTTCGTCTCTTGCCTCTTTCCCTGTTTCTGTACCAGTGTGAAACTTTACATCATTAACTTTTTCCAGATTACCAACGTGAAACATTAACTCTAAAATTGCTGTCTGACCTGTTCAGTATACCCAGCCTTTTCTGTGACTACAAGAACAGGGCTACAGGCCATATGTGCTTTCTATGGTATAGGTCCAGTGACAATGTATCCTGTAAAGGGATTGATCCCATTTCTCATCACAGTGATCTGGTTGCTGAAGCTATTTATTAAAATAAATATTTGAAAAATATTGGAGTGTCTACCTTCCATGTTGATGTGTCCTCCTTCTTACTCACCATCATGATAGCCTGCTGCTACTTTGAAATTGGAAACGTCTGATTGGTCCTTCGACTTCAAGAGCCCACTGCCATGCTTAATTGGATGGTGAAGAACCTACCCCTGACATCCCCCCTATACCTTCCAACCTTCACCTTAAATTTATGTCTCCTTGTAACACTCTGTTGTACCTGGGGAAAAAGTCTCTGACTGTCTACTCTATCTATTCCCCTGATCATCTTATAAACCTCTATCAAGTCACCCCTCATCCTTCATCATTCCAATGAGAAAAGGCCTAGCACTCTCAACGTATCCTCGTACGACCTATTCTCCATTCCAGGCAACATCTTGGAAAATCTCCTCAGCACCTTCTCCAAAGCTTCCACATCTTTCCTAAAGTGAGGCGACCAGAACTGCACACAGTACTCCAAATGTGGCCTAACCAAAGTCCTGTACAGCTGCAACATCACCTCACGACTCTTGAATTCAATCCCTCTGCTAATGAACGCTAATACACCATAGGCCTTCTTACAAGCTCTATCCACCTGAGTGGCAACTTTCAAAGAGCTATGAACATAGACCCCAAGATCCCTCTGCTCCTCCACCTTACTAATAACCCTACCGTTAACCCTGTATTCTGCATTCTTATTTGTCATTCCAAAATGGACAACCTCACACTTGACAGGGTTGAACTCCATCTGCCACTCCTCAACCCAGCTCTGCATCATATCTAAGTCCCTTTGTAGCCGACAACAGCCCTCCTCACTATCCACAACTCCACCAATCTTTGTATCGTCTGCAAATTTACTGACCCACCCTCAACTCTCTCTTCCAAGTCATTAATAAAAATTACAAACAGCAGAGGACCCAGAACTGATCCCTACGGAACTCCACTTGTAACTGGGCTCCAGGCTGAATATTTACCATCTACCATCACTCTTTGACTTCGACCGGTTAGCCAGTTCTCTATCCAACTGGCCAAATTTCCCACTATCCCATGCCTCCTGACTTTCCGCATAAGCCTACCATGGGGAACCTTATCAAATGCCTTACTAAAATTCATGTACACTACATCCACTGCTCTACCCTCATCCACATGCTTGGTCACCTCCTCAAAGAATTCAATAAGACTTGTAAGGCAAGACTTACCCCTCACAAATCCGTGCTGGCTGTCCCTAATCAAGTAGTGTCTTTCCAGATACTCATAAATCCTATCCCTCAGTACCCTTTCCATTACTTTGCCTACCACCGAAGTAAGACTAACTGGCCTGTAATTCCTGGGGTTATCCCTATTCCCTTTTTTGAACAGGGGTACAACATTCGCCACTCTCCAGTCCCCTGGTACCACCCCCGTTGACAGTGAAGATGAAAAGATCATTGCCAACGGCTCTGCAATTTCCTCTCTTGCTTCCCACATAATCCTAGGATATATCCCGTCAGGCCCGGGGGACTTGTCTATCCTCAAGTTTTTCAAAATGCTCAACACATCTTCCTTCCTAACAAGTATCTCCTCTAGCTTACCAGTCCATTTCATACTCTCCTCTTCAACAATACGGTCCATCTCATTTGTAAATACTGAAGAAAAGTACTCATTCAAGACCTCTCCTATTCTTCCGCCTCAATACACAGTCTCCCACTACTGTCCTTGATCGGACCTACCCTCGTTCTCGTCATTCTCATGTTTCTCACATACGCATAAAAGGCCTTGGGGTTATCCTTGATCCTACCCGCCAAAGATTTTTCAAGCCCTCTCTTAGCTCTCCTAATCCCTTTCTTCAGGTCCCTTCTGGCAATCCTGTATCCCTCCAATGCTCCGTCTGAACCTTGTTTCCTCAGCCTTATGTAAGCCTCCTTCTTCGTCTTTACAAGACATTCAACCTCCCTCGTCAACCAAGGTTCCCTCACACGACCATCTCTTTCCTGCCTGACAGGTACATACATATCAAGGAAACGTCGTATCTGTTCCTTGAAAAAGTTCCACATTTCAATGACATCCTTCCCTGACAGCCTATGCTCCCAACTTATGCTCCTCAGATCCTGTCTTGCAGCATCGTATTTACCCCTTCCCCCAATTGTAAAACCTACCCTGTTGCACGCACCTATCTCTCTCCATAACCAAGGTGAAAGTCACAGAATTGTGGTCACCATCACCAAAATGCTGACCCACTAACAAGCCCATCACTTGTCCTGGTTCGTTACCGAGTACCAAATCCAATATGGCCTCCCCTCTGGTCGGACAATCTACATACTGAGTTAGAAAAGCTTCCTGGACACACTGCACAAACACCGCTCCGTCCAGTCTACTTGAGCTAAAGAGCTTCCAATCAATATTTGTGAAGTTGAAATCGCCCATGACTACTATCCTGTGGCTTCTGCACCTTTCCAAAATCTGTTTCCCAATCTGTTTCTCCACATCTCTGCTGCTATTGGGGGGCCTATAGTAAACACCCAACAAGGTGACTGCTCCTTTCCTATTTCTGACTTCAGCCCATACTACCTCCAAAGGCAGATCCCCCTCAAACTGCCTTTCTGCAGCCATTATACCATTTCTAATTAGCAACACCACACTCCCTCCTTTTTTACCACCCTCCCTAATCTTACTGAAACATCTGTAACCAGGAACCTCCAACAACCATTCCTGTCCCTCTTCCTGTCCCAGTGATGCTCACATCCCACGAGTCAATTATAAAAACCCACTGCTCTAAAGTGTCATGTTTCATCCATTAGCTTGTTGACATTGATTGTTTACATATGCATTTTAAGAATAATCTCTTGGGGAATTGGTTTAACTCAGTTGGCTGGATTGTTACTTTGAAGGGCAATGTGATGCCAACAGTGTGGGTTCAATTCCCATCACTGGTTTGAGGTTACCATGAAGGACTTTCCTTTTCAACTTCTTCTCTCACCTGAGGGTCTGGTGAGGTAAAAAAAATGCAAAGCCTGCTATGCAGGAACAGTTTATTGACTTGAATAATGAGAGGTTCTAAAGGCCAGCGGCAAGCATGATATTTAGACAAAGCCTCTTTACTACCTCAAAAATTAATCTGGCTGTGTCTATGCCAATTATGTTCCAAATTTTCAGCACTGTTGTCAAAATGAAGGAAGCAAATAGGAATGTGTTCAAGTAAAGGTAAAGTAAAGCACAAACATGAGAATACTGGGCAGAACGAGAATGTGGGGGGAAGTGATTAATGTTGTGTTTTTAATTTGAAAATTTAATTCATTTTGATATTTTGGTTTGCCATGAAAATAAGTCTTGCAATTTATGTGGATGAACTGATTAACTCACTGGAAAGATGCTGTTAGATGTCCAAGATATCTGTAGAGATGCTGTCAATTCCTTCCAGACCTTCCACTCCTGCATAAATTTACCTTTTTGCTAAATCTGTATCTAGACTATCTAGCTTATGTCTCACTTTCCTTGATCACAGGAAAACTTGCACTGGGTAGGAAGTGGATTAAGTCTTTCATGTTTAATGCAAAAAATTTGAAGACAATGAATGGGGAGCACCGATACAAAAATTGCAAAAACAAACGTTTTTGGATGGAAACCTAACAAATGTTGATGTACAGAGGAAATTGAGTATATTTGTTCATTAATCACAGATGTTAATGTTAACAAATTGGTAAACCAATTAAGAAGAGTTGCCTTCATTAGCTTAACGTATAAGAACAAGGAAATCTTGCCAGAACTGCATCGGGCTTTGGTGACACTACACTTGGAATAGGGTGCACTTTATACAGAAGGATTGACAATATAATTTGCCTTAAACTGTGGTCAAGTGATGACTGAAGCCATTTTAGGTAAATACTTTTATTTTTTAAAAATCATTTAGTCCATGAAATGTCTCAGACGATGGAGGTTAAAATTCAATCTCCATATTTACATGTGGTTACAGAACTGGCTCAAAGGTAGAAGACAGAGGGTGGTGGTGGAGGGCTGTTTTTCAGACAGGAGGCCTGTGACCAGTGGAGTGCCACAAGGATCGGTGCTGGGTCCTCTACTTTTTGTCATTTACATAAATGATTTGGATGCAAGCATAAGAGGTATGGTTAGGAAGTTTGCAGATGATACTAAAATTGGAGGTGTGGTGTACAGCAAAGAAGGTTACCTCAGATTACAACAGAATCTTGATCAGATGGGCCAATGGGCTGAGAAGTGGCAGATGGAGTTTTATTCAGATAAATGTGAGGTGCTGCATTTTGGGAAAGCAAATCTTAGCAGGACTTATACACTTAATGGTAAAGTCCTAGAGAGTATTGTTGAACAAAGAGACCTTGGAGTGCAGGTTCATAGCTCCTTGAAAGTGGAGTCGCAGGTAGGTAGGATAGTGAAGAAGGCGTTTGGTATGCTTTCCTTTATTGGTCAGAGTATTGAGTACTGGAGTTGGGAGGTCATGTTGCGGCTGTACAGGATATTGGTTAGGCCACTGTTGGTATATTGCGTGCAATTCTGGTCTCCTTCCTATCAGAAAGATATTGTGAAACTTGAAAGGGTTCAGAAACGATTTACAAGGATGTTGCCAGGGTTGGAGGATTTGACCTATAAGGAAAGGCTGAACAGGCTGGGGCTGTTTTCCCTGGAGTGTCAGAGGCTGAGGGGTGACTTTATAGAAGTTTACAAAATTATGAGGGGCATGGATAGGATAAATAGAAAAACGTCTTTTCCCTGGGGTCGGGGAGTTCAGAACTAGAGGGCATAGGTTTAGGGTGAGAGGGGAAAGATATAAAAGAGACCAAAGGGGCAACTTTTTCACACAGAGGGTGGTCCGTGTATGGAATGAGCTGCCAGAGGATGTGGTGGACTCTGGTACAATTGCAACATTTAAAAGGCATTTGGATGGGTTTATATAAGTAGGAAGGGTTTGGAGGGATATGGGCCGCGTGCTGGCAGGTGGGACTAGATTGGGTTGGGATATCTGGTCAGCATGGACGGGTTGGACCGAAGGGTCTATTTCCATGCTGTACATCTCTATGACTCTATATTCCGAGGACTTTAGGGTCTTTTATCCACGTATCGTGGAGCATTAACTGAAACTAATTAAAGAGAAATTGGTAAATCAGAGTTCAGAGACCACATATTTGGACCATGTGCCATATTTGAGGGAAAAGTTATACTTAACACGCTAGACAGTTGGCTAGACAGCATTTGAAAATAGCACAGCATGTAATGAAAGAGGAAGCAGACAAGAAATCAAAAATTTGTAGTTTCGCTACAGAAGATAAAGTATTGGTGTTACTATCAGCGGTAGGTGAATCTTTAAAGCCAAGGTTTTTTGGGCTTTATCAACTTGAAAGGAAACTGAATTATTTGATAAGAATGCCAAACAGAAAGAAATCTCACAGAGTGTATCATGTGAATATGCTCAAAGGATATTTTGGTAGGAAAGGAAAGCCAAAGGAGATAGTGTTATTGGTTGCAACACAGTGCGAAGAACCAAGTTCAGATGATTCTGAATTGGACATTCAAATTAAATTGGACAATGAGGAAATTCTCAAAAATTGGGATAAATTATTAGGTCACCTTCCAGAGGAAAATAAAAATGACGTGAAAGAGTTATTATAATCACATGTGGAGATATGTAGGAATAAGCTGGGAAGTACTAATGCATGTTGTAGATACAGGAAATGCTGTTCCAATTTCGCAGTATCCTTATCGTTTTAATCCTCTTAAAGTTGGCACAGGTTCAAAAAGAGATTGAATACTGGCTCAAAGACAAAATAATCAAAATGAGTTGAAATGAATAAAGCTCTCCCATTATAATGGTGCCCAAACCAGATGTTGTGCAATGATTATGTGTGGATAATTTGTGTGGTCAATGCAGTTACAAAATCTGATTCATCTCCTATTCCATGTTTGGAAGTCTGTATTGAAAAGGCTGAACAGGCAACTTGTATTTCTAAGTTGGACTTACTCAGAGGATGGGACTAGATTAGTTTAGGATATCTGGTCAGAATGGATGAGATGGACCAAAGGGTCTGTTTCTGTTTCTGTGTCTCTATGATTCTCTGAAACTGGTAAGTACCTTTATCGGAAAGAACACAGGAAATTTCGGCTTTCATGCACAGAATGGACTGTACCAATTCACACCTTTTGGTGTGAAAACTGTGCCAGCCATATTTCAGAGCCTAACCAATTAGGTCATTTTGGGATTAACCAATTGTTTGGCATACCTTGGCAATCTGGTGATTTTTAGTCATGCATGGAAGGAACATTTGGAACATCTATCGGAATTGTTTGATCAACTTCAGGGGGCGGGATTGGTGATAAACCTGGCTACGAATGAGTTCGCAAATGCCCAGATTACATTCCTGGGTCATGTTATTGGACACGGACAGATGGGCCCATGTGATGTGAAAAAAAAAGTTACTGGGGAGCTTCCCATACCAATCAACGAAAGAGGGAAGTACTACAATTCCTGGAATTGAGTGTTTTTTTTATCAGAAGTACATACCAAATGTTAGCAGTATGGTTGCTCCACTGATGGACTTGTGAAAGAAATGTAAAAAACTTCAGAGGACAGACGAAGGTCAGAAGGCATTTCATAGCCTGAATGCTGTGTTAACCACTGTCCCAGTGTTCGTCACAGCTAACTACGCAAAGCTATTCACAGAGGCTATTGATGTGAGTGATGTGGGTATCCGAGCTGTACTCTTGCAAGAAGATGATGAGAAGATAGAAAGATCTATTGGATATTTTACCAGAAAATTGAATAATCATTAACAGAAATATTCCACAATTGAAAAGGACACCTTAAATTTGGTGTTAACATTGCAACATTTCAACATTTATATTGCCAGTAATGTGTCGGAGACAATTGTGTATACTGGCCATAAGTTTTTCCAGAAATTTTAAGTGGTTAAGGATAAAATTTCCAGACTATTTAGATGGAGCTTATTATTGTGGCCATTCAATTTGAAAATTATACACTTTCTCGTCCTGCCATATGTGTTGTCGCCACTTTGGTGAAGAAAGTTGGAGGCATTTGGTGGCAGGAAACGACAGACTGAAATGGACAGGAGTAGTGAATGTTTGAATGCTTAGCGTCAATGTATTATATATTTATAGCGGTGTATTGGTGATGTCAGACTAAAGGTTTTTAAAACATTATGTATTGATGGGTTTTTTAAAGGGGGGGATGATATGACGATACTATGGCTTTAAGCAGTGTATTTTGTCCTTATTTTTATGAAGAGAGGTTGAGACAGAGGTGAGGAGCTGTCCGCTTCAAGCCAATATAGTGAACAGCTTATGACCCCTTGGGTTGTTTATTAAAGTTGGAACAATAGATTGGGTGGTGTCAACTCTCAAAGAATCAGGATTTGACTTTTAGCTTTCAGGAGCTATTGAAGTTGTCAAAATTACAACATTTCTCTGTCTCTCTCTCTTTGCCACAGCTAAAAGCTTGGATTCTCTTCCTGCTGCTCAAATTGATGTGAGACAATATATTTTACTGACTTTAACCCAATTCTTTAACTTCATTTTTATTTTATCTGTATTATAATCATTGTGTATGAATAAAGTGTTTCTGTTTCAAGTCTGGTAGTTTGACCAATTGAATTGCATCTAGAACACAATGCCTGGCACTTGCATTTAAAATGAGACTGGACGCCTTTTCGCAGAACGTTTTAGGGAACATCTCTGGGACACCCGCACCAATCAACCCCACTGTCCTGTGGCCAAACATTTCAACTCCCCCTCCCACTCTGCCAAGGACATGCAGGTCCTGGGCCTCGTCCATCACCGCTCCCTCACCACCAGACGCCTGGAGGAAGAATACCTCATCTTCCACCTCGGAACACTTCAACCCCAGGGCATCAATGTGGACTTCACCAGTTTCCTCATTTCCCCTCCCCCCACCTTACCCTAGTTCCAATCATCAGCACCGCCCTCATGACCTGTCCTACCTGCCAATCTTCCTTCACAACTATCCACTCCACCCTCCTCTCTGACCTATCACCTTCATCCCCACCTCCATCCACCTATTGTACCCTTGGCTACTTTCTCCCCAGCCTCACCCTCCTCCCATTTATATCTCCACCCCGGAGGTTGCCTGCCTTCATTCCTGATGAAGGGCTTTTGCCCGAAACGTTGATTTTCCTGCTCCTTGAATACTGTCTGACCTGCTGTGCATTTCCAGCATCACTCTAATCTAGACTCTGATCTCCAGCATCTGCAGCCCTCACTTTTGCCTAAGAAACAGTTATGGTCTAGGCTGTCTCCTTGACATGTTTTGAAGAGATTTGGTCTGGTCCATAATACCATCTCCTTCTCAAGGGCAGCTAAGGATAGATAGTAAATACAGGCCAGCCAGCAACGCCCATGTTCCATGACTGAATTTTTAAAAATGTATAGTTTTGGCCTCCTTAATTAATGAACAATTCACTTGTCCTAGTGGGGGAATGGACCAATTTTTCATTAGATTGCTTCCTGGGACAAGAGGTTGTCCTATGAGTAGGTGCAAGTTAGGAGTGTGATGGAATCCTCCCACTTGCCTGGATGAGTGCAGCTCCAATAGCACTCAAGAAACCTGACCTCGTCCAGAACCAGGCAGCCTTCTTGATGGGAGCCACATCCCCAAACATTCACTCCCTCCACACCAAACACCCAGTAACAGCAGTGTGTACCAGCTCTATGACATACTGTGGAAATTTACCAAAGCTCTGTCGCATCTTCCAAACGCCACCACCTGCAAGTTCGTCACCAAGCCTCTTCACACACCGGAATTGGAAATATATCACCATTCCCTAAATGTCACTGGGTCAAAATCCTGGAATTCCCTCCCTAACTGCACTGTGGATGTACCTAAGCAAATGGACTGCAGTGGTTGAAGCTGTCAGCTTCACAAGGGTAACTGTGAATGGGCAATAAGTGCTGGCCAGCCAGCGATGCCCACATCCCATGAATCAATAAAAAAATGAATACAATGGACTGACATTCTCTGAAGCTTAGAAGAATGAGAGGTAAGTTAATCAAAGTGTTTCCAATTCACAGAGGACCTGACAGTGAGAGTCTGTTTCCCTGGCTTGAACAAGAGGTATAGTCTCAGAAAAAAGAACTCAGTTATTGAAATGATTTTCTTCAGTCAGAAGCTTGTGAATAATAGGAATTCCCTTTTCCAAAGCATTTCTTGGTGATCAAATATATCCGAAACTAAGTTCTACACAATTTTGGCCATTAAGGGAAACAAGGAATAGGAGAATAATGAGCAAAGCAGAGCTGAAGTCGAAGCCATGGTCTTATTGAATGGTCTACCTCTCCTCCTATTTCTCAGGTTCTTGTCACAATCATGGAGCAACCTGAGATTTTTAAAATTTATATTTTGATTTTGTTACTTGTCATTTTATTATTATATTTTAAAACAACGATTCAAACAGGCAATCAAATCCATCAATGGTCACCTCATTTTTGTTGCTGTATCTACCTCATCCCCATGTACCAGCTTTCCCACTCCCCATCTCCAAGAGAGAGAGAGAGAGAGAGAGAGAGATAGATAAAGAGAAAAACAATAATCTTCTGTTAATTCAAGAATCATCTGTCTCACCAATGTTTATGGGCAATCAAATCTTAAATGATATCAAAGCTGTTAATTTTCTCAGGGAATAATTTCTCTTGTTTTTCTTCTGCCACAATCGCCTTATTTTTCAAACATGCGTCAATCTTGAAGGACTGTAAAGAGTTTGTCTTCAATGTTTCTTCCCAGAACCTTATTCTCAGGTTGAGCACCCATTGAAAGAAATTAAACTTCTAAACATCCAATTTTTACTCCTCCTCAATTATTAAAGCTGGCTCCAAGAAGATGAGTATATACACATAATACAGAAAATTAAGTAAAAACTAAAATATCTGGCACTGTTTACTGAAATTGCCTTGAGATACTAGGTTCTAGACAATGTGATGATATGGGTTTTACAAAGGTGAAGGCTTTAATGTTTTATCCCAAAACAGATGATAACATAACTGTCATGGTGTCTGGGACACAGATGGTAGGGGAAAGAATGCAGTTCACTTAATGAACTGCAGTTAAAATACAGAATACATTTCTTTTCTACTGGAATACTTCTTTTCCCTTGGGGCCAGACAAATTGCTTGGATTTACTTAGGAGACAAACATACCTGTTCTATCCTTTCAAATAAAAACCTAATTGAAGGGTCAAGGTTAATAAGGTATCACCAAGGCTGGAAAAGGGAAAACACCACAGATAAAACAGAAAGTGTTGGTTAGGTTGTGTCAATTTGGGTTATAAATTGTCACATCGCTTCAACAGTTTACTTAATTTTCAGATTATAGATAAAATCATAGAATCATAGTGCAAGGAAGGAGGCTATTTGGGCCTCAGTCAGTTTTTGGGGTGAATTCTCTGATTAATCCAACTCTCCTCCTCTTTCACCATAGACTGCCACATATTCGATTTTTGAGTGTACATCTAATGCTCCTTTGAAATCTACTATTTAATCTGTTTCCACTGTCTTTGCAAGAGGCATACTATGGATCATATCATCAGTCTGGCAAAAATGACATTTCCTAACTTCCCTGGGGATCTATTGGCAATACGTTAAAGCTGGGTTTGTTGGTTCTTCATGTCAGTGAAAACTGTTTATCCTTTTTTATTCCATTAAGACTCGACAAAAATTCTGAACATTTCTATTAAATAGCTCTTAAGCTCTGCTCTGCTCCAAGGAGAATACCCTCAGCTTCTGTGGTCTTTCCACATAACTGGAAATACACATCCCTGGTATTATTTTCGTAAATCTGCTCTTCACCCTATCCAAGACACTCAGGGTTGATGTGCCCAGAATCAGACACAGTGAGGCCATTTTAATCTGCCAGGGTACACCGTATTGGTCCATGTAGTGAGTAAAACAGCAAAGGTTTCTGGCATGTCGGGAAGTCAACAAGGACCAAATGACTTCTGCATTTAACCTGAGCATGTTTGGAAGCTCACACAGGTGAGTCCGCTTTTGACACATATTGCAAAGTAATTGAGACCATCTTTAATGCTGGATTTTGTCTTTAACTTCACATATGTGTTTCCTAAGCTTCCTGAAACTTAGAGGGTGAACAACTGAGAGAAAAGCAGTGAATGATGGAATTGAACAGTTGGAAAACCCAGAAAGCTTTTCAATACAGAAACATGGAGCTGCTTCTTTCCTTTAGTGAAAGACAATTGCTCACAGAACATATTATGAGAGTGACCCTCCACAGTTTAGGAAGTGATCTTCAAAATGTTTGAAGCTTTTTCCTGCTGCCTGTGAACTTTTTGCTTTCATTTTATTCCATCATGTGATGTCAACTTTGTTGGCAAAACCAGCATTTGTTGTCTATCCTTCATTGCAATTAAGTAGATGGTGAGCTGCTGTTTTGAACTGCTGCAGTCCATCCAGTATACATCCCACCTAGAGTGTTGCTATAAAGTGTTGTTATGATGTTAGGTCCTGAAGTGGGAGATGGCACGGGGTAGGGTGACACTCGGCACACAGAGACACAAGATGGCTGCTGAGCCATCAGTTGGCCACTTGACATGTAAGATGGCCGCTGGACCACAATATGGAGAGAGACAGCAGAGCAAATACAGACACTACCTGGGGCCACCAGAATGCCAACACAATGCACTCACAACCTAGTTGATTAGTTTAAGACGGATGGGGGAGAGAATACACATTAGTAACGTACACTGCCTGCCCGAAGTGTCTGGGTCCAGCCAACATGTCTTATAGAAATGCTAACAGCTTGATACGTACTTAATACAAAGTGCTAATAGCCAGGGCTGCAGTAACCATCCTTCTCAGGAAGAGCGATTAGCGCCCATTGCTATAGCAATGGACTTCCATGCAGACATTGAAACTGACAGCTGAAATTAACAAAGACTGCGCTGGCACTGACAATGACTGCACCGAAACTATCAACAAGTCTGCAATGATTGCCAGAAACAAATCATGTTACAAAGACAATAATCTCATCACTGACCTATTGTATCATGAGATGTATAAAAGTATCTTGACATATGCTCCGGGTTGAGAGAAGAATCGCAGCTGACCACTGCGCTGTTGGTGTCTTTCTCTCCCCCGTCCTCTGCTGTTTCCTTGTACAATAAACTCTGTCATTGAACCCTAACTCTGACTCGGAGACTGGTGATTTTCCCCATAACAGTCCTGCAACTGTGAAGGAAGTTTGATTTAAGACAGGATGGTGCAAAGTTTGCAGTGAAATTGCAGGTGGTGGTGTTCCATGCCTCTGCTGTTTGTGTCCTTCCAGGTGGTCAGCGGATTGGAAAGTGTTGTCAAAGCAGATGTGGAGAATTACTGGAGGACATCTTGTGTATGGTAGACACAGCTGCCACTGTGTGCTGGAGGCGGAAGGAGTAAATGTTTAAGGTGGTGCATATGATGATGATTGGGTGGTCTGATGTGTCCTGGATGATGCCAAGCTTCTTGAGTGTTGCTGGAGCTGCACTCACTCAGGTAAGTGGAATATATTCTGTCATATTCCTGACCTCTGCTTTGGAGCTGTGGACGGGTATTGGGGAATCTGTAGTTACTGCAGAATTTCCAAGTCTCATATGCCCTTGTAGTCATAGTATATAGTTTGGAACAGTTAAGTTTCTAATCAACGGTAATCATCCAAGAATGTTGATGTTGATGAATTCAGCAGAGATAGTTCCATTGAATGCCAGGAGATGATAGTTAGATTCTCTGCTATTGGAGATAATTATTGTCTGGAACTTTTCTGATGTGAATGTTACTTGCCACCTACCAATCTAAGCCCCAGTGTTGTCCAGACTCTGTTTCATGTTTATATGATATGTTTTTGTATTTAAGAAGTTGCAAATGGTGCTGAACATTGTGAAATCATCAGTGAACATCCTTACTTCTGACCTTATGATAGATTGATGAAGTAGTGTGCACATTGTTGCTGAGTAAGTTTCATTTGATAGTATTATTGATGATATCTTTTTCCTGATGATAGAGGATAGATCAAGGACGGACAGGTCAAACCAGGGCAATTTTCTACCTTGTCAACAAGGTGCCAAAGCTCGAGCTGTAATGTTAAGTTGAACAGCTTGGTCTGGAGCTTGGCTTGCCCTGAAGCACAATTCTTCAGTTGTGCTGCCAGAATGTTGCCAGGTCTATCAGCTTTTGCCAAATTAGGTGCCTTCTGAGATTTGTGATATTATGTGAAGTGAATCAAATTGGCCTGAAGACTAACATTTGTAACACAGGGAACTCAGGGAGGCCAAGATTGATCAATCGTCAACTGTCAACTTTCTCAGCAGCATGGGAACAACTCATGTAGCTCTACCGTCAACAATAAGCGAGAGGAGCAGCAGGAGATCAATCCCCACAAATGTGATTGTATTTTTGGATGAGGTGAGGTGAGTGAAGTAGTGGGCAGAGAAATGGCTGTGTATGTTATTTATACAAACTTCAGAAGCCAATTGACAGTGCTTTAGCAGCGCCATAATTGAAGCTTTTGGAAAATTATTGATTTCCTCGGTGGACAAAAACAGAGTAAGGGGAATGGACAGGCTTACCTGGTGGATTGTGACTTGTGCTGACAATCCAATGGCATTGGGAGCCGAAGGACCCTGAGTCCGGAGAGTGTTAGAGCCCATAAAGAACATGGGTCCAGAGATAGTAGGAAACTAGTGTTTGCAGAGCATGCTTCTGGATGTCATTCACCCACTTACCCTTGTCCTTGCTACCCACATTCCCCACCGTAAGTCCAGCCTACAGGAAGAATTGTCCCAGCCTTTGGAAGGTGCGGACATTGATGAGAAATTTTGGAAAAAAATGGCCAGAATTAAAATTCTGATTCTTGTCATTAAGAAAGAAAAATTCCAACTTTCCCCTTAAAGTTTCAACTCTGCGAATAAGCAGAAACCACCTTATTTCTGTGCATTTGCATCGCATTACTCACTAATCTTGTTTCTTTTATTTGCAGTTTGTGATTCTTCCAGGCATTGGTCAGAAACTGTTGGACACGAGTTCCCAACTGGTAAATCAGAGAGGTTACCTGCGGGTTGCAGCTTGCCAATTGATTCTCTGGGCTTTAGGTCATAGAGCCACAGAGTCATACAGCACCGAAACAATCCAACCAGTCCATGCCACCCATGTTCCCAAACTAAACTAGTCCCACTTGCCTGCAATTGGCCCATATCCCTCCAAACATTTCTTATTCATGTACTTATCCAAATGTCTTTTGAGTGTTGTAACTATTCCCGCATCCACCACTTCCTCTGAAAGTTCATTCCACACATTAAACACTCTATAAAAAAATTGCTTGTCATTTTTTTAAAAACATTTCTTCTCTCACCTTAAAAATATGCTTCCGAGTCTTGAAATCCCCCACCCTGGGGATACAAAACACTTGCCATTCACTCTATTTATACCTCACACTTTTTTTTATAAACCTCTCGAAGGTCGTTTCTTAACCTACCACACTACAATGAAAGAGATCTTTCCTTATAACTCAAAACGTTGCCAACATTTTGTGGCAAATTCAATGACTGCTTCCAATCTTCATTTACAAAAGTCAGCATCAGTATAATGTTAGCCTCAGTACAACATGTTACAACTCACAGGGGTAGCAGTAGAAATAAAAGGTCTGCTTTTCCCAGAGTTGCCACAAAAGTTAAGGATTTTAAAAGTACACAGAAATCTCCAGTTTATCTGACTTTCAGACGCAAGTTGACAAAATGCAGTAGGTCAAGGGCTGAGGGAAAACATAAAGATATAACAGTCAAATAAATGGGTTAGATGAGATGTTGGAAAGCCAGAAAGCTTATGGCATTGACATAAACAGTTACACAAGTAAGTACATAAGGGATGGGGCTAGGGAATATGACTACGAGTCTGAGTCTGTAACTCACTTTAGAAGCACAAGCTGGATAGTGTCACTTCCACCAAATCTCAGCTGTGCAATAGGGATAAAAAATAGCTGCCAACACACAGGCTGGGCAAAAGAAAGTTGTTTTATTTTATCTTTGGGGTCATGGTGACTTACTGGTAATGTGAGGCCCTTAAAAGGCAAAATTGCATTAGTGAGGCGTCCATCGATTCATTGATGACTCACCATCTGCCATCAAATCATGTGTAGCTCATGCATTGATCAACAAAACATATTACAAATATCAGCCCAAGAAATTATGACCATGCCATTGATCATGCCAATTAGTCTTTGTGATCTCTGAGAAGCAGAGGTGATTGCAAGTGAACTTAAAAGTGCCACTTTCAAACACATTCCAAAGGTCTCTTTGCTACTCAAGGCTCAGCATCTCTTATATTCAATGGCACAATCCTTGGTGCATTGGAAAATGGGAGGTGCAGGGAGGGAGTTGTCCTGCTAATTATAAAATCATAATGTTGTTTTCTGAGATAGCTTGTGCTACATATATCTGCATAAGGTGTAATATGTCAGAGATCCATGTAGAAGCATTGCTCTCCTTCTGAAAGGCCTACCTCCCACAGTCTATCATGGACACTGTGATAAAGCCACATTTTTGTTTGGTATAACTGCTCAGGAATCACATCAATGAGCCTGAATAAGAGTCAGAATGGACTCGAAGAGTTAACTCTGTTTCTGTTTCCACAGATGCTGCCATTCATAGAGTCAGAGAGATATACAGCACAGAAACAGACCCTTCGGTCCAACTTTCCATGCTGACCAGATATCCCAACCCAATCTAGTCCCACCTGCCACCACCTGGCCCATATCCCTCCAAAACCATCCTATTCATATAGCCATCCAAATGCCTTTTAAATATTGCAATTGTACCAGCCTCCACTACTTCCTCTGGCAGCTCATACATGTACCACCCTCTGTGTGAAAAAGTTGCCCCTTAGGTCTCTTTTATATCTTTCTCCTCTCACCCTAAACCTATGCCCTAAAACTCACCCAACCCAGGGAAAAGACTTTGTCTATTTATCCTGTCCATGACCCTCATGATTTCATAAACCTCTAGAAGGTCACCCCTCAGCCTCCGACGCTCCAGGGAAAACAGCCCAGGCCTATTCAACCTCTCCCTATAGTTCAAATTCTCCAACCCTGGCAACATTTTTTTAAATCTTTTCTGAACACTTTCAGGTTTCACAACATCTTTATGATAGGAAGGAGAGCAAATTGCACGTAATATTTCAACAATGGCCTAACCAATGTTCTGTACAGCTACAAAATATTGCTCCAGGTTAAATTAATACTTATGGTTTTTATTTTAAGTTTAATCAAGAGACCTATCTCAATAAAATATATAATCAAGAAAGAACCCATTCCACTCACTACTGCAGACTTACTGTAAGGCCACACTTAAAATATCCACTTATCGGTTTCTGTGCTGTGACCTCTCCCAAACAGGTTCCTCCAAGATTATTTGTGAATTTCACTGTTTGTTAATTTTTCCAGATGCTCTCCGATGTCCAGTGATACATGAGTTCAAACAGCAAAGGCAGTAACTGCACAGGTTCAATGCTCTGTCAGTTAGCGATGTGGGTTTCTTTTTCTGTCTCTCTCTCCTGCACTGACCTCACCATGTGCTTCCTTTGTCTGTTTATCTCCCTTTTAAAAGTGCTTTTTTTTTTAAGATTAGATTACATTACAGTGTGGAAACAGGCCCTTCGGCCCAACAAGTCCACACCGACCCGCCGAAACGCAACCCACCCATACCCCTACATTTACCCCTTACCTAACACTACGGGCAATTTAGCATGGCCAATTCACCTGGCCTGCACATCTTTGGACTGTGGGAGGAAACCGGAGCACCCAGAGGAAACCCATGCAGACATGGGGAGAACGTGCAAACTCCACACAGTCAGTCGCCTGAGCCGGGAATTGAACCCGGGTCTCAGGCGCTGTGAGGCAGCAGTGCTAACCACTGTGCCACCATGCCGCCCACTTAAACAGAGTTGGATGGATAGATTAGATTAGATTACTTACAGTGTGGAAACAGGCCCTTCGGCCCAACAAGTCCACCCCGACCCGCCGAAGCGCAACCCACCCATACCCCTACATTTACCCCTTTAACCTAACACTACAGGCAATTTAGCATGGCCAATTCACTTGACCTGCACATCTTTGCGAATGTGGGAGGATTTTTCTTCTCCAAAGTTCCAAAACAATGCAACAGCATCTAAAGCAGTAATTGTTGCTCCTGGAATTCGAGGAAATCACCTCCAACACCTCAAATACCTCAAAAAGGAACAGCCGTTACAGCCAGAAATCTTTCCCGTCCTGCTGAGTTTCTCCAGCATTTTCTGTTTTTATTATTGAGAAGCTGTTATGTTTCTGATATGCCCCAAATAGGATCACAGCAGGTATCTCGAAGGGATCCAACAACAGCAGATGCCTTAATCGCTGTCTTAATCCTACACAGACAGACAACACAGAGCAAAGCAAGAGTTATAAGGCGTCAGGGATAACAGTAACTTCCAGCAGCTAACTCACAACCTCCAGATGAAGCCACTGCAGAAAGTCCCCTCAAAATACAGTGGTGGTTGAAGAGAGCCAGAATTTACTATCCTGATTCCAGATAATGCTAGAGCAGACAGAGGAACACCATTACAAAACAGTTTCTGCTGCTGCAGCAGGACTTGGTTTCTGAAATGATGTGTGGCCATCCCATCCCTGTGGTTGTTAAGGTAACAGCAGCACTTAATTTTTATTTGACAGGATTGTTCCAAGGATCCACTGGGAATCTGTGTGGACGTTCCCACTCCTCAGCCCACAAATGTTACACATACAATTTTTGCAAGATCACTCCTCTTTTCCCTATGTCAAGCTCAGTTTTTCTTTCCAATCAGTGGGATATTGCAACATATTTGGCTTTTTCCATGCGCAGAACACTATACACTGTACTTACATTGCTGTGAAAGTGCTATATTAAAATGCAGCTGAATCCATTATGAGGAAAGGCTTCCACTTGATTAATGTCCAATAAACCTGTGATCATCAATGTCACATCTTAGAAGTCTTTCTTTTTATTTATTCTTTTTATTTATTCTTTTTTGTGGGATGAGGTCATCATTGGCCGGTCAGCATTTATTTCCCATCCCTCGTTGCCCCTTGAGAAGGTGGTGGTGAGCTGCCTTTTTGAACTGCTGCAGTCCACCTGCTGTGGGTTGATCCGCAATACCATTGGAGGGGGAATTTTAGGCTTTGGACCCAGTGACAGTGAAAGAATGGCAATATATTTCCAAGCTGGAAAGGTGAGTGGTTTGGAGGGGAACTTGAAGGTGGTTGTGTTTCCATATATCAGCTGCCGTTGTCTTTCCAGATGGAAGTGGTCTGAGCCAGGTGTCCTGTAATCTGTCACAATGCCTATGTTCTTGACAACACTCAAGTTCCCGCCTCATTCCAAGGCTGAATGCCTTACATGGATGGCTGCATGGAGACAAGGGCTACCCACTCCAACCATGGTTGACTAGTCCTTTATGGAACCAACTGACTGAGGCAGAATGCAGATACAATGCAACCTCTACTTTTCTGCCAGAGTCACCATGGAGCAAATGATAGGGCTCCTCAAGGTGGGTTTCCAATTATTGAATCACAGTGATCATATGTGCTGCATAATCCGGGCCTGGTCTGCAGAACTGGAGTGCACAAAGAGAGGCTGTTATTGATGAGGAGCTGAGAGAGTAGCAGTTATCTTTTGAGGAGGAAGGTGAGGACATTGACTGTGAAGAACATCACTTTCAGCTTGGCAGCATAACACATCATCAGGGACAATGAGCCAGACAGAACTTAATTGATACCAGGATCCAAGATGTAAGGGTTGGGTGAGGATATCATTCAACAAATGTAGAATTTTTGTTGTTGCAAAGGCACCATCCCCTGTTTATTGGCAAAAGAATATGTAACCTTCTGTTTGATGTTGCTTAGCTTTCCTCCAGTGCAATAAAAGTTCCCATTAACAACTCAGTAAATAACATCTGCTGCTCTGAGATTTAATAAGATGACAAGATGTAGGATCAGAAGTAGGCTATTCAGCCCATCTAGTGTGCTCTGCTAATTGATTGGATCATGGCCGATCTAATATTCTCAACTCCACCTACCAGCCTTTTCCTTATTACCCTCAACTTCCTCAATGATGAAAACTCTGTCACTCTTAGCATTGAATGTAATCGAAAACCCAGCCTGGACAGCTCTCTGTGATTGCTCCTCAATCCTGTCTTAAATATGCAATCCGTTACTCTGAGATAACACCCTCTGATCTTAGACCCTCCCACATGGGACACAACCTTTCTACATTTATCTTGTCGGGTCCTTTAAGAATATTTTAAGTTCAGTAAGGTCACCTCTCATTCTTCTAAGTTCCAAAGAGTACACGCTCAGCCTACTCATAAGACAGTGCCTATTCATCAGATAGACTCTCCACCTGCCCCCCGCCCCCCCCCATACCTGGGATCAGTCTAGCGAACTGAACCTTCTCTGGACTGCCTACATTGCCAGTACTTCTTTCCTTAGAAAAGGCATCCAAAACTGTTTACAGTATTGCAGCTGTGGTCTTGTATAATTTCAGGACAACCCTAATTTTATATTCCATTCCCTTTGAAATAAAGGCCAACATTCCATTTACCTTTCCTATTATCCACTCAACTTGACTGCTAGGTTTTTGTTCTTTATGCATGAGGATTCTCAGATCCCTTAATCTGTTTCTTTCTGCAGTCTTTCTTCATACAAATAATATTTAACTCTTCTATTCTTGCTGCAAAGGGCATAACTTCACATTTTCCTATATTATTTTTCCATCTGCCATGTTTTTGTCCACTTGTTTAATCTATCTACAGTTCTGCAGTTCTGCATGCTCATGTCTTGCCTTCCCATCTATTTTTGTGTCATCTGTAAATGTAGCTATAGTATGGTCATTTTGCTCATCCAAGTCATGAATATATATTGTAAATAATTGTGGCTCCAGCACGGATTCCTGTGGCACCCCATGAGTTACAGGTTGTTATGCTGAAAATGCCCCCCTTCTCCAACCCTTTGTCTTCTATTAGTTAGCAATCCTCTATCCATGTAACATATTACGTCCAACATCATGGGCTCTTGTTTTATTAAGGAGCCTAAATGTATGGTACCTTAGCAAACACTTTCTGAAAATCCAAATATATTGTATCCACAGTTTCCCCTTTACTTATCCTGTATGTTTCTTCCTCAAATAATTCTAATAAATTCATCAGGCATGATTTCCCATTCATGAAGCAATGCTGACTCTACTTGATTATGTTATGTATTTCTAAAACCACTGCTATTACATTCTTTATAATAGATTGACACTTTTCCAATAACAGATGTTATAGTTACCTTTTTTTTTGTCTCCTTCCCTTTTTAAACAAAGGCATTACATTGGCAGTTTTCTAATCCTCTGAGACTTCCAGAAACTAAGGATTCTTGGAAGATGACTACAGTGCATCCACTCTCTCTGTAACTACTTTCTTTAATATCCTGGATGCACCCAATTATGTCCAGGGATTTATTGGTCTTTCACCCCATTGGTTTTAGATTTTTTTTTAAGATTACTTACAGTGTGGAAACAGGCCCTTCGGCCCAACAAGTCCACACCGACCCTCCGAAGAGCAATCCACCCAGACCCATTCCCCTACATTTACCCCTTTACCTAACTCTATGGGCAATTTAGCACGGCCAATTCACCTAACCTGCACATCTTTTGGACTGTGGGAGGAAACCGGAGCACCCGGAGGAAACCCAAACAGACATGGGGAAAATGTGCAAACTCCACACAGACAGCCTGAGGTGGGAATTGAACCCGGGTCTCTGGCACTGTGAGGCAGCAGTGCTAACCACTGTGCCACCCAGTTATTATTATTGTATTTATTTCCTCTCCTCCTTTCGTACCTTTATTATTTAGTATTTTTGGCATGCTATCAGTGTCTCCCACTGTGAAGACTGATGCAAGTTATTTTTCAGTCCCTCTGCCATTTCTGAGTTCTCCATTGTTATTTCCCAGCCTCATTCTCTAAGAGGCCTGTGTTCACATTGGCTTCTCCTTTTTATATATTTAAAGAAGTTCTTGTGCCCATCTTGACAATGCGTACATTTCTACCTTCAAAGGTTTCCCTTCTCTTTATTTTTTGATCATTGTTTGTTGGTTTTCAAAACTTTCTCAATCCTCTGTCTTACCAATAGTCTCTGTCACACTGCATGTACTTTTCTTTCAATTTGATGCTTTCCTTGATTTTCCTGTGTAATCTTGATGCTTTCTTTCATTTCCCTGCTTAATCATGGTTGGCTTTTCCCCTTCCTAGAATCCTTATCCGCACTGGAATATATCGCTGCTGTGAGCCATGTATTAATTTCTTAAATTTCCTCAACCATCTCTGCAGCTAAACTCCTTTCCCAGTCTGCTCCAGCTGGATCAGCATTCAATCCTTTTTAAGTACTCCTAAGCTGAGCACAATAGTTTCTGATTCATATTCCTCCACCTCAAATAAATTGTTAAATTTTAACCATGTTATGGTCACTGTTTTCTAGGAGATCTTTTACTTTGCCATCATTTATTAAAGCTGCCTCATTTCACATCAACACAATCACAACTGTCCCGTAGTTGGATCCAGAAAATATTAATTACATCTAGGAAACTGTCCTGAATACACTATGAATTCTTGCTTATGGCTACTTCTGCCAATCTAACTATACCAATCTACTTAAATATTAAAGTCTCCCATGATTAATGTTGTCCATTTGTTTACATGCCCTCATTGTACCATAATTCGTTCTGACCCACTGCATAGCAACCGTTAACAAGCCTGTTGACCACCCCTAGAATGTGGATATTGCATGTTCTGCTAGGTGTTAGGAAAAACATAGCACAGAGAAGTGTGCAGTCATGAACAGTCATTTAGTCATGGACACAAACTGTGTATATAAGTGTGGAAAATGTTCACAAGAGTAGCAACAAAGACCTATCACAAGGCATTCACATTAATTTTGAACTCAGTGAACTCCTCAAAGATATGGTATGCCTTGGCTTTACTCTTAAAAGTAAGGAGTGAAGGATGTTTACAATTTTCTGCTCTCAGAAAGCTTCTTAGAGATGAGCAATGCCTCATCAGTATAATCATTACCCAACGTGGAGCTAGAGTCAGAGATGGACAGACACTTCAGTCGAACTCACCCATGCCAATCAGATATCCTAAATCAATCTAGTCCCATTTGCCAGTACTTGGCCCATATCCCTCTGATCCCTATCCATTCATGTACCCACCCAGATGCCTTTTAAATGTTGTAATAGTACCATCCTTCACCATTGCTTTTGGCAACTCATTCCATACATTCACCACCCTCTGCATGAAAAAGTTGCCCCTTAGGTCCCTTTTAAATTTTTTGCCTCTCACCCTAAACAGATACCCTTTAATTCTGGACTCCTTATCCCAAGGAAAAGACAATGTCTATTTATCCTACCCATGCCTCATGATTTCATAAACCTCTATAAAGGTCACCCCTCAGCTTCCGATGCTCCAGGGAAAACAACCCCAACCTATTCAGCCTCTCCCTATAGCTCAAATCCCCCAATCCTAGTAACATCCTTGTAAATCTTTTCTGAACTCTTTCAAAAGATTCACAACATCCTTCCTATAGCAGGGAGACCAGAACTGAATTCAGTATTCCAAATGTGGCCGAACCAATGTCCTATACAGCTACAACATGACCTCTCACCTTCTATACTCAGTGCACTGACCAATAAAGAAAAGCATACTAAATGCCTTCTTCATTATCCTATCTACCTGAGACTCCACTTGCAAGGAGTTATGAATCTGCACTCCAAGGTCTCTTTGGTTCAGCAACACTCCCCAGGACCTTACATTCAGTGTATAAGTCCTACCATGATTTGCCTTTCCAAAATGCACCTCACATCTATCCAAATTAAACTCCATCTGCCACTTCTCAACCCATTGGGATCCTGATCAGATGGACCATTGTACTCTGAGGTAATCTTCTTTGCTGTCCACTACACCTCCAATTTTAGTGTCATCTGTAAACTTATTAACCATACCTCCTATATTCACATCCAAATTATTTCTTCAAATGATGAAAACCAGTGGACCCAGCACTGGTCCTTGCAGCACACTACTCGTCACAGGCCTCCAGTCTAAAAAGCAACCGTCCACCACCACCCTCAGCCTTCTACCTTCACTAGTTCTGTATCCAAATGACTAATTCTCCCTGGGATCGATTCCATGTAATCAAACCTTGCTAACCAGTCTACCATGAGAAACTTTGTTGAACGCCTTACTGAAGTCCATATAGATCACATCTACTGCTCTGCCCTCATCAATCCGCTTCATTACTTCCTCAAAACACTTAATCAAGTTAGTGAGACAATTTCCCATGCACAATGTCCTTGCCTTTCCAAATACATGTAAATCCTGTCCCTCATGATTCTTTCCAACAACTTGCCCACTACCAATGTCAGGCTCACCGGTCAATAGTTCCCTGGCTTTTTCTTACAACCTTTCTTAAATAGCAGCACCATGTTAGCCAATCTCCAGTCTTCCGGCACCTTACATATGGCTACTGATGACACAAATTTCTCAGCATAAGGCCCAACAATCACTTGCCTAGCTTCTACAGAGAAGGGTAATAGCTCAACCTTCTTGGCTGTTACTTCCTTAGGGTTGTGAATCACAAAGGAGGGAGTGCCTCTGGAGTATCCTGAGAAGAGGTTTCTGTGCAGCCTGTGTTGAAGTTCCTCCTCCATTTGGGTGCCTACTGACACTACCTTGCCTCCTTGAGAGGGAGGAGCACCCGAGGGAAGTCGAGTTCTCTCGCTCCCCATCCCCCGTGCTTTTGATGCTGAATGCTAATGTCTAAAGCGAGAGAATGTTGGTCTGTGTGCATTTCCAGCAGCCACTGAGCATTCTATCCCTGGAGACAATGAGCCATATGTATGAGGAGCCCACATGGTGCTGATAACTTTGGTAGACTCCTACAACCTTCAATCCAGTTTTACAAATGTCTCAGGCAAACCTGCTTGCAGCTCCCAATGAATGTCTGCCTTTTCACAAAAATTATTACCATGGAAGTCATTTTCTGCCCATCCTCTCAGGCAAAGCAAGTACCTGGCTGTCTTCTGAGTACCAGAGACCTGGGGCATTTCTTCCTCAGCCAGCTGTAGAGACATGTCAGTGATGTGCTAACCTGAATGTGCTTCTAAATCTAATCTATAAACAGAACCCACCAATGTGAGCCCTGGTGGAGGATGCAGGAAAAATCCTTGCTGGTTCATCCTATGAGCAATGTGTGGCTTCTTCCTCAGAAGTGGAGGAACTGATGGGCCGAGTTGCTGGCCTCTGGGGCAGAGGTTGTAACAAGTGCTGTAGGTCCCTGCATAAGAGAATTGTGTAATAGAGGTGGAAGATTAAGCATTTTAGGAATAGGTTCACAATGGTGGTAAAAGAAGAGCAGCACAGCAAAGAGTACTTCGTTCCCTTACATGGAGTTCTCAGCATCCCCACATGCATGGTTATAGACCTCTCCAGCCATTCAAAAGAATTCATCCTCACAGGAGCTGAGAACACACACGTTGACCACCTTGTTGCCTGTTTTTGCCCTTTTGGCCAGGTTGTGTGACCGTTTCTCCCACAATAAGCTTAGAGGAGAGATTGACTGAGATGAAAATGGTATTGGTAGTCGGTGTGTGTGTGTAGTGACAGAGTTACAGCGGCTGTGAGGCAGGAAAGAGACTCACCCTTGTCGAACACAGAAGGCCATTGACATCTTATGACATTGCTGGGTATTTCTTTTCACCCTGGAGACTGCACACACTGGGTGGCTATCTCTGTCCAGGTTGGCTGCATCAGGTGGCATGGTCTCCTTTAACAACTGGAGGAAGGACCTTCCACTTTTGTCGACCACTCTTTCTGAGTCATGTCCTTAGTGATGATGATCGAGCACAATCGTGGAAAGTGCAATTCTTGATTTGCAGCGTTTGAAGTGGCACAGAGGTTTAAACCTGTGAGCGGCACGGTGGCTCAGTGATTCGCACTGCTGCCTCACATCACCAGGGTCCCAGGTTCAATTCCAGCTTTGGTGACTCTCTGTGTGGAGTTTGCACATTCTCCTCATGTCTGCGTGGGTTTCCTCCGGGTGCTCCAGTTTCCTCCCACAGTCCAAAGACGTGCAGGTTAGGTGAATTGGCCATGCTAAATTGCCCATGGTGTTAGGTGAAGAGGTAAATGTAGGGGAATGGGTCTGGGTGGGTTGCTCTTCGGAGGGTCGGTGTGGACTTGTTGGGCCGAAGGGCCTGTTTCCACACTGTAAGTAATCTAATCTAATCTAAACATAACACCCATTGCATGAACACTGAAAGGGCCTGGCAATACCGATTACTTCTGCTTTTTTTTTTAAAACCACATAATTGTACAGGAAGTGTGCATGGAGCCCAGTGCATAGCTAATGAGGTGAGCAGTGGAAGATTGCATTAGAAAAGTTGCCAGGGAACCTTCCGTGAAGCTTCCTGTAAAATAACACCTGGTCACAAGATCAGACAAGTCAGGCCATATTATTGAGTCTCCCCAGAAGACACTGGCTTGAGGACTCACCGGTGTAGGATAATGTCTTTGCAGTTTAGGGGCAATAAGTCAGAAAGATTCAGAGAGGTCATGGTTTCACTGATTTCAGCCATTTGTCAATGGTGAATGATACTATTGATATGTTAAAAAAAGTCTTTGGTCGGATTGAGATTTTTAAAAATTAAATGTCGACAAATTGATAAATTGTACTGAAGGAAAGCAGTTCATTCTGTAAAGTGGTCTTGACAAGTAAGGTTATCTTTAGAAAAACAATAAGCCTTGTTGTCCTTGTACCCTTTTTAGGTGTTGTCGTGATTGTGTGGTAATTTTCATTGCAACAGATTGGGAAAGATTATTAGTGGCTTCTGCAAAGTAGAATTTGTATGCATGGAGAATAGACTTCCTTTTATTTTGATTTGCATGTACAGGTTGCTCTGCTGTTGCACAGCAGTTATGTTCTTCTGCAATCTCACGCTATAGAAACTTGCACTATAGAAAACCGTTATAGAAAATTGCTCTGTAGAAGATCGCTAATAGAAAATCACTATACCAGTTCAGTAGCTGTTTGTATTATCCAAACAATGTCCACAAATCGTCAATCATGTAATAGCTAATTCTCACTGATGAAACACAGAACGACCTGTAGTTACCTTGCTTCTCTCAGGATGCTAAGCAAGAATTGACATGTTTTGTTCAGGGGAAAATGTTACATCACTTAAATTTGGCTCCTGGCTCCAGTGCCAAAAATACCCGAGTGCGCTCATCCACAAACTCCATCAACAAACACAACGACCTGGACCCAATATACCGGCCACTACAGCGGACAGCTGAAACTGACAACCGGAAGCAGCAGGAACAGGCCACTATAAATGCCGGAGGAAACACCACAGAAGCGCTTCACAGGAGGCTCCCAAGGACTGAGGATGTCACCTAGACAGGGGACGAAACGTTTGCAACAAAAATTTCCAGCTCGGCGAACAGAACCACAACAACAAGCACCCGAGCTACAAATCTTCACCCAAACTTTGAACTCCAGAAATTTCAGTTCAAATGTTTCTGGACATTTGCAGTGCAGCCTTCATGGTGAGCCTTAACTGTGTGGCCAATAGGGGAGGTGTTCCAAGCATGTGCCAGGAACTGGTTAGTAGGATAGCTTGTGATGTGGCATAGTGGTGATGTCATTGCAGTAATAAGCCAGAGGCCTAGGCCAATGCTCTGGGGACAGGTCCCAATCTCGCCACAGCAACTGGTGAAATTTCAATTCATTTGTAAAACCTAGAATGTAAACATAGCCTCAGTATGGGTGAACATTAAAACATCATTGACTGTTGTAAAAACTCATCCAGTTCACTCATGTCCTTACCTGGGTTGGCCGATGTATGTCTCCAGATTCTCACTGTGAAATCATCTATCAAGTCAGGCAATTTAGGATGGGTACCAGATACTGACATTGCCAGCGATGTCCAAGTCCCAAAAACAAATAAAAAGAAAAGAAACATTTTTCATGCTGAGTTGGCACCCAATCAAACATTGGGACTTAGAAGTCAATGCCCTCGCTTAACAAATCACAACTGTACCCGTGTTCAACTGCGAGAGGGAACATGGTAACTCCCTTTAAAGGATCACCATTCAAATTTCAGAGGAGGTGCTTCTGCATGAGTGAAGGTGCCACTTCTCTAATAATGCTATTTACTACTGACGATGCAACGTCAATAATTCCACTTCAGACAATAATGTTGCATTTATGAAGGGAGAAGGATCATTCTCATTCCAATAAAATTGCTCTCCGAAATGCAGTGAAGTTTTTGAGTGATACATTTTGAATTGTAATCATTATCCCACTGACCTGTCTCACAATCTGTACCTTTTCCTAACAGCTCTTCTGTTAGTCATGGATGTAGACAATTCAGAATTATGGCAATTACCTTAGAAGTTGTGGTAGTATTTATAAAATGTAACAAAAGCAAATGAAGCAAATTGGAGGAATAGCACTCAGTTTTAAGTCTATCCATCTGAGTTTTAGGATTCAAAATGCTGTGAACAATCTACAGAAGTATTTAGATTTTCATTTGCTTTGCAGAAGAGTGGAACAAAATTAAATCTGCGTGATAACATGAACAGATGTCTCTATAAAATCACTGTACGAATGGCTGTGAAATCTATATAGTACTGTGAAGCCGTGCAGTTATCGCACTGATGTTGGAATAGATAAAGGAACAGGCCTATTGGTGGATGAAAACAGAATTCCAAAAATTGACAAATTGGCTAGATGACTCCTAGAAGAAATTTTGTAACAATAGACAAGCAAGACCAGAAGCTTTGGGATACTTGGCTGCTGTACCACTGAAATACATTTTGTTAAGTATTTGAGGTAATCATTTAAAGAAGTACATGATAAGATCATGAATTGTTTTAAATTATTCAAAGATTAGGAGTTTGTTCAGTGACTCAATCAGAATGGTTCAAGCTATCAGGGAAGGTTCAGCTTTTATTTTATGAAAAAAATCTAAACAATTGACCTCCAAATTGCGTATCATTGTACAAAATTGTGTTACTTGTTTTCATAAAAGTATGTACCCCTCTATTATACATTATTAAAATCACTATTAAAATACTCAAGAAAGGACTTTCTTACAAATCCTGGCTCCACACTAGGATATATTAAATTTGCCTTCTGCATCTCAGCCTCCAGCTGTGTGGATGCTGAGCAGCTGCAAAATCTGATTTTGGCCTGCACAGTGCATACTGCTGTCAGTTATAAACCAATTCATCAGAACACCCAGTCTAATATGGCAGGCCACACACTTCCAGCATGGAATGCCCAGTACATTGGACTTCGTTAAATGGTTACAACACAATCCAATTCTTTTTTGTTTATGTCTTGATTTTGTGCAGAAATATTCATTCATATATGCTAACTTCAAAAGCTATGTCCTTTCCAATTTGTGTAACTCAGCCTTACCCGAGGAGATGCATTTAATCATTGAACAAGGGAGAATGGAAAGGAAAGTCACAAAATTTCTGGTTACAAGAAGTTCTCAGCAATAAATAATTTATCAGTCCTATAAGAATACAGAATTCAAGCTGGACTTCAATGTTAACATCTTTAAGATATGGATAGAGAACTTGATATATATTATATATATGTACATAATACAATACATCTAGAAATATTCAGTTGAATGAAAACATTGAAAACAAAAGTGTTACCTGATAACTCAGTAGGTAAATAGACTGACTGGGAGAGATAAATATTTAAATTAGAGCCACTATGATTCAATGATTTGTATTGGTTAGCTGAGCTCATGATATCTATTACAGGGCAGTGATATTCCAATCAATGCAAGTGGTTTCAATGCTTGTGTCATGTGCATAACATATCAGTGTGTTCAGCAACAGGAATTAATTGAAGTGAGCTTAAGGTATTTGTCTGAGTGTGTGTGCCTCATGGTAGAGGTTACACCACCAATGCAGTAGAGGAGGGGCTCTTGTAGATGATGCATTTCAATCTCAGCTGCCGCCAAGGCGTGGTGGGGAAAGACCACTGTTTAACATCTGCCTGCCTAAGAAGAACAGGGGGCCCACGCAGTCATTTGGGCTCTGCTGATGCCTCAGCTAAATATATGGACATATTATTGATAAATGTACAGACCTGTAGATACAAATGATAAATTCTGATCTCTGTATGCAAATGTTTACGTATGTATGGCATGACCAACTTTACAGGCCATCAAATTATTTTATGAATAAAGTATATTTTTGAAATTAAACAAAAATTCAATCTCAACAAAGTTCCTTCTTATGAAAAAAGTTGCAGCACTGTTATGTACATTTTAAGTTACCCAAGTTACCAAATATATTTACGATGCTTTTCATGCTTTAGCTACTATTCCCACATGCACAGGCATTGGGCACATAATCCTAAAATCGAGATATCTCCCAAAGTTACACACATCGTTGTTATTGTCTGGGATGGATCGGAATCTTTGATTTCTTTGGTGATTTTCATTGCTGATCAGCCTTTCCATTTGACTGGGGACAGTACAGTGATGAAATGTAGTTTGCCAATTGTTTGTGAAATGGACCAGGTCCTTGCTCATGAGCTGAGGGCCAGGGTCGCTCATCACAATGTCAGCAATGCTGAACGGCTGAAGTGTGCTTTTAGGCACTCGATAATCTCACTGCTCGTAGTTAAAGTCAGTTGATCCACCTTTCAGTAGTCAGAATAGTAATCCACCGTGAGACGGTAATCAGTTCCTGCAAGCGTAAAGAGATTTACTGCCAGCTTCACCCACCATCTGTTTTGAATGTCATGAGTCATCAGTGGTTCTCTAACTTACTTAGCTTCATATTCATTACAAGTTGGCTGATGCAGTTCTTGATTTCATTGCTCACGTTTGGTTTGTGCAGCACATCTTTTGCCCTCCTCAGACACAACTCAATTCCTTGGTGGCGTCCATGTCACACATTAGCATCTCTGCTCCTAACTCCTTCACAATAATGGCTCTTTGTATAATATGTCATCTCGCACTGTCATGTCATCTGTGTATAATATCCCACAGCAACAGTGTATCCTCAATGCTTTTGGGTCACCATTTTCATTATCGCTTTTGAAACACTTGGAGATTTGCATCATATTGGATAATTTGCCTGATTTGAGAGAGGTGCTTGTCTGGTGTGTTCAATGTCTCTGCTGGATTGATAACGTCCAGAGGTATGACGAGCTGCCACTTCATGTTGAATTTGATGGGGTTCACACTCTGCTGTTAGCCTTTTAGATTTTCTTAATCGGAGAGTATTTTACTGCACCGTACATCGGCTTCCTTTGCCTGTAAGTCATATCCAGATGGTATCTCTGTCACCCGAGTTACGTTCTTTGAAGACACTCTGAAACAGATAGTAATGGCTTGAGGAAAATGCTTTGAAGTGGCATTTGGTTGGACTCAACTGTTAGTTTGTATATTCCAAGTAGATTTTAATGAAAATGCTCGCAAGCAAATAACAACTTTTTGGAGAGTCGGTGTGGACTGCTTGGGCCAAAGGGGCAATTTCCACACTGCAGGGAATCTAATCTAAAATCTAAAAACTAATCTAAAAAAAAAGTTAGACATTCTTTCTCAATATGAGCAAAGCATTGCTGCATTTGTGTTAACACCTCAGGTGTTGCCTCATAGCGCCAGGGTCCCAGGTTCAATTCCAGCCTCGGGCAACTGTCTGTGTGGAATTTGCACATTCTCCCCGTGTCTGCATGGGTTTCCTCCCACAGTCCAAAGATGTGCAGGTCAGGTGAATTGGCCATGCTAAATTGCCCGTAGTGCATTAGGTGCGTTAGTCAGAGGAAAATGGGTCTGGGTGGGTTACTCTTCGGAGGGTTGATGTGGGCCAAAGGGTCTGTTTCCACACTGTAGAGAATCTAATCTAGTCTAATCTAAATGCAACTGTTTATCTGTTATGCATAAGGGTTGCTCAAGCTTCACATTGCAGGTTGACTACATCATGTATATAATAGTATTTTAGCACTGGTGTTGTCATCATTTAGTTGCTTGATTTTACTGAATGTGGCCCAATGCCATTGTAATTCCTTGGCAGTGAATTGTTTGATGACAAATTGGACAAGAATTTTGCCAAATAGTTGATAAATCCAATAAATTGTTCCACTGTTTTCATATCGCTGCTACAACTCTCACTTTCTCAAGATTGGACAAGGACATTTTACAGTCAATGTATGACCTGTGTACTTGATTTCAGGCATTTTTAACTGTAGATTTTATTGTTCAACTTCACGTTCATCTGTCAAGCAGTTGCATTAGGTTTTGATTGTGAAAGGCTGAAAGGGTGCTCCAAGTTGATCTGCTTTAAGTTGATATTCTCCTGGAAGACAGACTCACCCAATAAATAAGGTAAAAACAATGACTGCAGATGCTGGAAACCAGATTCTGGATTAGTGGTGGTGGAAGAGCACAGCAGTTCAGGCAGCATCCAAGGAGCTTCAAAATCGACGTTTCGGGCAAAAGCCCTTCATCAGGAATACACCATTGTACTCCTCTGCCATCTGTTCCACCATCAACGGTTTAATTTGCTGTGACATGTTGCAAATGTCTTTGATACATTGAGGGTTACCATTCCAAGCTTTAAATTTTCCTTGTTGAAGTAAGTGTCATTTGCTATCTATCTATGATCTGGAACTCAAGACCCTTGATCATGTTGTTGCAATGGTCCACAAAGTGACCTGTCCCCTTGGCATGATGATGGTGCCATTATATAGCCGTAACCTCATTTTTGCGGGTGTCCTTGCCTTTTAGATCATCACATTCAGCCACTTCATACAGGTCTCTATGTCATGATGCACCAGTATCTATCTGACATTTTATTTTGACTTGATGTTCTCCATCGTTCCAACAGTCACAAAGCATGTAACACCTAATAACTTGACTAAACCAACCTATTGACTGATGTAGAGTGATTCATCGGAACCTTCAGCTGACATCTCTCCAATGGCCTTCTTACTTGTTTCTTTTTAGCCATATGTGTGTGTACAATGTTTCAGCTTCTTGCAGTGAAAAACACAGCTTTCTCCGTACTGGCTATGCCTTCTTCTACTTTGCATTATGTCCTCTACAGTGTTTGCTTCCTGCTGTTTGTCTGTAATTGTTCTGTCCTGTGTACCCAGAGTGTCTGTCAGCACAATGCTGGAGACCTGATTTGTTTTGCCAGCACCTCTGCTCGTGTCAATACTCATCACAGTGTACGTCTCTCTCTTCTCTCAGTAGGCATGCATTCACTTCTGGATCCCTTATGCCTAATATAATCCTGTCTTTAAGTAGATCATCTTTTGTTTGCAAAAATTCATAAGCTTCTGCAAGCTGAGTTAATGATGGTATATATTTATCAATGACTTGTTGTATGTTGTTCCCTCATATTAAGTATGCACCATTTATATGTAACATTCACTGACTGCTCAAAGCATGCCTCCAAAGTTTATAATATTTCTGCCATGCATTTTTTTTTTCTGTTCTTCAGCGAGATTTAGAACGGAATATATTTTGAAACAGTTTCTTCCCAACAATGATAAAAGCCTAGTGACTTGTAACCATGCTGTGTTGCTATTTCAAATTCTACCATTGAGCAGGAAAGAAATTCCAGTTTTGCTCATGTCCGCCATCATTTCAACAGAAGCTGGCTGCTACATTTACTCTTAACCCGTGTTTTAACTGTGGTTGGTTTCTTTGTTTCCCTTAATCACAGATCACATCCCTGCACATACAGTTCTGCAACAGTCACCTCAATCCCACTTCTGAAGCTATGTTTCAAGTGCATAAGACAGTCCATTGTTTAACATGAGGCCTTTATTGAAATGAGCTTCATAGCTGCTGTGCAATGAGGGGAAAAATGAATCAACTTGTATCCTGTTTCAATCATTATCCAATGACTCCAGCTAAAAATTATGGATATCTTGTGAAGACAGGATAGTATTTGTTTGTGATGTCCCCTCCACTTCCTATCCTGATTGTCAAAACATGTGCTGACACGACATGCCTAGCTTTACACTTACAGATGGGTACCTGCTAAGAGATATTTGGGGGCAGCATTTCCTGTGGAGGAGGAGAGTAATAGGAGAAGATTTAGGAGAGAGAAAAGGCTTTGCAAAATGCATTCAGTCAAAATGATTATTCTTATAGGCATCAAACTTAGCCATACACATTTTCCTCGAGGGTAGTTATGTGATTCATTGCCACAAACCTCCTGTAACTCATCATCCAGAAATTATCTTACTTGCTCACATCTCCCCCTGCTGGTTATTCACCATTTAAACAGCCACACACAGTCTTAAAGATATTTTTCCAAGGTAAACTCAGATGACTTAAGCGTCATGGAGATGTACAGCACAGAAACAGACCCTTTGGCCCAACTCATCCATGCTAACCAGATATCCTAACCTAACCTAGTCACATTTGCCAGCACTTGGCCCATATCTCTCTCAACCCTTCCTATTCATGTACCCATCCAGATGTCTTTTAGATGTTGTAATTGTACCAGCCTCCACCACTTCCTTTGGCAGCTCATTCCATATACGTACCAACTTTTGCATGAAAAAGTTGCCCCTTTGGTCCCTGTTATATCTTTCCCCTCTCACCCTAAACCTATGCCTTTCACCCTAACAGGAACATACTGTCTGAATTCTTGTTACCTTGTTATTGAAGGCTTCCCATTTTTCGAGCCATCTCTTTACCTGCGAACATCTGCACCCAGTCAACTTTTGAAATTTCTTGCCTAATACCATCAAAATTGGTCTTTCTCCAATTTAGAACTTTAACTTTTAGATCCTGTCTATCCTTTTCCATCTATATTTTAAAACTAATAGAATTATGGTTACTGGCCCCAAAGTGCTCCCCCACTGACAGCTCAGTTGCTTGCCCTGCCTTATTTCGCAAGAGTAGGTCAAGTTTTGCACCTTCTCTACTATTAACCTGCCAGTGAGGAGTGTTGCTTCAAGGAAGCATAAGTTGCAGTATTGATGATTTGACTCCTATCCTCTTAGACTGAAACAACTGTACTTTTTGAGTGCGGAATCACTGAATTTAGCCTAATCTTTGCAAAGCACCTGTATGTATTTAATACTATCATGAACTGAAGTCATGCCAACTTAACTATAACTATGCCAGACATTTTAGAATGCTGAAATGCTAACATCAATGTACAGTGGCACAAACCTCACATTTTCTATTTATTGCATGGTATCTCATTAATTGTAGATTCAATGTTGGCCGCATGCCCAAGGTATTTCGAAGAGAGGAATCAGAGAATTTAGATTTGTCACAATAACTCATTGTCAAAAGGTCAGCTCCACAATTTCCAAATATTTTTAATGTAATGGCAAATAGAGAAATCAAGATGTGGTGCTTCACTTCTCCATAGTCCAATCAAATGCAAAGGGAAGGATGATTCCATTGAATCTCCCATCATTTCTAATTGTTTTAATTGTAACTGTCAAAAGGAATGTTTGATGTAAATACCGATATATATGAAATGGAAAAGAAACACAGAGCAATAAGAATAAGGAACAGGACTGAATGGGTGATTCTTTCACAGAGATGACTTGGATCAATTGGCTTACCTTTATCCTGCAAAACAAAGTTCCCAGCTTTAACCTTGGGCTAGGAAGAGGAAGAGGCACTATATTGGGTACAGGGTCCCAGATGAGGGATGGCAGAGAGAGAAAAACGGTCCGGCTTCATTCAGTGGATCACATTCCAGTGAAAGGTAAATGTTGGTTAAGGATTGGATTGTGTGGCCTGGAAGTGATTTGGATATAAACATGACCTTATGAGCTTATTGCACAAGAAGACAGTGGATATTGGTGACAGAAATGTGGAAAGGATTGTGCAGCAGTGTTGTGGAAAAGTTGTAGTTTATGACATGCAACAACAATGTGTCAAAACTAAAGATGAAAGGCCAAAGAGTAGGGTGCAATCAGGTGTGAATTAAAATCTTGATTGTTTTCAGTTTTTTTTGTTTATTTTATGCAGGTTTCATAATGGAATTTTAACATGTTTCCTGTGTTTTTTTCACCTGAGGGAAGTTTCATTATTTTTCATCATCGTTAGTGCTGTACTCTGGTGGTTGCTTAGCTACATTACAGAAAGAGATTGCTCCTTTCAAAACAACAGGCTGAATTTTACTAAAAGTCAGTTAAGGATCAATTTTGAATAGTTTCAGGGAGGGTTTCCCTCTGTAACAAGTTGTCTCAAGCAATTTTCTACTGCTCACTTCATAAAGTATGCACCACATTGCTGTGGTGCTGTGTTTTCATTACACTGTGCTCACCATTGACAGAAATACTCTCCACTGCTTGGAGCTTCCAGGATTTCCATTGACCAGCTGTTTATCAGGACAATCACTGCCAGCCACAAATAGCCCTTCACTGTCCTGGTAGTGGGAGATAAATGAGAAAGACCATTTTCTAAGGGCACATGGTGACACTTTGCTGTGGGTGGAAGCAAACACTTGCAAATGTATTGCCATTTCACATCATTAACTGTTTGATCAGATGTCATTGTTACTACAATGACAAGAATCAACAGGTTACCCATCCTTAGCACCATACCATGTTAGAATCTTGTCAGGAAGAGTACCATGTGCCCTTTCCCTGACACCCAATGTAGCATAACATCTTTCTATTGTTCAACATGGAAGCTTTACATGTTGGAAAGCCTTCAAACAGTTGAAGTCTTTATTTTTACTGAACAATAGGAAAGGCAAAGAAAAGTAAACAAAGAAAAAATGTTGCTTTTATTCCTGGGAACAAACAGGATCTATTGAGTTTTGAGCAACAACAAATTTACAGTCAATGAGTGATCACTTCATCCAGCTCACATCTATTGGAAAGTAGGTGTCAATTAAGGCTTGCCTGACTTCTGGCACCAATGCTGCTTTGTTTTATCAAGCTGAAGGTGATATTCCACCTGCTGAATGTCCTCATCTCCTCCTCCTCAGTAGACAGATTCCCCACTCCAAATTCCTCAACATCCCCGACATCCCCTTTTCGTCTTCTCCATAGTGCAGAGCACATGCTTGGATTATATGCACCATCTGTCTGGAGTGAACTGCAAGGCCCCCCCTCCACCCCCATCCAAATCCAAGCATTGAGACTACATCTTGAGGTAGCCTATCATTTTCTCCATGATGCCCCTGGTGGAAGAATGGGTTACACTGTATCAATGCTTGGTCTCAGCCAGGGGGAAACAGAATGGAGTAACCGGCCATCGTTGTGGAAGGTAGCCCCTGTATCCCAGTAGCAGCCCTTGAAATGAAGTGAATACATGAAGTTCTCAAAGATATCGGCATCTTGACAGCTCCAAGGATACCTGGTACAGAGTTTAAAGTAATGATACAATAGAACAGTTTCCTGTTGATGAAGGTGAAAATGAGGACTGCAGATGCTGGAGATTAGAGTCAAGAATGTGGTGCTGGAAAAGCACAGCAGGTCAGGCAGCATCTGAGGAGCGGATGAAGGGCCTTTGCCCGAAATGTCAATTTTCCTCTTCCTGTTGATGAAGTCAGTCATGTTATGAGAAGGCAATTTCAACACAACATGTTTACAGTTATAGTGCCAGACACCTGGGTGAAGTCAGCGACAATGGCAAAGCCTACCACCTAGGCTGCAGCACTGAGCTCCTCACAGGAAATGAGATGACATGTGTGATCTGGCAATAACTGGACCCTTGGAGTCAATAAAATGTGGTGCTGGAAAAAAAGCAGCATCAGAGGAGCAGGAGAGTCAATGTTTCGGGCAGGACCCTTCAGCAGTCCTGATGCTGCTTGACCTGCTTGACTCTAACATTTCAGCATCTGCAGTGCTCACTATCTCTAATCAGTAACAACCTTGATTCATTTGGGGTTGAGAGTTTGAGAGATCTCACATAGTTGATTCTTGAAAGCCACCAGTTACATACATGTTTAATGTTCCCTTCCTGGCCACTGGGATAGGATGGTCACCCATCTCTGCAGGTTGCAGTTTCTGCTTTAGCAGATGGTACAGTTCAATGTCCTCGAACAGTGTTCTGGGATGTCTGCAGACAGTACCCTTTTCTTATTTAGAGAAAATGACATCGAGGATGATAAACACGAAGCCTCCTACACCTTGTCTGCATTTTGAGGGAACTTCAGTTGTGACTGAAACTGGAGGTTCCTTACTGGCACATTTGTTTTTCCTTGTTCTTTCTGCATCTTGGTTGCGTGACAATCACAGTACTGGTTACCCTGCTGTGGTTGGATCATTGGTCATGGTTCCATGGACCTTCTTGGGGAATGTCAGAAATTGAACAGGTCTTCAGTTATGTGAACAGTCAGCGTTTGCATCACACACAATGACAATTTAGTATAGTTCTCTGTAGAGTGAGATGTGGTGGACTCTGATGATGAGGGCCATGAAATGCCTGTACATAGACCTTTGGCGTAGTGGATTTTTAAGTGCGAGCAGCAGCGGAGGTAGGAAGAACTCGGAAGACTGCAGATAAGGTACAGCAGTTTTTATTAAAATTACTTACCAATAGCGGGCAGCGGTGTTTTTCTCTTTCACAGAAGGAACGGGAGCAGTGGAGGAAGTGATGGGGACCAGAGGGGTGGCCGGGAAGGTAAGCAGTGAGTATAAATACTCACCCTTCGATGCCAACGACCATTTTAAGTGCGAGCAGCAGCGGAGAAGGAGCGGGAGCAGCGGAGGAAGTGACATAGACCAGAGGGGCAGCTGGGAAGGAAAGCAGTGACCATATATATCAGCAAGGCGGCTAAACCCGGGACTCTACTACTGTAGTGTCTCCCACCCACCCTCCTCCTCTAACCTAGTTAATAAGTAGGAAGAGTGGGAGCAACGACCAGGGGACTGCCGGTAATATATCTGGGCAGTGGCTGAACCCGAGACACTACACGAGTTGTGTCTCCAAACCCCCCACCCTCCCCTCCTCTAACCAAAAATAGGACTCTGGTTTGTTAAGGTAAGGATTTTCTATTTCTTTATTGGTGAATGGTTAAAAATTTACTTTTTATGGTTTATCTATTAATTGGTTTTTAGAAAAAGACTATAGCAGAGAGGTATCAGAAAGTATTTTAACTCAAACCTATGCAAAGTAATAAAGTAATTAACTAAGCAGAGATGGCTGGGCAGGTGATGTGCTGTAGCTGTATGATGTGGGAGCTGTCTGGTCCCATTGTGAATGGCAGTAACCACATCTGCAGCAGGTGTTGGTTGCTGGAGGAACTCCGGCTCAGAGTTGATGATCTGGAATCTGAGCTTCAAACACTGCGGCACATCCGGGAAGGGGAGGGTTACCTGAACGCTTTGTTTCAGGAGGCAGTCATACCTGGGAGATTAAGTAATTCACATTCAGTTAGTGATCAGGGACATCAGAGTGTGACTGTAAGTGAGGCAGGGGGAACTCGAGTTCAGGAGTGCAGGAGCCTCAGCCCTTGACCTTGTCCAACAGGTATGAGATTTTTGCTCCCTATACGGATGAGGAAAGGGCTCATGAGCCAACTGGACAGGATGAGCCAGCTGACCACGGCACCGTGGTGCAGAAGGCCATTCAAGACGGGGCAGCAAAAAGACAAGTAGTTGTTATAGGGGATTCTATAATTAGGGGGACAGGTAGTATCCTTTGCAAGCCGGATCGGGAGTCTCGCATGGTGTGTTGCCTGCCCGGTGCCAGGGTGCGGGACATCCCCGACCGACTTGAAAGGATATTGGAGTGGGAGGGGGAGGATCCAGTTGTTGTGGTCCACGTTGGGACTAACAACAAAGGCGAAGCTAGGGTGGAGGACCTGTTTGAGGATTATCGAGCACTAGGAAGGAAATTGAAGTACAGGTCCTCAAGGGTCATAATCTCCGGATTACTGCCCGAGCAACGTGCCAATTGGCATAGGGGATAAGAAAATTAGAGAAGTAAACACGTGGCTAAGGGATTGATGTGGGAAAGAGGGATTCCATTTCATGGGGCATTGGCATCAGTTTTGGAACTGGGGGAATCTGTACCGTTGGGACAGTCTCCACCTGAACTGATCTGGTACCAATGTTCTAGCGAAGAGGATAAATAGGGTGGTCAGTAGGACTTTAAACTTCTGAATTGGGGGGAAGGGAAAGTGAAAGTGACAGGGAGTATGGCGTGAAATGGAAAGATAAGCAGGAGGATAGCATGTATGCAGGTGGATTTAATCTTGAGGCAGGTTAGGAATGCAACAAAAAGGAAGGATAACTTAGGACATCTTATGACTTCCAATATCTCTAATGATAAGAAAGTTAGCATTAAGGCACTTTACATGAACGCTCGTAGCATTCGTAACAAAGTAGATGAATAACGGCACAGATCATCGTGAATGATTGTAATGTGGTAGGCATCACAAAGACATGGCTGCAGGGGGTTCAGGACTGGCAGTTAAACATCCAAGGATTTACAACTTATCGAAAAGACAGGGAGGTGGGCAGAGGGAGCGGGGTGGCCTTGTTAGCTAAGAACAAAATTAAATCTATGGCACTGAATGACATAGAGTCTGTGTGGGTGGAATTGAGGAACCACAAAGGCAAAAAAACCATAGTGGGAGTTATGTACAGACCTAACAATGGTCAGGACCAGAGGCGCAACATGTACCGGGAAATAGAAAAGGCGTGTCAGAAAGGCAAGGTCACGGTGATCATGGGAGACTTCAATATGCAGGTAGACTGGGTAAATAATGTTGCCAGTGGATCCAAAGAAGGGGAATTCTTGGAATGCTTACAGGATGGCTTTTTGGAACAGCTTGTCATGGAGCCCACAAGGGAGCAGGCTATTTTGGACCTAGTGCTATGTAATGAACCAGACTTTATAAAAGATCTTAAAGTAAGGGAACACTTAGGAAGCAGCGATCATTATATGGTAGAGTTCAGTCTGCAGTTTGAAAGAGAGAAGGCAAAATCGGATGTAGTGGTGTTACAGTTAAATAAAGGTAATTATGAGGGCATGAGAGAGGAACTGACGAAAATCGCCTGGAAGCAGAGCCTTACAGGGAAGACAGTAGAGCAAAAATGGCAGGGGTTTGTGGGTAAAATTGAGGACACAGTACATCCCCAAGAAAAGAAAGATTATCTGGGGAGGAATTAGACAAGGAAGTCAGGAAATGTATCAAAGAAAAAGAGAGATCCTATAAAGTTGCCAAGAGCACTGAGAAATCAGAAGATTGGGAAGGCTACAAAAAGAAACAGAGGATAATAGAGAGAAATAAGGAAGGAGAGGATCAAATATGAAGGTAGGCTAGCCAGTAATATAAGAAATGATAGTAAAAGTTTCTTTCAATACATAAGAAACAAACGACAGGCAAAAGTAGACATTGGGCCACTTCAAACTGATGCTGGAAGGCTAGTGATGGGAGGTAAGGAAATAGCTGGAGAACTTAATAAGTACTTTGCGTCAGTCTTCACAGTGGAAGACATGAGTAATATCCCAACAATTAAAGGGAGTTGGGGGCTGAGTTGAGTATGGTTGCCATTACAAAAGAGATAGTGCTAGAAAAGCTAAAAGGTCTTAAAATTGACAAATCTCCTGGTCCCGATGGGCTACATCCTAGAGTTCTGAGGGAGGTGGCTGAGGAAATAGTGGAGGCGTTGGCTGAGATCTTTCAAAAGTCACTGGAGTCAGGGAAAGTCCCAGATGATTGGAAGATCGCTGTTGTAACCCCCTTGTTCAAGAAAGGATCAAGACAAAAGATGGAAAATTATAGGCCAATTAGCCTAACCTCGGTTGTTGGTAAAATTCTAAAATCCATCGTTAAGGATGAGGTTTCTAAATTCTTGGAAGAGCAGGGTCAGATTAGAACAAGTCAACATGGATTTAGTAAGGGGAGGTCGTGCCTGACAAACCTGTTAGAATTCTTTGAAGAGGTGACAAGTAGGTTAGACCAGGGAAACCCAGTGGATGTGGTCTATCTAGACTTCAAAAAGGCCTTTGATAAGGTGCCACACGGGAGGCTGCTGAGTAAGGTGAGGGCCCATGGTGTTCGAGGTGAGCTATTGGCATGGATTGAGGATTGACTGTCTGACAGAAGGCAGAGAGTTGGAATAAGAGATTCTTTTTCGGAATGGCAGCTGGTGACAAGCGGTGTCCCACAGGGTTCAGTGTTGGGACCGCAGCTGTTCACGTTATATATTAATGATCTGGATGAAGGGACTGGGGGCATTCTAGCAAAGTTTGCCGATGATACGAAGATAGGTGGACAGGCAGGTAGTACTGAGGAAGTGGGGAGGCTGCAGAAGGATCTAGACAGTTTGGGAGAGTGGTCCAGGAAATGGCTGATGAAGTTCAATGTGAGCAAATGCGAGGTCTTGCACTTTGGAAAAAAGAATACAAGCATGGACTACTTTCTAAATGGTGAGAAAATTCATAAAGCCAAAGTACAAAGGGATCTGGGAGCGCTAGTCTAGGATTATCTAAAAGTAAACATGCAGGTTGGATCCATGATTAAGAAAGCGAATGCAATGTTGTCATTTATCTCAAGATGGTTGGAATATAAAAGCAGCGATGTGCTACTGAGACTTTATAAAGCTCTGGTTAGGCCCCATTTGGAGTACTGTGTCCAGTTTTGGTCCCCACACCTCAGGAGGGACATACTGGCACTGGAGCGTGTCCAGCGGAGATTCACACAGATGATCCCTGGAATGGTAGGTGTAACATACGAGGAACGACTGAGGATCCTGGGATTGTACTCATTGGAGTTCAGAAGGTTAATACAAGATAATACATGGCTTGCAAAGGGTGGACGCTAAGAAATTGTTTCCGTTAGGCAGGGAGACTAGGACTCGAGGGCACAGCCTTAAAATTAGAGGGGGTCAATTCAGAACAGAAATGCGGAGGCATTTCTTCAGCCAGAGAGTGGTGGGCCTGTGGAATTCATTGCCGCGGAGTGCAGTGGAGGCCAGGACGCTAAATGTCTTCAAGGCAGAGATTGATAAATTCTTGATGTCACAAGGAATTAAGGGCTATGGGGAGAATGCGGGTAAGTGGAGTTGAAATGCCCATCAGCCATGATTAAATGGCGGAGTGGACTCGATGGGCCGAATGGCCTTACTTCCACTCCTATGTCTTATGGTCTTATGGACCTTATTCTGAAGTAAGCTGCACAGGCCTTGCCCCACAAATATAGTGAGAGGTTGTATATGTGGTTATATTACAGAAATCATGTTGCTCCAAGGCCCCCAACCCACATCATCTATGAAAGGCAGCATTGCATGTAAGTGGATGTTGGCAAACACTTGGTTCTAAGTGAGAATCAGTTCTGTGCCTTTGCACACCCTGGGAGATCATGGATTGTCTCTGTGCTTTGTGGCCTCAAGGTGCCACTTTTAAGGTCACCTGTGATTATCTCTGTTTCACGGAAGTGACTATGATTTCATCATCAATGGTATGGTCAAGATTGCTTGGGGCCAGGATTTGGATCACTATATATGGAATTATGATTTTATGATTACAAATGTCTTTAAACTATACTGTATAAGTGCCTAATTATGCAATTGCTCCTTGATGAGCTTCACATTTCAAAGTGCTCAAAACAAAAAAAAATGCTCACATCCCCCCACTCCGGATGTGACAGAAGCTGTTTTTCATTTCCATTGTGCATTTGCAACATGGATGAGGGTGGAAGGCAATACGGGTCATGGTTTGCAGAGTAAGTCTCTAACTCGACCTGTCGGTCTAAGTGACTCTTCAAATCTCCATGTTCCTTTCTTTCTTGAATTCCCTGTCAACACTGCTAAGTCTGACTTCCAGACGTAACTATCCAATTCTTTCAATTACACCTTTATTTCCCAACATTACCTCCTGAATTCTGGACTTCTATTTAGCCATGCCAATTAACCATTGTGCAGAACTGTCCTCTGTTCAAGCTAGGGTGGTGGTGACCGGAGACCCAGGTGACTTCAATGCCCCTAGCAATAGCTCATCTCCTCCAGTGTATTATTGTCACCCACCCATATATTTTGAGTTGCCCCCATCACAATTGTTGTTCCCTTGTTTTAATGAGACCTCAAGCAGCAAGTGGAAATCGTGATGGTGGAACAATTCTCCAGAATCATTGAGGGAGAGCAGTTTGAACAGTCTAATGAGAGAAAGGGTGTCTTTGGTGGGAGAGGGCTAAGGGTAATTGCAGATGACATGGGAATTCCTCAGTTGAATATAATTCACATGGTCAATGTGTGTGCATCATGTAAATATTGATTTCCTTATCTGTTTTTAATGGAATTATGCCAGTGGAATAAGGAACACTACTCCAGAATCTTTGGGTTATCCATGTGTGCAAACCTCATTTTACATTTCTGCCATAGATGCCAATGACTCCAAGCAATGAGAAAGGTAACTCCCCTGACCTGAGCGCCTGGGATGGCTGCTGAGATTAATTACTTCTTTCACAACTGGAGGGATGTACTTTGGCCAAAGCAAGGAAGTGACTTCACCACAGCATGAGGTCCCTGGTTCATTACAGAATCTCTAGAAGCACTTGCAATGGACTTTACAGTCCTTGATCCCAGTAAAAATGAGGCTGAACACATTCTTGTCTTCATGAATGTCTTTACCAAGTTTATAAAGGGCTATTCTCACCCTTGTCCAAAAGCCTCAACTAACACAAAGTTTTAGTGTATAATTGCCTTGTATGCTTTAGTGTTCCAAATTGTACTCACAGTGATCAGGGGCACATCAATATCCTACAGGAACTTTGCACCACCCCTACCATCCAGAGGGCAACAGAGAGTGTGTATGATTCAACTGTAATCTGCATGACCGTCTGCCCATCCTGGCTCCTGACAGTAAATGGAAGTGGCCTGAGTATTTCTGGAGCTGGTTTATGCTAAGAATAACATCTCATGCTTATTCTTGGGCCACCTTCCATACTATCCCTTTGATGCAACAGTCCTTCCTAAGCACCATCTCCTTGTAATCACCGTCAGGAAACCGGAGCACCAGGAGGAAACCCTCGCAGACACAGGATGTGCAAACTCCACACGGGTGGCTGGAAATGCTTGTGAAAACCTTTCAAACTGGATTGCCCTTTATAGTCATTCCCAAATCTTTTTTTAAAGCTATCTAAAAGTCTCTGAAACTGAAGTCAATTTTTGAGTTCATATATCGGGATTAGTTCTGATCTCCTGTGAGTTAGGAGGTGTCCTTTGGCGTTTAAGGAATGTATCAATTTTGGGACTATCTGGGGAAAGTTACAAATGGTATAAAATGCGTACGATTTGTAACTGTTTTCCAGCAGGCAGGTGCAGCCCTGGGTTCTGTCTCTTGGAGGTTGCAGTCTCCAACTCAGGCTGAGAAGGGGAAGGATGCCTGGGAGTAGTAAAGGGGAGAGGGGTACCGGGCCGGCTGTGAAGTCTCCCCGGACCCCGAAGTGCTCCCGCTGCAGGAACCACGGTTTCGATGTGCGCCTGAAGGGGCACGGCGCCTGCAGCTGGCGCCGGTGCCAGTGCCCCAAGTGCTACCTGATCGCCGAGCGGCAGCGCATCATGGCAGCGCAGAAGGCGCTCCGCAAGCAGCAGCAGCGGGAGGAGGAGGAGGAGGAGGCAGGGGAAGGGGAGAGAGAGGGAGGGCGCTCCCGGGACCGGGACGGGGACCGGGACCGGGACGGGGAGGAGAGCGCGCTGGCGGCACAGCCCAGCCACAGCAGCGCTAGCCCGGAGCAAGGCAGCGGGCAGCTCCCCAGCGCAGAGCCGCCACAGGGAGAGCGCTCTGTCCCAGACAGGCGTGGCCACTCACTCGGCCAGGACGGGAGACAGGCCACTGGCGACCGGAAAGACACTCCCCTTGCCCATGTGCTGCACACCTCTGGCTCTTTCGGTAAGCACCTGGATATGTTCTTTTATGGAAGCAGCAAGTAACACAAAGTGGGGGGTGGAGGGGGGGGGGGGGGGGGGCAGAAACCCCCCTCCTTTTATACCCCTTTGTGCCCCATAAGGGGACTGCTCAGAATGTGTCCTTTTATAAAAAGCATTAAAATCCAACTGACAAAGGAATGGGCCAGTGGTCTAAAAAAAAGGCATTGGGAGTTTTCACCTTTAAAGTTCAGTGGTTTTGCGTGAAGCGCGTTTTTAAATGTATACTTTTTTAAAAAGAAATCCAACAGAGTATTTGAATGTTTGGATTTTTCACTCTGATACTGGGGAGAGTTGGAAGTTCCTGGGAGTGACAGCATCGGGTTGAAGTCCTCTTGCCTTTTGAAACACTGGCGGATAACAAATTGTTCACCTTGCCCTCCCTGCGGGCGTTACAGAGCTGCGTTTACTGCCTTCGATTCCGGAGAAGGAAGGTGATTTGTAATTGTTGCTAATTACAGTCAGTCCTGGTGATTTCTCCTGCAGTAAACAGCCTGTCTAATTCACCCCTCCACCCAGCTCCCCCCCCCCCCCCGGCCGGGAGTTTCAGGTTGTTAGTTTGAGTTCTGGGGTCGTCTGTCTTTGGACAATTTGTTCCAGAGCCGGTGGGACTCCCTCTATCTTGTAACAAAGTTTTCGATCCTTCTCATCCGCGAAAAGGAATGAGTGTGGCACTTAAAATTGGGAAGACTGGAGAGAGGGGGATAAAAAAGCAATGTTCTAGCAAACAAATTGCAATATTTGTGTCATTTCACAAAATCAATTCAACGGTCCAAAAGATAATCAACTTTCTACAATAGTTGGTGGCAGGAAACGACTTTGGAAATCGTGCAATTGTTCAGGCGCATGGTATATTTTGGAAGGTTTTGCTGAACCCAGACACAATGACACAATCTTTATATTTCAGCTTTGAAGCAAAATGTTAGTTCCTCACTGGGTGACGGTCCCTCCCGAGTGCTCTCTGTTTCACACAAGTAGGCATTACCCTGTCAAAAAGTGTGGGACAGCCGGTCTTCATGAAGAGGTTATGCTGGAAACGTCAACCCTCCTGTGTCCTTGGATGCTGCCTGACCGGCTGTGCTTTTCCAGCACCACCCTTTTTGACTCTGAGCTCCAGCATCTGCAGTGCTCACTTTCTCCCCATTATTTAGCCCCTAGCCTGCGTCTCATCCCAGGAGTGACCTACAATTCCCCAGAGCCAGACTCAAGGGGAAGCTACCCAAGCTTGCCAGATTCAGAGGTCGGAACCAGGTGAAAGGTATTCCTGGTAAGGGATTGGGGGTCAGACTAACCTGTCTTTTGCTTATGAAACAATCCATAGGCAAGATTACTTTTTTTTAAAATGGAGTGGCTCTGTTGGCTTAATAATTATCTGTAGAAATCAATGAACTGCTGGATTTTGGGTACAGTATACAGTGACAGATACTGAGAAGGAATCAAAGATCTTGGTCTGGATTGGTTAACTTCTGAGTTAAAGAAATTCCAACAAACTGCACTAACCACATGAGCTCTGTGACACCTTGTGGTGAAGATGTCGTTTCATTGCCAACTATTCTCCTTCCACTGCAATTCAATTACATCCCCAAACTTCTGCTGTTCTGGTGCATAACACACTCATCTAAATAGAAGGTTTGAAAACAACTTAGATGGTTTTATTGTTGAAATAAACACATCTTATTACTTCACTCACCTAGAATCAAACAAAACACGGATATCAAGGCAATGGAGGAATTATTGGGAGAGATGATCAAAGAGATGAATTTTCAGGAATGATTTAAAAGGGATGAGACAGGAGTTTAGAGTGGGATTTGTCATATATGGAACCTCAGTGGCTGAAGGCACAGCTGACAGTAATGGGGAGCAGACAAGAGGACAGCATAAGAGGGTAGAGTCACGTTTGCACAGCTTCTTGCGAGGGGGAGTAGCCACATTAGGTTAAAAAATATGGAATGGGGAGGCTATGAAAGGATTTAAGGAGCAATGTGAAGTGTTTTATGCTAGAGTTCACCCTGAACTGCCTTCCTCTGATGTGGCCATTTCTCACACATGATCCGTGACAGGAAGTTTCAGCAGGCTGTTCAAACCTCATGGGAAAGCTTTCTCGTTTTCTCTGATATTCATTCATCATTTGCAATAGAAATCCCAGATGGTTCAAGAAGTGACAATGCTATTTAATTTTCCAACTTACCCAGGACCATTGTAACTGGGAAGGCAATAAATTCAGCTTGTAGTACCTCCTGACTTTTAGTTATACAGCTTAGTTTCTTTGCCTTGTAATAGTTTGATTGAGCGTTGAATTGATTTGTTGAGAGTACTTTTCTCTATATTTAGATCATCCTGCTTTATACCAGGAGGTTTCCACCACCAGTAAAGAGCAAGCAGAGAGGAATTCTATGAGTGGTGGCTTTTACCGGAATATCTTGCCACCGAAGCTGTATACAGGATATTGCAGTAGTGTCTACAGTTATCACCCCTTCTCCATGGGCTTTCCAATGAACCAAGCAGGCTACAAAGGAGCTCCCATGCCAACTGGGATGTGTGCCTCAAGAGGCAGCTTCAGGCCAGTCCAAGGAAGCCTTGGAGCATTCCATCCAAACCCCATGTTGGTAAGACACTAAGTACACCGATCATTTATGATACCACTTTCAGCCAAATGGTGGAATGTTATTCACATTTCTAAAGATGGAAAATGTGGGCTGAACATTTACATTTCAGGATTTAATACTGAGCATCCCTTTTCAATACTTTTCTGAGGCAATAAAATAGTTTGGTCTCCACATACAGGTTTCCTTCTATCTAACAATGAAACAGCACAAAATGGGATAAAATCAAGCCTATTCTGGCTGTTTCGAAGAGGTATTCTAATTAATCCCTTTCTCCACAGACCTACATATTTTTCATTTTCAAGTCATTATCCAGGTTTTGTTTGTAAACTCTAATCAACTTCTATCATTCTCTCTGACACTGCCCTCCTGATTACAACTCACTGGATTCAAAGAACTCAACTTGCCTCTGACTTGTTTGCCCATTACCGTAAAGTTGTATCCTCCGGTTACTTGCCCTTCTGCCACAAAAATATTTGGTCTTTATTTACTTTATCACTGCCCTTCTAGATTTGGAACACCCCAACCCAATCCCTTTTTAAACGTCTCTAAGGACAGCAATCCAGGTTTGTCTAGTCTGTTCATGTAGCAGATATCACGTGTTCCCGGTAATATTCTTGTAAATCTCCTCTGCATCCTTTTCTCAGACCATGACATCCTTCCTAAAGTATGTTGCACAGAGGTGGCTATAATGCTCCTGCTGAGGCCTCACCTGTGATTTCTAAAAGTTTGAAATTTTCCTTGCTTGTTTACTTTATACCTATGTTTACAAAGTCAAAGATTCCATAAACATTTACTTTACTAAAGCAATTTTTTTCAACCTGTCCAACTACCTTTAAAGTGTACATGTAACCCCTTTTCAACATTAAATTGACTTTATATCACTTTTCTTATTCTTTCTACCAATTGATTATAAAAAAGATAATTTTTTGAACTGGGAATTTAATCTGTATTCCATGATCAAAAGATCTTGTCACTTGTCTTTTCACCTTAAGATTCCCAATGTGCAAGTCCACAGAAAATCAACCAATATATTGTTAAAAATCCTGTTCATGCACAAACTTCCTTTCCAAATTAATGCTGTTATTTATCACACTTTTATGACAACAATTAACATTGAAGCTACTAATATAGATATGTAGAATTAAATCCTTAAAACTATAGTTGGTTGTAACAATGTAGTTGCGAGTTGTGGCCAGTGGATGACACTGCAGAGAAAGATTCTGAATTCAATTCTCCCAACTGTTGCAACTTTTGTGTAGACTGTTAAAAATCACACAACACCAGGTTATAGTCCAACAGGTTTAATTGGAAGCACACTAGCTTTCGGAGCGACGCTCCTTCATCAGGTGATTGTCAGGTGATTCATCCGAATCATTTGTGTAGACAGGTTTTCTTGTTTCTGCATACCTTCAGTGAATCCCTTACATTTAATTATTTATCTTTGAGGATATCTCAAAGTGAGGACTTACACATCTCAATAAAATAAATGAAACTACTCTAAGACCAAAAGATATTTTTAAAATGATTTGTACATCTTTTTATTGTAGTGTAATAGAATAATAGTTATAGGAAGGATATTATTAAGCTGGAGAGGGGTAGAAGAGATTTACCAGGGGATGTTGCCAGGTGTGGAATGTTTGAGTTATAAAGAAAGGCTGGGACTTTCTTCACTGGACCATAGGAGATGACCTTAAAGAAGTTTATAAAATAATGAGGGGTATAAATAGAGTTAATGGTAGGTGTCTTTTCCCTAGCCATTGGGGAATTTCAAGACAAGGGGCACATTTTTAAGGTGAGAAGAGAGAAATTTAAAAAAGACATGAGAGGCAAATTTTTAACACAGGGTGGTTCACGAGTGGAATGAACTTCCTGAGGACGTGGTGGATGAGTACAATCACAATATTTAAAAGAAATTTGGATAATTAGATGAATAGGAAAGGTTTAGAGAGATATGGGCCAGGAGCAGGCAAGTGGGACTAGTTTAGTTTGGGAATATGTTTGGCATAGACTAGTTGGACTGAATTTCCGTGCTGTATGACTCTATGTAAATGATGAAGATGACATGACTTTGACATCAGTCAGACAGTTTACGAATACAAACATAAATTAGGAATAATTAGAGTTAGGAAAAATTCTGATTTCCCTTTCACAGAACTATTTTGATTCTAATTCATTATGTTGAACTTTTCTAAGTGCCCTGCCACATATTTAATAATAGTTAGCTACCTTCTTTCTGTCTTTCTCTCCCTCCCTTTTCAAATAAAGCAGCTAAATTTGCTGATTTACCATCTAATGAAACCTTCATTGAATCTAGAGAACTTTGAAAACTTAAAATCAACGCATCAACTGTCTTACTAGCCATTTTTAACTCCCAAAAATGAAATCCATCAGGATTAAAACGAGTCAACTTGTAGCTCCAGCAATTTGCTCAGTATCTCTTCCCCAGTGATTGTATTTTTCTTTAGTTCCCCCCCCCCCGCGCCCCCACCCAACGACTTCTATTTCCTGACTTGTACCTATTTCTGGGGTGTTATTTGTGTTCCTATTGTGAGACTGGTGCAAAATACCTTTACAGAGCCTTTACAATTCATTCACCATCTCATTTCTCGTTATTAATTATCTAATCTCACTTTCTATAGGCCAACCACACATTTTGGTAACTATTTTTTAAAAATATCTAGAGATTATTACTATCCATTTTCATATGTCTGTCTAGCTTTCTCTTGTGCTGCTTTTTTCCCCTCTCTTTATTAACCTTTTAACCATTCTTCACTGTTTTCTGCATTCTGTCCAGTCTTCGAGACTTGCCCCCACCCCTCCAACCTTTGCATATTTATATGATTTTTCATTTGATACTATCTTTAACTGTCATAGTTAACCATGAATGGTGGGTCCTCCCCTTGAAATGCTTCTTTCTTGTTCGAGTATGTTGATTGTGTGTGTTTTGAAATATCCCTTTAACTATCTGCCACTGCATCTTCATGGATCTATTCCTTAATATTGTTGGCCAGTTCATGCCTGCCAGTTTTGCTTTCATTCTTTCCTAACTGCCCCAATTTAACTTTAAAATACATTGTACTTGTCTTGGACCCACACTTCTCTTCCTGAAACTAATTGCAAAATTCAATCATGTTATCATTGTTTCCCTTTTGAGATTATTAATCTCACTTCACAGTGTCAGGTTCAGAATAACCTGATTGGCTCCAGAACCAACCTGAAAACATGCTAAGAACTGTCCCCTGGGTCCCCTAAGTTGCTTCACTCAGTCACATCCTTCTTTTCCTGGCCAAACAAGGAAACCTTGTCTTGCAGGGAGTGACCACTTGGTAATTTTCCCCCTCCCTGATGTTTTGTAGTGTCTGCAGTTTGGCCGTCAGCTTATAGACTGAACCAAAGCCACTTGAGTTGTAAACACTTATTGCAGACGTGTTTTCTCCGAGTCACACTGGTGTCAAGGAACTCCCACATACCATAATCGCAACACATCACTTACACTGTATCCTGAATAATTTTTTCAATTAACTACTAAATGATTTGATATGTTTTTTATTTTCTATTTTTTCTAAATTTTATTACCCTACCGCCAGTTCCTGTAGGGCCTGTTCTGTGCTGTATTGTTCTATGTTCTATGTTCTATTTTAAATCTTAGAAACTGAACTGATGTTAACCACTTTGTTCTAAGTTCCAGCCAGGTGACCTGATACTTCAAGGTTGAGAAGATTTACATTTTACAAATTTGAGTACACTTTACTGGTGGAACTGAATCTTACTCAAAAGTACAAATTAAAAAATAATGAGTTAGTATTCAGCAGTTGCTTACTTGTTAGTTATTATAACTGCTTAATGTTTTAATAATGACCCTGATTGATATTTCCTAGCTTAGATAAGAATGAAATGGAAAATACTCACCAGCCAATCACACACCTATTGCCTTCTGATGTCTGATCTTGATTGTTTTTTCTGATTGGATGCTTTGCAGTTGGAAATGTGGAGATGTGTCTCCACAGGTGGTTCCCACTCTGTTTAAGTTGCTGTCCATGGATGTGTCTCTGCTGGTGGCTCCCCTTCCTCTTCATCAGCAGAGGAAGAACCTCACTCAAGGATAAGGAGCCAACAGCATGAGATAGTGTGTGTGTGTATAAACACGTACAGTCCAGAGGAATAAGGAGAAGTGTCTAACTATGTTAGCTTTGAATAAAGCATGGTGGCAGCAAGGGAGACCTCAAAAGAAGCTCAAGACTTTGAACACAGGACCACAGGCAGAAAAAGAACATAAGAGGACTTTAACACTAAGCCAGAAACTGGCAGCACTCCAGAGTTTTAAACATTGAAACAGAACACTTTGACAAAAAGAAAAGAAAACCAAATTACAAGAGCCATTAAAAACATGGAGAGTCCCAATGAAGACAGAAGGAGGAGTTCTGGAAGCAGCAGTTTCAATGTTAGAGAACTGTATCAGGCTTGTCCTCAAAGGATCAGCAAATCCAAATCAACCCATTTTTACATATTTGGGTTCAATGGTTGATGATGCCACAATAAGAAAAAAAACTTGAAAGAAGGTGTTACAGAGTATAGCACATTGTTTAAAACATTTGATGCCACTTTAGCTCTAAAAGAAAGTTAGTTATAAAAAGGGCAAAATACAAACAGTGAGCTCAGAAAATGGAGGAGTAGAGGTGGACTTATACCATTTAGCAGGATGTTGCAGGTAAAAAAAACAAACATTCTCAGACCTTGTCCAATCCAAGAAGGATCTAATGTTGAACAGGCAAGCTAATTCATCAAGCGGGTAGAAACCAGGATCCAAGACTGGTCAGTTCTGTGATGAAACATCTGATTTCTCCTAACACGGTCAAATGGGTCGACTGTCCTGACAGTCTGCCAAAAGTAGTGTGAATCAACATCATCAACCATATTAATTTGTAGAAGATATATGTCAAAGCAGAACAGTAGCACAATGAATGTCCAGCAGAGGGACGTGAGATGTTGGGAATGTGGTCTATTAGACTACTTGAGAAGTCCTGCAAGATAGCAGGACCTTCATCACCACAGAAGCAAAGGAAAAGTCCTGCAAGAGAGAAATTCCCAGGAAAATGGAAATCAATACAACAAGGAAAACAAAATTAAGAAACTAGTGAAGGAGAATAACAAGACACCATTGTAAGGTGAGGTCAAGGAGTCTGGAGCATCAACTTGAAGGTATAAGGGTTTGAAACAATTTACATTTGACATGGGAGCAGCTGTTTCAATGTTGGCTAACAGTTTTCCAGTTGATGCCTTAAAGTTGATGCTCCAGACTCCTTGACCTCACTTTGCAATGGTGTCTTAAGTGTTATTCTTCTTCACTAGTTTCTTAATTTTGTTTCCCTTGTTGTATTGATTTCCATTTTCCTGGGAATTTCTCTCTTGCAGGACTTTTCCTTTGCTGAAATCTGTAAGAGTCAGACCGGATAACAAAACTCCAAGATCCAGGAGGCACAGATCTTCAGTTGTGTGTTCAAAGCATCATAAAACTCAATCACAAAGTACAAGATGTTAGTGAAACACTCTATATATGGAAGAATCAGAATACGCCATTATTGAACTGAAATATTTGTAATTGACTTGGTTTCTTAAATGAAAGTATGGATACAGCTCTCCAGAATGAAAACATGAGAGAATTCTGGCAAGAATTTCTAAAGCTATTCAGAGGGAGGAAAATTGAAGCATGAGTATCACATTGTTCTGCAAGGAAATGCTAAGCCCATCTGCTTTCTACTCCCAGGAAAATTCCTTATTTTTTGATGGGAAAGCTAAAACAGCATGCTGTAAGTGGCATCATACTGCCAGTGACAGAACAGTCACATTGATGGTCATGGCTACTAACTGCAGTAATATCGACGTTTCGGGCAAAAGCCCTTCATCAAGAGGGCTTTTGCCCGAAACATTGATTTTACTGCTCCTCAGATGCTGCCTGAACTGCTGTACTCTTCCAGCACCACTAATCCAGAATCTGGTTTCCAGCATCTGCAGTCATTGTTTTTATCTCGGGCTACTAACTGTTCCCAAGCCAAATAGAGAACTAAGATTCTATGTGGATATCACTCAGTTAAAAGGAGCTGAAAGAAAAATCAATCCTATTTTGTCAACTGATGACAGGTTGGCCAAATTAGCAACAAGCAGGTTTCTTGCAAAATTGGACGCAAACAGTTGGTTCTGGTACACATCTCTAGACTATGAGTCAAGATTGCTGACTATATTCATTATGACACCAGGTCATAGTCCAACAGGTCTATTTAAAATCACCAGCTTTTGGACAGCTGCTTCCTCACCTGATGAAGGAGCAGTGCTCCAAAAGCTTCTGATTTTAAATAAACCTGGTGCACTAGAATCTGGTGTCATGTGACTTCCAATCTTGTTCACCCCAGTCCAACACTGGCCCCCTCACGTTATATATTCATTACATCACTTGGGCAGTTTTGCTTCAACCTCTGCATCAGAGATTTTCCAAAGATCAATGTCAATAATACTGGAAGGGAATAGAGAGCATTGACCATATGGGTAATATCCTAGTGCATGGTGAAAGGAAGATGACTAGAAGATCATAGAAGTGTTAAGAGCATTGCAAGAGGACTTAGACTAAATAAGAAATGCCAATTCTTGAGAACAATTACCTTTCTTGGACATAATTCAAGAACAAGGCAGCATGTTGTTCAAAGAAGATACAAGCCAGCGAATCTCCAGCATTGTGCTACTTAGGAATTACGTGGAGGTACCACTGTTGGGCTGGGGTGGACTAAGTTAAAAAGCAGTAAGCAGCATTTGAAAGCTTGTACTTTCAAATAAACCTATTGGACTATAACCTGGTGTTCTGTGATTTTTAACTTCTTAGGAATGGTGAATCAAATGCGAAAGTTTAACTTAGCCAATTTTACTCAGCACATAACAGAACAATAGAAAAAAAAAGCTAGCAGTGATATTGGAGTCAGGGATAGATTGCACATTATCAGATAATGAAGGAGAAGTTATTTTCTCTGAAATTCTAGTTCTTTCTTTTATGTATAAATTCACTTGTTCTACATGTGCGTTGCTGGCTGATCAGCATGTATTGCTTGTCCCTAGCTAGCTTGAATGGAATGGCTTGCTAGGTCACTTCAGAGAGCAGTTGAGAGTTAACCACATTGCTGTGGTCTGGTGTCACATGTAGGCCAGACCAGGTGAGGATGGCAGATTTTCTTCCCTGAAGGCTATTTGAGAGCTGGATGGGCTTTTCTGACAATCAGCAATGGTTTCATGGTCAACAGAAGATTCTTAATTTCAGATTTTTGTTTTAAAAAATTCAAATTCCACCATCTGCTATGGCGGGATTTGAACCCAGGACCACAAAACAATCCAGATGCACACTATAATGACTGTGACTGCAGAGCAGAACTTCTCCAAGTGCAAACTGATGACCTGAGAGAACTGGTAGTTTTACATCAAGATTTTTATGGAAATGGAACAGAGGTACACAACTATATAGCAGGAAGCGATAGCAGTTACATAAGGATGTGAAATCCCAGGTCATGATGAATCATGAGAATTTAGTAACATTATCAGGATCAAAAGGGATTGCAAAAATGCCTCTATGTCTGCATTCTGCCAGGGTACCACATTGTTCTCTGTGGTACCTCAATACTTTTGCACCAATCTCCCATCAATTCTCATGCATTGCCATTCTCACTTTTACTTTCAGCATCTTTTCTCACTCTCGTTTACCCCTTCGACCTTCCAGACCGTTGATCTTGCATGGTCCCTGCAGTGCCTACCTGGTAGGCTAAACACCTTGTTACCTTTGACCACCTCCATCAGCACTAACAGCTGCCACCTACTTTTAGTTCACTCAATCACTCTCTTTTTCTCTCATTCCAGGAGAAGACAGCCCACAATAGAACGGAAAGACAAGTGAAGGGTTGACAAAATCAGCCTTTTCACCTATTATGAGGAAAGAATCCTGGACCTTACTGGAGAAGACTAGAATCACTCCTGTAGGGATGCAGAGACATCAATGTCCTGCCAACAGGATAAGTATCGTTCTTCACTTCATTGAAACTATCTCCCAGTAATGCTACTGTCAGCGTCATTCATTGCACACCACCTTTAACCACTGGGACTCCGCCTTCTCTCCCCTGTTGCTTGCAGGTACCAGCAGGATGTCTATGCCCCCTGGTGGAGAAACAGCCTGCTCCACCAGAAATCATTTCTTTGATTGCTGAGGGCTCACAGGAAGAATTGACAAGGTTGTCCCTTGCACCTTCAACAGCTCAGGTACTGACAACTTGGTGGGAACGCCGTGCTTTGAAAGTTTGGGAGCACAGTCTGGTGAGCATCTGACTGTGGCAGCTCTGTAGCTCGCTGAGGAAGAAATACTCCAGTTGGTGATACACCACAGACCAGGCAAGGGAGGGCCCTCTGGTGTCGGCAATCAGGGACTTGATCCATAAGCAGAGGAAAGAACAGGAGCAACAGACAGAGATATGGGAGGCAATGGCCCTCATAGCCCAGAGGCTGGAGGAGAGCAGCTTCGCAACAGGGACCCAACTGCCTCAAGCACGTGATCGCCCATCAGCTTCCATGGACAGCCAGGTCCAGCACTGTCACAGAGTGCACATACAGATGCACGCTATTGTTCAGGCCATTGGTTGTCAGGATAGAGGGAATGGTCACAAGGGGATGAGGAACCTGTCAATCACTCCAGGTGCCCCTACCCCTCAGGGAGCTAGGGACTTGAGGAAGAGGAAGAGTCACATATAGGCTAGTCAGAAATCTAGACTCTGGACACTTCTGCGTTCCGCCAGGGTACCACACTGTACTCTGGTACCTCACATTGACAGTCTATGCTATTGCACCAATTTCCCATCAAGTCTCATGCTCTAATACTCTCACTGACTGGGTCTTGCACCTCCCCCCAGTGCCTGACCCTCTCCAATCCATGGAAGTTCAAGCCAAGGAGGATCCATCTGCATCTGGCAAGAAGACCCTCAGCATGACTGGCCATTCACACCACACAATCCCTGTGGTCACTCAACCAAACCTCAAGGACAACAGGCCACCCCACTAGGCAGCAACTTCCCCCCCCCCCCCCCACAACCTGGGACAAGGGTAAAATATGATGGGAGGGAACGAAAGAAAAATTACATTCGGGTTGCATGAGTGAAAGCGCAGTGGTTTATAAAAGATCACTTTGGATCTTTTTATTCATTTTATGTTACATTTATTTGAGTCCTTGTGTATCCCTAAATGTAACAATGCCAGTATGTTGCTTACCTTGATGTCCATACAGGGTGCATCATGGATTGATGTCAGTGTTGAGATCGTGCTGTAGCAAGGTCATGGCTCCTGCTGGCACCGTTGCCCCTCGGTGGTCAAACATTCTTATTCTTGCCATGGCCTCTGTTTGTAAATGAAGTGAATGAAGTGGTCAGTTATGCATGGGGCAGAGAGTGTACAGCACAGAGATAGCGAATGCATTAGGATCGCTATGGATTAGGGACCCCACAGATCTGATAATGCACAAAATCTCTTGCACTATCCTCCAGAAGACCTAACATTGGTGGGTTGTGTAAATCCCTCCCTCACAGGTCAAACCACTTTCTTTCTCATTGTCATAGAGTCATAGAGATTTACAGCACGGAAACAGACACTTCAGTCCAATTCATCCATGCTGACCAGAAATCCCAACGTAAACTAGTCCCATTTGCTAGCACTTGGCCCATATACCTCTAAACCGCCCAGATGCCTTTAAAATGCTGTAATTGTACCAGCCTCCACCACTTCCTTTTGCAGCTCATTCTATAAACCGTAAACGCACCACCCTCTGTGAAAAAATGGCCCCATAGGTTCCTTTTATATCTTTCCCCTCTCATGCTAAACCTATGCTCTCTAGTTCTGGACTCCCCTACACCAGGGAAAAGACTTTTTCTATTTATCCTATCCATGCCTCTCATGATTTTATAAACCTCTATAAGATCACCCCAGCCTCTGACACTCCAGGGAAACAGCCCAGCCTATTCAGCCTCTCCCTATAGTTCAAATCGTCCTACCCTAGCAACATCCTTTTAAATCTTTTCTGAACCCTTTCAAGTTTCACAACAACCTTCCAATAGGAAGGAGACCAGAATTGCAATATTCCGAAAGTGGCCTAACCAATGGCCTGCAGAGCCGCAACATGACCTCCCAACTCCTATACTCAATGCTTTGACCAAAAAAAGGAAAGCATACCAAATGCCTTCTTCACTATCCTACCTACCTGTGACTCCACTTTCAAGGAGCTATGAACCTGCACGCCAAGGTCTCTTTGTTCAGCAACACTCTGCAGGACCTTCCCATTAAGTGTATAAGTCCTGCTAAGGTTTGCCTTTCCAAAATGCAGCACCTCGCATTTATCTGAATTAAACTCCATCTGCCACTCCTCAGCCCATTGGCCATCTGACTAAGATCCCGTTGTAGTCTGAGGTAACCTTCTTCGCTGTCCATTACACCTCCAATTTTGATATCATCTGCAAACTTACTAACTATACCTCCTATGTTCATATCCAAATCATTTATATAAATGACAAAAAGCAGTGGACCCAGCACCGATCCTTGTGGTACACCACTGATCACAGGCCTCCAGTCTGAAATGCAACCCTCCACCACCACTCTCTGTCTTCTATCTTTGAGCCAGTTCTGTATCCAAATGGCTAGTTCTCCCTGTATTCCATGAGATCTAACCTTGCTAGCCACTCTCCCATGGGGAACCTTGTCGAATGCCTTACTGAAGTCCATATGGATCACGTCCACAGGTCTGCTCTCGTCAATCCTTTGTTACTTCTTCAAAAAAACTCAATCAAGTTTGTAGTTTTGATTTCCAGCACGATAAAAGGCGACAATGGACAGTCTCCAGTGAGTGGCTTCCAGACTCTATCTCAACATGACAGTGAGGCCCCAATCATGCACTGGACTGGTATTAGCGGTTGCTCTGTGCCAGGACCCCTGACTTATAGGTGCCTCCATGGATGTCGCTGAGGATTACTCACCTAAAGCTTTGAGACACGAAGCAAGCAAGTATGTTTGCCACGTAAACTGCTGGCACACGGTGCAGGTACGAGATTGCAAGATGTACTTACTCTCCTTGACTGGGGACTGCTGCACAGCAAGACCAGCTGCTTGGCTGTGTGATTGCATAATTGGCATAGCAAGGCAGGAATGCTGTGAATGAATGTTGAGAGAACAAGAAATCTGCCTGGGGATGCAACCTGGTCTAGTCATTGAGCATGTAAAGTGTCTTTGCAGCAGCCTCCCAACGTTAGTTGCTACAACGTCCTGCACTGCAGGTTTGTACTTTCCAAGTGTCCTGCAATTGGATTGGGGAGATGGCATGAGAGTTTTCAGGATATGGCAAATATTGAATGCCAGGGTCTGTAGAGGAGCAGTGCATGTGGTTGGTGCACACGGATTGTGTCTGAAGATACTTTTTCATGCTGACCAATATGGAGGTCCCTTGGAGCAAGTAGTGACCTGAGGTCATCAGGTCCCCCACTTTGACTTCCATGTGGAGAATTCTCAGTGCCTAGTTTGCTCCCAGTGCATTCTAGGATGGGAAGCTGTATGGTAATGGAGGTGAGATGTGCATGAATAGGTTGTTAACAAGCAATAATTCTCCTGAGTAGGCAACTCACTGCTCCCTCGCAAGAATCACACCTTGACACCTGGAACTTGCTTAAAAGATGTAAAAGGTTGCTTTTGGTGTAGAGATGGGGCATGTGGACTTCTTACACAATTCCACCATATTTCTTAATGTAGTCCAAATCATTCAGGCATGTATAAGATTCTGCCTAAAATTAAAAAAAAAATTAAAAATAGCAGCACTTTGTTCCTGCTTAGTCAACAACACACATTTGGTCAACAAACAAAAGGCAAACTAAAGTGACTATAACCACACAAGGAAATAATAAAAATAGGTCTTCTGTGAAGTAAGACTTGACAAACTGCAGATTCATTGTATCAGGCAACTTTCGTCACTTGTGTTCACAAGATACCTCAAAATGCCTCTTATCAACCACTTTAATATAATTCTGGACATACCTGAAATCTACTGTTTAGTTTACATTGTATCTCAGAAAGCTTACAAAGCAAATATAAGCTACGCTTTTACTTTGTACTGATCAGTTGAAGGATACAAGTGTAGGAAATGGAATTATTTCCACCTTGCAGATCTAGTGTCTCCATTGAAAATGGTCAAGTTAACTACAGCATTCAAATAAAATAAATAAGTAAATTAGATTCAAATTAAAAGTTCCCCTGACAATGCACAATAATTACAACGTCAATAAGACACCACTTACCATGCCAGTATAGTTTAATATTTTCCTGTGCTCACATCAGCAATCCCTGACTAACATTGACAATTGAGTACTAAGTTATGTTCAGTTTAGTACCGTGCTGGATTTGAACTCATTCCAGATATGAAAAAATATTTTGCTCCTTACAGTTCAGATGGAAGTAGGAAGGAAGATTTCTATTTAGTAGCAGTGATTGCAATAACTTTGCAGTTCTAGTGAATGAAGCCTACATCTTATTTATTTCATTGGCATTCCCACAGGGAGCTGCTTCCAATAATACAGTCTGATTTGCATTTTTCATAGATGCGAGATAATGGTTGTGGACTGCACTCACCTTATTATTCACCACCTCCATTTCTTGGTTCAAGATTGTTCTCAGGGCCCCCTTACATACCCCCACTCATGGCACCAAGAGCCAATGAAACCGCTGGTGAAATTGAAGTAACCGCAGGTAAGAATATTGGAAATATAAACAGCTATTTAAGAAGCATACATGCATGTTAGCTTTTATTTCTGTTCAGTTTTCTTACCCTTATTTTCTCCAGAGGTGTTAAAGCATTGACTGTTTGCTGGGATTTCATGGATGCTCATTGTCCAAGTAGCCTTGATCCAGGTGTGAACTAAATCTGCAGGCGTTCTTGGGCATTTGCAATAAGAAAGGGAAATAAGGCAAATTCAGTTCTTTGTCACCTGACTTCCCATACACAGGAATTTCCAATTGGGCAGTGAACAGGAATCTTGGCTGATTTTCCTGTTGTCAGCCAAGCGATGCTGCAACTGAATGTAGAGCTGCCTACCTCGATCTAAACAGAACTAATTTCAGCATTGAATTGAACCAAGAACTGTCCCTGTCCATATGTTGATATGTTGATGCATTTCCTGTTTTCCATACTTGAGTATCAATAAGCATTCAATCAATCTATATTAACTAATGAAAATGGTAAAGGCATCTATGAACTGGGGGGAATTACCTTTTTCTGACATTCACACACAAAACAAGTGACTTATGTTTTCCTCAAGATCTTCTCATGAAGACACTGGGAGATAATGTGCAGCATTGATCAAGTGGTCTTATATGGATTCTTATTTCCCTTGGGGCAGACAACATAGTTTACACAAACTGTACAGGTTTCTCAAATATACCCATTCATGCTCTGCAGATGATGTCCAATGATAATGTTCTGTCCCTTGAAATAAACAAGGCTTGTGTGGTGCTGCACAAGCGGTGTGGGCGGCACGGTGGCACAGTGGTTAGCACTGCTGCCTCGCAGCGCCAGAGACCCGGGTTCAATTCCCGACTCAGGCGACTGACTGTGTGGAGTTTGCACGTTCTCCCCGTGTCTGCGTGGGTTTCCTCCGGGGGCTCCGGTTTCCTCCCACAGTCCAAAGATGTGCAAGTCAGGTGAATTGGCCATGCTAAATTGCCCGTAGTGTTAGGTAAAGGGGTAAATGTAGGGGTAGGGGTAAATGTAGGGGTATGGGTGGGTTACGCTTCGGCGGGTCGGTGTGGACTTGTTGGGCCGAAGGGCCTGTTTCCACACTGTAAGTAATCTAATCTAATCTAATCTAATTAAAAAAAAAACAAATTTCTTCTTCACAAGGTGAACTCAGAGTGTGTATCTGTACATGTCAAGTACTTCATAATCCCTCCAACCATGTGATTATTCTTCACTTTGGGAAGAACAGGGTATACATGTTTACAGAATGTCACAGATAACTATAATACAACCACAGATACTAAACACATACAGTCTTTCCAGCGTTGGCTGCTGGATAGATAGGAGGAACACGATCCTCAGTGACTTCACCCCCCCACCCCCCCCCCCCCACCCCCCCTTGACCAATTGTAGCCTTTCCTTTTCAATATAAGTTAATACAGCAGAGAAAAAAGTCTGGAATCTTCCTGGCCTTCAAATCTCAGTTCCAGACTCTTCAGTGCATATATTATGCTCGTCGTGGACTCAGTGGCTCATGAAGGAAATATTCCAGTTATGTGAAGAAAGTGTCTTCAAATGATCTGAAGGTCAAATCTTTTTGAAAATCTTTTCAGCCCCTTAGATTAACACATACAAATTTATTTTTATGGAAACTGGGATTCTGGTGTCTGAGGTTGGATCCCAGTCCTGGTCTCTAGCAAGTGATTCTACTTGAAAACATAGCTGTGTAGATGTTGGCTCCTGAGAGGATCAGAATCAGTTGTGATTTCATCCCTGCAGTATATTATTCTTTCAAGGCTCATTTCTAAGGCTGCTTGAGCATGGTATCAAATCTCAGATAATGTCTCTGGAAACTGTAACCTTCAAGAGTAAATTAACTCTTTATAAATGGGTTGGTTTACAATTGCTCTGTAATAGGATAGTGGAAGATTCTCAACCTTTACCAATTCCTTTCCTATTAGCAAAAAACAACTTATATTTATATAGTGTCTGCAATGTAATAAAACTTCCCAAAGTTTTTCACAGAAGTGTTTCAAAGCAAATTGAAATACCAAGCCATGCATAGTCAAAAGAGTGTTCAGAGGTAGATTTCAAAGTGTACCTTACAGTGAAAGACAAGGGAGATGTTGAGAAAGTGAATTCACCGAGGGTTGAATGTGGTAGATCAGCCAGGAATTTATTGGAGTAGTTGAGTCTAGAACTAACAAAGAATGAGTGAGAGTGTCAACAGAGGATGGGCCGAGGCAGGGGTGAAGCTGGGAGATGATACAAAGCTGGACGTAGGCAGTCCTATGAGTACGTGATCAGAAACTTTACACAGAGTTGAATAAGATACCAAGTTTATGAACAATCTGGTTGAGTCTCAGACTTTTGCCTGGGAGCAAGATAAAGTCATTGGCTAGGGAACTGAGTTTACAATTTGGGAACCGAAGACAGTTGCTTTGACCTTCCCATGATTTAATCAAGGAAATTTCTGGTCATCCAGTACTGAATGCTGGATAAGCAATTTAATAATTTACCAACAGAATAAAGATTCACTAGAGTTTATGGTGAGGTACAGCTGGGTATTATTAACATACTTGTGAAAACTAATGTGGTGCACAAACAATAATAGGAGGGACATTGGATGGACCCTTGTGGAACACAAGAGGCAATGGTGTAGGAGGAGGAAAAAAAGACATTGCAAGTTGTTGCAGTTAGATAAATAAGAACGGTGCCAGCTGAATGTAGTTTCATCCAGCTGGACTTTGGTGGAGACACATTTGGGGGAGGACAGCATGGTTATTCATATCAAAAGCTACAGGCAGGCCAACAGAGAGAGGAGGGGTAGTTTACCTTTGTCACAATCAAATAGGATGCCATTTGGGGTGTTGATAAAAGTTGTTTCGATACTGTGGCGGGGTGAAAACATTACTCAAATATTTTGTTCCAAACGAAATGGAAGCAAGGTGTTTGGGAAGAGAGGTTGGAGATAGGATGGTAATTGCAAGGACATTAGGATTGGGTTTCTTTTTAAGAAGAGAGGTGATTGCAGTAATTTTAAAGGAAATTGAGACTGTTCTTGGAGAGAACTGTGAACATTACCAGCTAACATGGGGTCCAAAAGTGGAAGTTACCAGTCAGCTATTTAGTCAGAAAAAGGAGAGTGGGAGATGTGTCTTATGAAGATAGTGTGAACTGAGAAAAGGCATGGGAATTTGTGGAGGAACTAGAGAAAAATGGAATTCAGCGCTGGGGCAGAGGGAGCTGTAAAGGATGGTTAGATTGGTGGCCTGGTAGAAGGCAGGAAATGAAGAAAGCTGATCAGACTGTTGTAATCTTAATAACAAAGAAGGCCATGAACTCCTCATACTTACTGTTAGATGTGTGGTTGTTTGAAACAGGGGAGAGTGGTTTAAGAAGCAGTTTTCAGTAGAGAAAAGACGCTGGAGTATTTTACATGGTCATAGTGACATCACCCTCTGATTAAATAGTCTTTCTAATTTTGAAAAATGCTCCAAAGCATTTTTCAAAAAGGGAGATGCAGGTGATGTTGCCAGGGAAACAAGTGATGACATGGACAGTGATCAAGCAAACAAGTGTTTGGAAAGATGACTGAAGGCAGAATTGAAAAAGTAGGTTTTGAAGCAACTGAGAGATTTTGCAAGGCTGAGTGGTTAAGTGAGAGAGTTCAGAGTTTAGGATTTTGAAAACTAAAGATTCTGTCATCAATACTGGAAAGGGACAGGGAGCACACAATGCAGCAGGAATGGTAGAGTTGGAAATGCGAGTCGGTACATTGGACTGAAGTAAAAGTCACACTACCCAACATTAAATATATATCAGAGCATAAAAGACAAGGTAATATGAAAGAAATAGAAAGTTCACATTTTCATTTAATCATGGGTTGTAGTTTGTTTAATAGATCTTTTTGAAGTGATTGTTTTAAACAAAAATGAAACAGCTTCAATAGATAAGTAATAATTCTTGTATTTTTCACCTGACTAAAGTAAAGGCAGATCATATATAAAGTATAAAGTCTGTTTGCTAGTGACCTATAGAAACAATGAATTTCCCCGAGTATGAAAACATAACAAGATTTATGTGAGAAATAAATATGATGTCAGCCTGTATTGATGGTATGTTTCTGTCAAGCATGCCCGGATTTTGAAAGGTTTGTTAAATCAGGCAGTGTATAAAGTCTAGTGTATAAAGTTCAAGGTCAGCCATAGATGAGATTATTAAAAAAACCAAGGAGTTAGCAAAAGATCAACAATGTGATTATAGGAAGCTTCTTCAAATGTAAGTTCGGTTGACTATTGTTACATTCCTGCCAGTTAGATCTCAGTTTATTGCATAAAATTGTGTTACTTCTGCTGTATAGAATAGATTTGTATTCCTGCTGTTTTCCCCTCACCTCTGAAGGTACCTCATGGTTGGGTATTTGTTTACATAGACACTATAGGATTTGGTATCATGCTCAATTGACCACTATAAGCTAATAGAATATAGTGACCATTCCAGCTCTCGCTATAAGGGCAACTTAGCTGGTCCCATTCCTCTACCTTTTCTCTGTAGCACTGTACTTTTATCTTCAGTTCTCTTTATATCCTATCTAAAAGTTGCACATTTTTCCAGTGCAGTTTCAAAAATTTGACATAAAACTCAAGTTAGGGTCAAATGAGTGTTTTATACAGGTTCATCATATCAGGACTCCATGGTTTTTGAACCACTTTCTCAAACTACCCTGTCACCTTTAATGATTTTGCACGTAAAATCTCAGCTCCTGCATCCTTTTTAGAATTGAACCATTTATTTTGTCGCCCTTCCTATCAAAGTACATCATTTCACAGATCTGTGCATTAAATTTCATCTGCCATTTGTTGACTCATTCCAGCAGCCTCTCTGTGTCCTCTTGATCTCTATTCTTCTCACTTCAAAATACTTCTGTGTTTTATGTCATCTTAATTTTTTGAAATTATGCCTTGTAAACCAACTCTAGGTTATTAATATCTAATTAGTGTTCCTAGCACCAGTTCATGAGTTTGGCGACATTGTTATCAGCTTTCTGATCCACTGGCATCCCAAAGTTGTTGGGAGAAAGCTTGAGTCTATTGTTGAGGAAAATAAAGCAGGACATTTAAATAAGCTTAATGCAAACAAACCCTTTGAGATTCCAGTGAATTCTGGAATATTTCGAGCAATGCCTTCACTATTTCTGCAGCCACTTCCTTTAAAACCCTTGGATGCAGACCCTCAAGCCCTGACGTACTTAGTCCCTTAATTTAGCAAATACTTTGTCTCTCGTGATAGAGACTATTACAAGATCTTTCATCCCATTGGCACCTTGCTTATCTATTATCTTTGAACTGTTTATAGTGTCCTCCGCTATGAAAACCAGTGCAAAATATTGGTTTAAATTATCTGCCATTAAATCTTATTAATTCCTCAATTGCATCCTCCAGGGATGTCACACTCAGCTATTCTCTTTTTATATACATATAGAAGGGCTTGCTGTTTATATTTATTTTCATCATCAATTTTCTCCTCCTTTATTAGGTTTTAGTCATCAGCTGCTGGTTCTTAAAAGCTTCCTAAACCTCTGGTCAACCACTAGTTTTTGCTGTTTTGCATATTATTTGATTGGATAGTCTCCTTGACAAGCTTTATTAACAATGAGTGATCCATCCTTCTCATTGAGTCCTTTTCGACATGAATACATTTATGCTGATGAAATAGCTACTGAAATATACAGCACTGCTCATTCATTGACTTTCTCCTCAGTCTATTTTCCCAGCTGCCTTTAGACAACTCTTTCTACATCCCTCTGTAACTGCCCTTATTTAAGTTGAGGTCACTGGTATGAGATCTAAGTTGCTCTCCCTCAGACTGAATTCGAAGTTCTACAATATGGAATTTCTACCCTCTATAGGATGTTAACTGTAAGAAGTGGCAACTTTTTCACGCAGAGAGTGGTACGTGTATGGAATGAGCTGCCAGAGGATGTGGTGGAGGCTGTACAATTGCAACATTCAAGAGGCATCTGGATGGATATATGAATAGGAAGGGTTTGGAGAGATATGGGCCGGGTGCTGGCAGGTGGGACTAGATTGGGTTGGGATATCTGGTCAGCATGGACGGGTTGGATCGAAGGGTCTGTTTCCATGCTGTACATCTCTATGACTCTATGTTTTATTAATCCTAGCTTGTTACACATTTCTAGATCTAAAAAAGGCTGTTCCCAGTAGGTTCTACAACATTCTGCACAAAGAAGCAATTCTGATATACTCCAGACATTTGTCTTCCATGTTAGCCTTCTCATCTGATTTATCCAGTTAGTATGCAGATAAAATCACCCATGATAATTGTAGTGTCCTTCTTATGTGTCTCCATTAGTTGCTGAATTACATTTTAGTTGACCATGAGGCATCTCTTCAGGGGCCTATAGGCAACTTCCAACCATGACTTCTTTCCCTTACTATTTCTTTCCACCCAAACTAATTCAATGTCACAATCTATTGCACTGCTCACCACTGACTGACTCTCTCGTGAATGAACAAATTTTCCTTTTCGCCTGTTTTCTGGAATGTCAAATACCCTTGAGTTGTCAGTCTTAACCACTCTGTAAACACAGAGTCAGAGAGCACGGAAACAGACCCTTTGGTCCAACCAGTGCATGAAAAACATAATCCCAAACAAAACTAGTCCCACCTGCCTGCTCCTGGCCCATTTCCCTCCAAACCTTTCCTATGCATATATCTATCCAAATGTCTTTTAAATGTTGTAACTGTACCTACATTCACCACTTCCTCAGTTCATTCCACACCCAAACCTCCCTCTGTGTAAAATAAATCGACCCTCGTGTCTTTTTTAAATCTCTCCTCTCACCTTAAAAATGTGCCCCCGGCCTTGAATCCCCCATCCTCGGGAAAAGACACCTACAATTCACTCTACCTATACCTCATTATTTTATAAACTTAGATAAGGTTGCCTCTGAACACCCTACGTTGCAGTGAAAAACGTCCCAGCCTATCCAGCCTTTCTTTATAACTCAAACCTTCCGTACCCGACAACATTCTGGAAATTCTCTTCTGAACCTTTTCCAGTTTGATAATATTCTTCCTGTAACTGGGTGACCAGAACTGAACACAATCTTAGGAATAGCTACCAAGTCATTTTAACTTATTTCAATTTGTGCCATCAATTCATGTATCTTGCAACAAATGGTGCGTGCATTCAGATAAAGAGCCTTAAGCTTTAAATTTTTGCCAATGCTGTATTACTCTATCTCTGATTCTAATTTCTGCTGCACTCTTTTGCATATACTTTCTACTCCTTCTTGACACACTTCATTATTGTCCACCTCTTCCTTACCCTGCACTAGTGCTCTCTTATTTCATTTTTTCAGTTCTTAAACTTCTCTTCAATTGAATGTCACCCACTAATAAGTTTAAATCCATATCTATAACCCTAGCTGCACAATTCACCAGAACACTGGCCCCATTATTGTTCAGTTGAAGCCTGTCCCAATGGAACAGCTCTCTCTTTCCACAGCACAGTGCCAATGCCCCATTAATTGGAACCCATTTCTCCCACACCAATCTTTGAGTCACGCATTTACCTGTCTAATTTTATTTACCGAACACCAATTTGCACATGGTTAAGGTAGTAATCCAGAGATTATCTTCATCGTTCTGCTTTTTAATTTAAGCCCATGTTGCAAATAATCTGTCAGCAGAATGCTTTTCCTCGTCCTATCCATGTCCTTGGTACCTATAATGGACCATAACAACTGGAGACTTGCCTCGCCACTCCAATCTCCTCCCCACCCCAGAGATATCCTGAACCATGGCACCAGAGAGACAGCACAATCTTTGGAACTCTTTGCCTTTGATGCATAGAGCAATATCTATGCCCCTAAGTAAGCTATCCCTATTACTACTACATTTCTTCCACTACTTGAATTGCACTCAGGACTACAGTGCTGTGGTCAGCTCACACATTCTCCCTTCAGTCTGTGCCCTCGTCCACACTGGGAGCAAGAGCCTTGTACCTGTTGGACAAGGACATTGGCTGAGATTCCTCCAAAATGTAACTTCTGGATTTCCATACCTGCCTTACCTACAATCACACCTGACCATGGACCCAATATGATAGAATTAATTCACAGGGTGTGAATGCCTCCTTAATCTCACTGTCCAGGTAACTCTTCCTCTCCCTGGTGTGTCACAGTGTCTGCAGCTCAGCACTCTCCTCCCATTCCACCTCACAGCGGCTCATTGACTTTGAGCCAAGGTTCCTCAAGCTGACACCACTTGCTGTAGACATGGTTACCATGGACTGAGCTGGAATCCACCTGCTTCTACATTCCACAGCTGTAATACATTGCCTTCCCAGCCACCTTCAATCTATTTCATTAATTGATTTGGATATTAACTATTTTAAAAGTGAATTTCCTAACTGTTCTGTTCAGCTGCAACAAGATCTTCTGATTTAAACCATTTGGTCAATCAAAAGACACAGAAGATGTACCGACCAATTCCCGAACTGTTTTCCTCTGCTATCACACGTGGGCTCTAACAGGTAGAAATAGGCTGAAGTGTCTGTCTCCTGCCTGTTTTTATCACCTGTTGTCACCAGCCTAACACAGGCCATCTCATCACTTTAAGAAGCTACCGACCCATTCTCCTACATAGTTTGAGAAGTTGCTGGTTCAGCATTCTCACTTGCTTGATTTGAAGCTGCTGTCTGGTGCTGTTTCAGAAGCACATGCCCCAACTCTATTTTGCTCAGTCTTTGTCACATCAATTCCAACTTGCTGCAAACTCCTTCCAGTCCAGCTCACAGCGATGCTGACTCACAGCACATTCGTCCCAGTCCAGCTCACAGCGATGCTGACTCACTGCACATTCATCCCAGTCCAGCTCACAGAGATGCTGACTCCCTGCACACTCCTCCCAGTCCAGCTCACAGCAATGCTGACTCACCACACACTCCTCCCATTCCACCTCACAGCGATGCTGACTCACCACACACTCTTCATAGTCTGTTTCACAGCGATGCTGTCTTCCTGCTCACTCCTCCCATTCCACCTCACAGCGATGCTGAATCCCTGCATACTCCTCCCAGTCCAGCTCACAGCAATGCTAACTCACCGCACACTCCTCCCAGTCCACCTCACAGCGATGCTTACTTACTGCACACTCTGCATTGTCTGTTTCACAGCGATGCTACCTGCTGCACACACCTCTCAGTCCCTCATGTAATGCAATGTCTCATTAACTTAGAGATCTAAAATGATTGCACTGATTTAGATTTAGTTAACTTAATGAATAATAAATGTCTCAAGTCACGTAGAATGTAACATTTGCTAGAAAGTTCATGACAAATATCTGTAATTACTTCAAGTTCTGCTTTTCCATGGGCATTTGAATACTATTCATTTATTTGTGTCTGATTCTCTTCCTGTACTCATCAGTTTCAAAACATTCCTTACCTTTGGTAACAAAATGCCAGTTTGCCATTTGCTTCTACATCTGAGAACTGCCTCAACTTGGATCATCATACAGCTTGTGATTATTGTTATGACACAGAGACAGACAGCTGAACCAAATCAGCTTTTTGACATCTGTATTCGTAACACAGTAAAGTTAAACGACTGAATATTTCCAAATAGCCTCTCCAGTGATTCTTAACCAGACGTTTGAATAACCAATCCCAGACTTTGCAAATAATTAATTGGTTTTGTGAATTATCTTGATGTATGCATGATGAAAAGTGGTTTTGTATCCTAAACAAAAGACTTAACTATTTTTTAGACACACAATCATTTTAGTAGAGAGCTTATTAAACAAGGTAAATTGATTAATGTCTGTCTTTTAAGTGCAAAATACATTTTATAGCCACATTCACATAAAAGACAGACAGCCAAACAAACATAGTTAAGAGATAAATAAAAGAAAATAATAAAACTGGCCAGATTATTTAAATGGCTTTCACGATGCACTCTTTCACAGGTATAAATGTGAATTCTTTGGCTGCTTTTCTAAAACATTGATGAGGGTCACCTTCTCAATTCAACCAGGCAAAGGCAGCAGTACCTCTATTCTTGCTAATCTTTGGGCATCCAGAAGCTGGTGTAGCACATTCAGCAGAGAGCTTTCAAATCCTCATGCTGTCTTAGCAGCGGCCCAGAACTATCTCTCAGAAAGTGTAGCTCAAAAAGAATTTTGGTTCCACACTGACAGACTGATTGTCTTTTCCTGAGCCTCACTTGCCATTCAACAATTATCATCTGCTTGAACATAAGGTCTCTTCCACGCTTGCTGGAACCATTTCCCAGTTACTAACCTTCTTAATAGTCAACTGCTGCTATCATTTTGAGCACAATGCTTTATCCAGGGTTGCTGGATCTATTAGAACTTTCTCAGTAAAGCTCAGACTACAATTGGCCTCCAGACCTGACCTCACAAACAAACACACCTTGTTTTCCTTTTATCACAAGTGTCCCAAAGTCCACATTCACCATCAGCACACAATTCAAACTTGATAAAAGAATAAAAACAAAAAAATGAAAAACCAGTGGAAGTTTGAACAATTTTCTGTCCATCATTTTGCTATTGAATCTCTTTCAAACAACATCTTACCATCTTTGTCATTTATTCAATGACTATCTGTATATTTTTTTCCTACCTATCAAAGATTTCACTTTCTGTTGCTAAAAGACAGGACAATTCACAAGAACTATCAATGGAAAAGAAAAACAACACTTTATCTGTGTATGAGGATTGATGGGATGGAGTCTGATTTGTAGTGATGTTGCCGTGGATAATGTGCCTGTTAATGATGACTTACAATTAACTGCCAAGTTTTGTTTACAATTTCAGCCTGGCAATGTGATTGGTCAAGGCATTGCCAAGGAGAAATGAACCAGAGAATGGCAGTCACCTATTTTGTTGAGTTGCAACAGGCACAGTGCACATATCTCATGCATTTCATCTGTTTCAATGCAACAAAATAGATAACAGCCATTCTCTAGTTCATTTCTGGATGGGTTAACCCTATATTACAAGATTAGCTTACATTATTTTATTATGTCCTATGAAATCAATCTTTATTATTTATCAAGGTTAAGTTTATTTTCTATTTTGGTATTAATTGGTTTGATCTTGGCCAAGCTCACTTAGTTAAGACTAATACCAATCAGAAGGATTAGTGGTAGTGAATATATCCAAGGTATTTCAGATAGTTCCAGAGAATACAGCCATACACCATGATATCACCATTCACCCAACCAAGTAGCTAATTGTTCAAAAGTCCTATTGAATCAATTACCATACAATCAGAGTCTTCACAAATATCAAAGTGATAGAAGGTGTCACGGATATAGCTATCACATAGCACTTACCAAAACCTGCTCAATGATGCTCATGTTGGATTCTGCCAGGATGAGACAGCTTCAGCATTCAGTGCAGACTCAGTTCAAATATGGGCAAAGGGGATGAATTTAAGAGAATAGGTAATATTTCTAGCATCAAGGTAACATGTGATTGAATATGGCACAGAGGCAGTTTAAGGGCAGCACGGTGGCTCAGTGGTTAGCACTGCTGCCTCACAGCGGCAGGGACCTGGGTTTAGTTCCTGCCTCAGACAACTGTCTGTGTGGAGTTTGCACGTTCTCCCCGTGTCTGCGTGGGTTTCCTCCGGGTGCTCCGGTTTCCTCCCACAATCCAAAGATGTGCAGATCAGGTGAATTGGCCATGCTAAATTGCCTGTAGTGTTAGGTGTAGGGGAATGGGTCTGGGTCGGTTTCTCTTCGGGGGGTCGGTGTGGACTTGTTGGACCGAAGGGCCTGTTTCCACACTGTAGGGGATCTAATCTAAAAATCAATATGGACTAAATGTTATCTCACTAATGCCCTGTACAACTGAAGCACAAGATCCTTATGTGTATATTCACCCTCTCTTGTAATAAAGGATAATATTCCATTAGCCTTCTTAATAACTCACTGTACCAACATACTGATATTTTGTGACCCATGCATGAAAACACCTAAATCCCCTTAGATCTCAGAATTCTGCGGTCATTCTCCATTTAAATACTATCTTTTAATCTTCCTGCCAAAATGAACAACTTCTAATCCTCCACATTTGCTCCCATCTGCTGGATTTTTGCTCACTCACTCAATCTGTCAGTATCGATCTGCATCACAACATCTTTTCTTGCCTATTAAATTTGGCCACTATGTCTTCAGTCACCTCATCTAAGTATTTGACACAAATGATAAAATATTGAGGGCCCAGCTCTATACAATTTCCTTGTCATTTCCTGGCAATATTAAAAAGATCCATTTATGTGTACTGTCTGTTTTCTGTCAGCCAGTCTTCTATCCCTAGTGTGCTATTCTGTACACTTTAAAACCATCTTACTCCTAGTTCATGTGGAAATTTTCCAATGCCTTGTGGAACTCCAAGTACAGTACACCATCAAGGCCTCTGTATAAACAGTGCATGTTATTCTTTCAAAATGTTGCAATAAATTAATTAAACAAGATTTCCCTTTCATAAAACAATGCTGACATTTCCCAATTACTCATGAGTTTTTCCAAATATAATTTCCTTAATGTTCAATTCTAACACATTTCCCACTACAACTGGTGAGCTTACTGGCCTATAGTTGTCTATTTTCTGCCTCCTTTCCTTCTTTTGCTTCTTCCCATTCCAATGCAACATTTCAATTATCTGAAGAACTTTGGAAAATTAACAGCATCTACTATCTCATTAGAAGATCTCTTAAAAAGAGAAGATCTCTTTTAAGATCCTAGGGTGAAGACCAAGGATGGTGGGTGGAGGATTGCTTTTCAGACTCGAGGCCTGTGACCAGTGGACAACCACAAGGATTGGTGCTGGGTCCACTACTTTTCGTCATTTATATAAATGATTTGGATGTGAGCTTAAGAGGTATATTTAGTAAGTTTGCAGATGACACCAAAATTGGAGGTGTAGTGGACAGCGAAGAAGGTTACCTCAGACTACAATGGGATCTTGGTCAGATGGGCCAATGAGCCGAGGAGTGGCAGATGGAGATTAATTTAGATAAATGCAAGGTGCTGCACTTTGGGAAAGCATATCTTAGCAGGACACATACACTTAATGGTAAGGTCCTAGGGAGGGTTGCAGAACAAAGAGACCATGGAGTGCAGGTTTATAGCTCCTTGAAAGTGGAGTCGCAGGTAGATAGGATAGTGAAGGCAGCATTTGGTATGCTTTCCTTTATTGGTCAGAGTTTTAAGTACAGGAGTTGGGAGGTCATGTTGCGGCTGTACGGGACATTAGTTAGGCCACTGTTGGAATATGGCATGCAATTCTGGTCTCCTTCCTATCAGAAGAATGTTGTGAAACTTGAAAGGGCTCAGAAAAGATTTACAGGGTTGGAGGATTTGAGGTATAGGGAGAGGTTGAATAGGCTAGGGCTGTTTTTCCTGGAGCGTCAGAGGCTGAGGGGTGACCTCATAGAGGTTTTTTTTAAATCATGAGGGGCATGGATGGGATAAATAGACAAGGTCTTTTCCCTGGGGTGGGTGTGTCTAGAACTTGAGGACATAGGTTTATGGTGAGAGGGGAAAGATATAAAAGAGACCTAAGAGGCAACCTTTTCATGCAGGGGTTGTGCATATGTAGAATGAAGCTGCCAGAGGAAGTGGTGGAGGCTAGTACAATTGCAACATTTAAAAGGCATCTGGGTGGGTATATGAATAGGAAGGGTTTGGGAAGATATGGGCTGGGTGTTGGCAGGTGGGATTAGATTGGGTTGGGATATCTGATCAACTTGGATAAATTGGACTGTGCTGTACATCTCAATGACTCTATGAAGGCCATCAGGACTTATCAACCTGAAGTTCCATCAGTTTGCTCAGCACTGCTTCCCTACTTCCTCTCTACCTTCAACCTCTTGATTTACAGGTATTACTTGTATTACCTGTATTACTTGTATTACCTGTAATACAGTACTGTAAAGTACCTTCACAAGTATCACTACAGATAATGCCTGTGATTACTGGTAATTACAGGTATTACAGGTAATATAAAATATTACAGAGATATTGTTTGTATCCTCTATACATTGAAGACAAAATCAAAATATTTATTCATTACAACCATCACTTCTTTATTAGCCAATAATAACACCCCATTCTCACCCTTGGAGGAAATGTGCTTACTTTATATAATTTCTTTGTTTTTGGATATCCTATAAAACTCTTACTATATGAATAGTAAGTTATCAGAATAGTAATTTACGGTGATAGGATAATCGGTTTCTGTGACAGGGAGGAGGTCTCATCCCTGCTTCATCACTGGCCTCTTTGGGATGGCTTGTGTCATCAGACATTTTCTAGCTTGCTTAACTTCATATTTACTAAAAACATTGAAATGGTTGATGTGGCCTTTGATTTTGTTTGGTGTTTCATCAGTAGAGCACATCTCTTGCCTTCCTTAGATTTGACTCAATTCATTGGTGTCTTGCATGGTTGCACTTTAGCATATCGCTTCTCAACTCCTGAGGGATAATGACTCTGTTTCCTTTCCTGATGCTTACAAACCATACTTTTACCACTACTTTCTGCAAAAGCTAGAGAGTTGTATTTTGTTGGGTAGCTCTCCTGATTTGAGTAATGCGCTTTTCTGTTAGATACAGTGCCACTCTTGATTAATAACTTCCAGACCATATTGAGCTGTTGCTGCATGTTGGATATGGAAAATTTCACATGTTGTTGTAGCATTCTCTACTTTTTTCACCAGGAGTACTGCTGTCCACAGCATGTACTCCATTTATATCTGTCTCCCTCGCTTGTATGTCCCATCTAACTTTTATCTTTGTAGCCAGAGTAACATTCTATAAAGATACTTTGAATCATTTAGTTGTGGCTTAAGAAAAATGTTTTGAAGTGGCTTTTGATTGGACTTGACACTCAGCTTGTCTTCCAAGCTATGAAAATATTATAAGCAAAGTCAATGGCCAGACACTTTTCCTAGATCTAAGTATAATATTGGTCTGTCTGTGTTAACGGCCTGAATCTAAATGAAAACCCGTTTTCCTCCTATATTTGAGTTGCTCCAGGTCCTGTTTTGCTGGTGTCACACGGCAGGGTGATGACATCATTTATATAATAGCATTTGATCAGTGATACTGCTGTCAGTAGTAAATGCTGTAAATGCTGCCGTTTAGTGATAATGCCCTGATATCACTACACGTCCCTTTTGTGAGTTGGTGTAATGGTAATGATAAATTGAGCAAGTATTTGGCTGAACATTTGTTGAATCCAACAAACATTGTACTGCGCCAGCTCTCATATTTTCGAAATCTGAACAAAGCTAAATTTCTGTCAATGCATTCAATGAAGAAGAATCATACTGGACTGAAACATTAATCCTATTTCTCTCCTCATAGATGCTGTCAGGCCTGCTGAGTTTCTCCAGTAGTTTTTGTGTTTGTTTCAGATTTCCAGCATCCGCTGTATTTTACTTTTATTTGTTGCATGGTGTAGAGTGGCCAGCTATACTTGGTTGTTACAGTTTCTTTTAGCTATATGCTTATTTGCAATAGTATTTGTTTTCTTGGAGTAAGAACAGTGCTTTGCCCATGCTGGACATGCCTCCTTTGTGCATATCCTCCATAATATTTGCATTCTGCCCTTTTTCTTCTACTCTTTGAGACTGAGGTTTCTATCTTTAGAATGCAAGGTTAGTTCTGTTCTTCCATACATATGCTTTAGCTACTAATTTCCAACCTCAGCGCTTCTGCACTGATCCACTGCATTCCTGAGAGGAGGCTTTTCCTTTCTCAGTAGATATGGTCTCACTGCAGGATCTTCTTTTGCCTTGCCAAATCCTGTCTTTTATTCGATTGTCTTTTGATTGTGCAAATTCACAGGATTCTGTGACCTCAGTTAATGAAATCACATTTTGATTAATGGACTCTCTCTCACCTTGAGCCTCACAATTGAACACGAGACATTCAGAAATCATGTTTGTTTGAGTTTCAAAGAGTGCCTTTAGGATTTTCAAAATTTCTGCAGTATTTGTCTTCCATTCTTAAGAATGTTGGGTGGCATACACCTTGAAACAGTCCCCTACCAACCACACTTAGCAGATCTAGCTTGTAAAACAGACCTATTTTGCATGTTATGCTTCATATCACTTTATATTTCAATTGGCGCTAGGAGAGGAATAGTTGAAGCCATTGTCTCTTTACCTAGAGCTTCCTGTGACCTGTTGGCATTGTTCTTTTTAAGTTACTTTCAGTTGCTGCTTTCACAGCTCTGAATGTTCCTGTGTTTGTCAGTAGTATTCTTTTGTCTGTCAGTCAGTAGCTATGCATTTTCACAGCTCTTCTACACTCAATCTCTGAAAGAATGTTCTGTGCTAACAAGGCTTAGAGACAAAAAAACTGCAGATGCTGGATTCCAAAGTAGACAAGCAGGAGGCTGGAAGAACACAACAAGCAAGGCAGCATCAGCAGGTGGAGAGTTCGGCTTCTCTACCTCCTGAAGGTGCTTGGCTTGCTGTGTTCTTCCAGCTACCTGCTTGTCTACTGTGCTAGCAGCAGACTAGTCCATTATACTTTATCTTTATTAAAGTGCTTGTGGGCACAATGGTAGAAATTACATCTCTATTCCAAGGAGAGATCTAAAGGTTAAGACTGCACCCTTGTTGAGGTGCACCCTCACCTTCAATGGTGAGGATCGGGGTGGGAGTTGGTCAGTGGTGCACTTGATAAAGTAGCACTGAATTCCCAAGTGCATTGTATCTTGATGTTACTCAATAGTTTTTAAACTCTGAAGTATCTAGCATTTGATGGAGCACTCAAACAGCAATTATCATAATGACGTGACATTGTGGTAACTTACTGAAATTAAGATGATGTAGGGATGAAGCTAATTTTAAAATAAAGTCGCATATTCTGCATCAATTTCTGCTTACTAACCAACAGCAACTTGGTTGAATCTACCTGGATTAATTTTAATATGCATTTGGTCTTGAAAATTTACCCTGAGGAACTCTGCATTTGTCAAAGTCGCCCAGCCGATACGTGGAAGAGAATTCTGATTTTGGATACCAGTGAGCCATTGATACACAATGAAATATATTGATGGGAACACCTCTGGGTAAAAGCAGACTGTGTCCTTGATATGCTAATTCCTATTAACAAAATGCTGTATGGAGTATGGGAAATCAATCTCGTGGCTAAACAAAAGTGCTGTGCAAAGGAGAGCTTTCCTAAAGAATGCATCTATTGAAGTGTGTACGCCATAGGACAGAGGAGGGATATCCTTCCAGTATTAGCATTACAAAAGGAGCCAAAAGAAAAACTAAACAAACATGTAGGAAAGTGTGGGCTAAACTAATTGAAGTGCAAATGTGCCTAATATTTGTGAAATGCTGTTAAAATAAGTTCATGTTTGCTACCTAACTTCCAATTCTATATTTTTATTACAGAGACAGCCACTGACAGCCAGGATTCAGGGATGATCTGTCTTGGAAGTCAAAGTTCTTCTCAGGAAAGCAATTGATTCCTGGCAAATAAGTATTTGGGAAGCAAAGCTCCCTTCCAGTTTGACTGCAGATTCCCTGTTACCTGTGCATGTTAGCAATATTTACTTGTTGAAGTGTTCTCCCTGCAATGAATGCCTTAAAGCTGCTCTTTGCCACTGCCCACTCTCCCCAAATGGTTTTTAAACATTTACTGAATAATATTTTCAGGTAAAACACAATTTTATATCCCTGGAGATTTGTAGAAATGTAACAGTCAAACTCTGACTAGCATTTACCTCTTGCCCATTACTATCCCATCCTAAAGTTCTACTTTAAAATTCTTTACTTATAACTTTGTGTTGTGTGGAATCCTGTTATTACTCAGAAGTAACCCTTCATATAACAAGAAAGCCTGCGCTATCTGATTGCTTTTGTCAAGAGAACAAAATGATTGTGGCCCCTAATCAATAATTTGGTCATCACTCATGGTGAAGCCAAACCTAGCAATTTCACACTTGGCTGACTTTTACCGAACTTATGTAGCCTTGTAGTATTACAGTTATGATGTATTGTTTTATACAAAGAATCCTGGATGATCTAAATGGATATATCAAAGAAATTTACAACCAGTTTCTCTACACCAACATGCAGTTCGTCAAGTACAGACTGAATTGAATTTTCCACAGGATTGATTTTATTTCTTTCTGGTTCGCTCTGCACTTTGCTTGGAACGAATCTAGTGGTTGTGATTTGTGGCATATTGTGGCATAATCAGTAATTAATATGTCAATAAACAGTAAGTGTTTTGAAACGCTTGACCAGTGACTGACACAAGCTCTGGAAGTAGCCAAGAAAATTGTATTATTTTAGCTTAATGTGAAAAATGTTTCCATCCAACATTAGCACTGATATCATAGCATGAGATCCTTTATTATTTCCCTGTAGTAATATTAGCCATTTATCATAGAAAGGAAGAAAACCGAATGCTGTTCCTTCAAATATTTGAACTTTTAATAAAAGTCTTGTCATTTGTGGACTGTTCACTCTGTGAACACTTATGATTTAAAAGGCAAAAATGTCTTAATGCTTCTGCTTTGTTCTTGGAAGAAGAAAGTACATGAATTATTGCTCCAAAACTTCACTGATCTATAGTGATTCTGTGGAACTGCTCTACAGATATGAACTGTTGGTTATGAACAAAGACCCTGCAGTGAAATTCCTGAGGTCCAGTGTGAGGAAGTCGGTATTGAGGTCAATAATAAGAACAGAAAATACTAGAGACAAACAGTAAGCCCATCAACATGGAAAAGCAAATTAACTTTGACTTTGTTTGACAGGGAAGCTCTCATAGAGCTGACCACAGTAGGGTCCCGGGGAATGGGGGAGTCAGGCAAAAGAGATCAGGTATTACATGACAATTTTTTTTAAAGGGACAGCTACTATATTAAACAACTTGCACATAGATTTTAAGATGTTGTGGAATACAGTAGCATCAATTATATGATAGGTTGTCAACCCAGGTGCCTAGACTAAAGATCCAGAGATATGAATTCAGATTCCAACTTGGTCGCTGGAGAACTTAAATTAAATAAATCTGGAAAACAAAAAGTATCTTATAGTACCACAAAATTACAGGATTGTTACAAAAACCCATCTAGATCACTAACGTCATTTAGGGAAGGGAATCTGCAAGCCTCCCTTTATGTAATGCTTGACTGCCCTCTGAATTAGCAAAGCAAAACACTTGGTTTCTCACGGGCAATCAGAGATAAGAAGTAAATGCTGGCCATATGCTGTGAATGCAAGGGAGAAAAAGAGCTACAAAATGAAAAAGAATGTGATGGAATGAGATTCAAGCAGCAGACTGTCATAATCTGATTTTGGCAGAGTCAACAATGCTGAAGAATCTATGGAGAAGACAAAATGATGCTCATGAATTTAGCATTGGCTCTGTTGGAACAATTCAAGAGGAAAGGCAGAGACACATCAGATTGAAGGTGTTGGAATAGCAAGCAGAGACCAGAAGAACAATGCTAGCAGATAAAACTACATACAAATTTATCAGTGCATTCTATAGTGGTAGCCTTGTACAACTGTCGAGCACAATTCTCTACATTAGCAACTCTTAATTTCACTCAAAAGCCAGATGATGAATTAGGAAACCAAACACCAATCTTTTTACTTAACACCAAGTTTATTTATAGAATAAGATATTCTCTTTATCTGCCTCAGCCCCAACCAACATCCAATGTCACAGTTGTCTTTCTTAACATACGCTCAAGGTATTTAATCAATCGCGGAATTATTACAAAGCAGAAGGAGGCCATTCAGTCCACCATATCTGCATCAGCTGTCTGAGCACTTTGACTTAGTGACAATCTCTTGCCTTTTCCCTGTGACCATGCACATTGTTTCTTTTAAATTATCATCTAAAACAAAGAACAAAGAAAATGTACAGCCTAGGAAGAGGCCCTTCGGCCCTCCAAGCCTGAGCCGATCCAAATGTACTGTCTAAACCTGTCGCCCAATTCCTAAGCATCTGTATCCCTCTGCTCCCCACCTACTCATGCATCTGTCCAGACGCATCTTAAATGAATCTACCGTGCCTGCCTCTACCACCTCTGCTGGCAACGCGTTCCAAATGCCCACCGCCCTCTGTGTGAAGTACTTACCGCGTGTATCCCCCTTAAACTTTCCACCTCTCACTTTGAAAGCATGATCTCTCATTATTGACCTCTCCACCTTTACATTTTCTAAGATCTCCTGCATTTCCTCTTCTGTAATGTGAACTGTTTTAAAAACACCCAATGTTTATTTCCGAGTTCTCTAGTCTCTATTTCTTTTCCCACAGTATAAACTAATGCGAAATATTCAGTTAATATCTCTCCCATCTCCTGAGGTTCACTGGGTTCACTTCCAGATACTGTAACTATAAGTATATCCCACACAAACCCTTGATTACATCACACTGGCCATTCAGTACAATGTGTCTGTGCTGACTCTTTGAAGTTAGGGATAGATGTTTGATTACTCTCGGTCAAGTCAGCATAAGGAGGGAGGAAATAGATTATGTTACAGTGTGGAAACAGGCCCTTCGGCCCAACACGTCCACACCGACCCGCCGAAGCGCAACCCACCCATACATTTACCCCTTACCTAACACTAGTGGCAATTAGGCATGGCCAATTCATCTAACCTGCACATTTTTGGAATGTGGGAGGAAACCGGAGCACCCGGAGGAAACCCACGCAGACACGGGGAGAATGTGCAAACTCCACAAAGTCAGTCGCCTGAGGCGGGAATTGGACCCGGGTCTCTGGCGCTGTGAGGCAGCAGTGCTAACCACTGTGCCACCGTGCCGCCCACTAATGTTGGATATGCTAAAAGGCATTAAGGTCGACAAGTCCCCAGGTCCAGATAGGCTTCTTTATGCTGCAGTTGAATTTGTTCCAACTATACTGCCAAGCTTTGAATTCTGGACCCTAATCACACTGTGCAAAAAACATTTTACATCTGTGCCCTCTGGTTCTTAATCCCGTCTCACAATCTATTCTATACCAACTCCTCATGATTTTGAAAACATTTATCACAACTTCTTTTAGCCAATGTCCTCTCCATGGAAGACAATGTCTCCAACCTTATCCTCATAACTGAAGTTTCTTATCCCTGGAACCATTCTCACAAATGATGTGCTTTCTCTCCAATACATTCACACAAGAACAAGAGTTGGTTATTCAGCCTGTCAGGCATGCAATCATGACTGATTGAATATTTCAATGTCTTTTACTCACAAGAGCCCCACATATGTAACCCTTTATGTAACTGATAATCAGAAATCTGTCAATGTCCACTTTACATATGCTCAAAAAGCGAGTTTCCACAGTTCATTGGGGTAAACCATTCCAAAAACGCACAACTGAGTAGACAAATTCTCCTCATCTTGGTCCTCATTTTTAAAGTGTGAGCCTTGCTTCCAATCATCTTACTTGAATCAACCCTGTCTTTCTTTGAAGCATTTAGTAGACATTGATAAGATGACCTCTCATTTCTCAAAACTCTAGCGAATACATTCCCAGTCTCTTTTCATAGAATGTCCTGCCATCACAGGAACAAGTGTGGTGAACCATTGTTGAACTTCCTTTGTGGATAATATCTTGCCTGAGGGAAGGAAACCAAAACTGAATCGTAGTACTCCAGGAGCAGATTTATTAACTTTATAGCCTTCCTAGTAGCTTGATGTACCTGCACGTTAACCTACATTATAGTAGCTACATCGCCCTTCAAGTCCACACCAACCCTCCAAAGAGCATCCCCACCCAGACCCACTCTGTAACCCTGAATATCCATTGTCTAACCCACCTAGCCTGCACAGTTCAGCATTGCCAATCCATCAAATCTGCACATCTTTGGACTGTAGGAAGAAACCTGAGCACCCAGAGGAAACACATGCAGGCACAGGGAGAATGTGCACACAGCACACAGACTGTTGGCCGAGAATGGAATTGAACCCAGGTCCCTGGCACTGTGAGGCAGTAATGCTAACCACTGAGCCACCATGACACCCCACTGTAATGTTGCTTTCAGTGACTAATTGACAAGGACACCCAAGCTCCTTTGCATGTCTACATTTTACTACATCTCATCATTTAAGATACCTTGGACATCTTTTTCTCCTCCCAAAGTGAAAAGCCTCACATTTTTCATTACTTTCCATCTGATATATTAATTAGCATTCACTGGCCAGATCCTCCTGAAACCACTTTTATAGCAACATTCTTGCTGAGCTTTGTTTCATCTGCAAATTTAGAAATACTATATTTGCCTCCCCCCCCACCCCCATCAAAATTATTTTGATGTTTGAAGTTAGAACTCATGAACAGATCCTTGTGGTACTCCACTAGACACAGCCTTCCAAAGTGAGAATGATCTATTGATTGCATACTCTTTGTTTTCAGTCTGTTAGACAATCCTTAATGCATGCCATTGCATTACCCCTATCCCATGTACATTAATTTTGGTATCCAACCTCATGTGGGGTACCTTAAGAAAAGCCTTCTGAAGATCAAAGTGTACTACGTCCATCAATTCTTCTCCATCAATTTTGTTGCAATCATCTTCAAAACACTCCCAACAAGTTTGTCAAATACAATTTTCCATTGGCACATCCATACTGATATAGCACAGTCAGTTCATTTTCATTCAAGTATCATTTATCTCATCCTTTAAGATAGATTCTAGCATGTTTCACAACACTGATGTAAGGTGACAGGTCTGTAGTTTCCTGCTTTCTCTCTTGCTCCTTTCTTAAATATGTGGGGACATTTGCTAGCTTCCAATCTGCAGTAAACATTCCAAATTCAGTGTATTTTGGAAGATGATAATCAACATATTGACCTCTCCCTTTTGCCACATCCTTCAACACTTTGGGAGGTAGATTATCAGCTCCTGGGGACTTACCAACATTTAGTCCCTTTAATTTCTCCAGTATAACCTTCTTACCAGTACTAATTTCCTTCAACTCCTCATTCTCTCCAGTTAGTTGGATCTCCAGTTCTGGGAGGTTTCTTTCATTGTCCTCAGGGGAAACAGACACAAAGTAATCATTCAGCTTCTCTGTCATTTCTCTATTCCTCATTTAAATTATTCTGGCTTTGCTTTTATTTATTTTAACAAAAGATTTCCTTTTTACAAACCTGTAGAAGCGTCAACAGTCCATTTTTATGGTTTTTGCTAGGTTGCACTCATAATCTCTCCCGTTCCTTATCAATTTTGTAGTCCTTCCCTGTATTCTAAAAACTTCTCAATTCTCAGATTTATTACTATTTCTGTCCACTTTATAAGCTTTTACTTTAATAAAATACTTAACTTCCTTGGTCAGTTGTGGTTGACAACTTATTTGAAATTTGTACCCAGAAGGAATGTAAAGTAGTTATTAGCCATTTAAAAGTTCTTTAAATAATATCCATTGCCTGTGTACAGTCATGCTTTTTAATGTATGTTTTCAATCCAGCTCAGCCAGTTAGTGCCTCATTCATTCATAATTTCGCATATTCAGATTTAACATCCTTGATTCAGATTTAACTCCCCCATTTTCAAACATGATGTAAGATTTTATCATGTTGTGGTAACTCATCCCTACAGGTACTTTCTAACAAGATAATTAATTAGTCATTTTTCATTACATAATGCTAGATTTTAAATACCTGTCCTCTAATCAACTCCTCAAAATGCTGTTGTAAAAAAAACCATCCCTAAGTAACTTCAGAAACTCATCCTCCAAAGCTTTAAAGTGCAATTAGTTAATACTGTCTATATGCAGATTAAAGTCACCGATGATAACTGTGTTGCCCATGCTACAATCTTCTCTCATCTCCTGATTTATACAATGCCCCATACTACCATTACCATTTGGTGACCTATAAAAACTCCAACCAATGTCTGCTGCCCCCTTTCTGTTTCTGAGTTCCACAGATTCCATGCAGTGTTTTTGTGAACTGAGATCCTCCCTTACTAATGTAAGTGCATTGTAAGTGCAATTCCATAAATTTTCCTCTCATCTGTCCTTCCTAAATATTGAATATCCTTATGTATTCAGTTCCCAGTCCTATCACCATACAGCCATGTTTCTGTAATGGCAACTATATTCGAACCATTTACCTCTGTTTGTACTTTGAGACTATCAATCCTGTTGTGAATGCTGCAAGCATTCAGATAGAATGCCGTTAACATTGGCTTTTTGACATCATTCTGCTTTCAATGCATATGGGAATATGGTTTTGTTTCTTCTCCTGAGCAGTTTAGCATTTTCTGTTCCGAGCTTCCTTCCAGTTTCGGTTATCCCTCAGGATCCCACCCTCTCTGACAAGCTAGTTTTACCAAAACTAATGGAACTAGCAAATCTAGTTTCAGTCCAGTTAAGGTGTAATCTGTCCAGCATGTACAGATTCCACCTGCCTCAGAACTGATCCCAATGCCTCAGAAATCTGATGCTCTCCCTCCTACATTGATTCTCCAGCCACATGTTCAATTGATCAGTCCTCCTGTTCTTATGCTGACGAGCACACGACCCAGGGAGTAATCCCGAGATTACTGCTCTTAAAGTCCTATTTTTTAATTTCCTTCCTAGCTCTCTGAAATCAGTTTTCAGGACCTCATTCCTCACTACCTATGTCATTAGTAAGAATTTAGACAACTACTTGTGAGTGATCCTCTTGTAGCTGCTCCATGACATCCTTGACCCTGACACCAGGGAACCAACATATTACCCTGAAGACATGTTTAATCTCATAGAACCACCAGTCTGATCCCATGAGTATGAAATCCCCAATCACAATTGCCCTTACATTTGTATTCCTACATCTGCAGTACTGCCCCCTGCCCCCCAAACGGTACACCTGAGATGCTGGACCTATATCTGGTTGCACTCCCTTCAGGAACAATGATGTTCACTAATTTCCAAAAACAAAAACGAAATGGCAAACAAGATGGACTAAGGGGACTCCTGGACCCTCCTGCCTGGTTTTGTAAAACTGCTGGGTGGTTACCCATTCCATCTCTGCCAGTATGTTTCTAGTCTGCGGTGTGACCACATCCACCACGTGCTTTCCATGCAGTCCTCTGCCTGGTGAATGCATGAAAGAGCATCCAGCTGCTGCTCAAATTCCTAAACCCAGATTGGCTTGGCAAATGCAGCTTAAAAAGGTCTGACGACATGCTCTTCAGATAACCCAAGCCTGGAAACTTGAGCAGCCATTTCTTTGTATTTAATAGTTTTAATATTTTATTTGCTCTTAAAACATCTTCAAACATCACTGTACTTATTTCCAATATACCAAAACTGTTACTTTGTGCTGACTGCCCAAGTTATCTACCGACTCAAGCTTTTTAACTGCTCTGTTCTTTCTTCTAGACGTAAGATAATCTTTCTGTGACATCAAAACACAATTTATCAAGTATCACCTTCGACATACGATTGTTGATTTAAGGTTGCTCTACACTCATTGTCCAAGCCTATATATTTAAAGGTCCCTGAAGCCACATTTTCACCCTTAAAATCCCCTTTAATCTTATTTATCACAAATTGCTCTAATTTCACAGAACATCCCCAGACAAAAATCATTAAGATGGCTGAAATTTTCCCTTTGTGACACTAGTAGAACATTGCCGGATTTGTTTTTATGTGTCGTGCAGCATGCCAGTTCTAAGTGGCACGGTGGCTCAGTGGTTAGCAGTGTGGCCTCACACCACCAGGGTCCCAGGTTCAATTCCAGCCTAGGGTGACTGTCTGTGTGGAGTTTGCACATTCTCCCTGTGTCTGTGTGGGTTTCCTCCCGCAATCCAAAGATATGCAGGTCAGGTGAATTGGCCATGCTAAATCACCCATAGTGTGAGGTGCATTAGTCAGAGGGAAATGGGTCTGGGTGGGTTACTCTTTGGAGGGTTGGTTGGGCCGAAGGGCCTGTTTACATTGTAGGGAATCTAATCTAACCAAGAAATATCCATACTCTTTATTCAACATTAAATCTATAAATGCATTTGCTTAATTTCCATAGCTTCTCTTCAACATCACTTGCCTCTTGAAGCGGTTTCAAATACTCTTAACTCTGAAATATTTCACCCTACTAAGATGTAGCTTTTATATCAATTGAGCTACATGCCTACAGATGTGTGGTCAACAGAATGAAGAAAATGCTCAGAATTACTTTATCCACAATGGGCAATTCCATTCTAAAATCTCTTTGCAATCAAAAGCCATAACTATTGTTTCAGCCTGATAAAAAAAGGACTATTTCTGTACATATTCACATGGGTGGCACAGTGGCTCAGTGGTTAGCACTGCTGCCTCACAGTGCCAGGGTCCTGGGCTCAGTTCCTGCCTTGGGCAACTGTCTGTGTGGAATTTGTACATTCTCCTGTGTCTGTGTGGATTTCCTCCCACAATCCAAAGATGTGCAAGTTAGGTGAATTGGCTCTGCTAGATTGTCCATAGTGTTAGCTGCACTAGTCAGGGGTCAATGTAGGGGAATGGGTCTGGATGGGTTACTCTTCGGAGGGTCAGTGTGGACTTGTTAGGCTGAATTGTCTGTTTCTACACTGTAGGGAATCTAATCATGTCCCCTATTTGTTTCCAAACTTTTAGAATCTGAGGGATTTATGAAAGGTAATTTGACAGCCTGTACATCAGGTTTAAATTATGAAGAACAGATAAGCAGTCAGACGGCAATCAGCAGAATGATACCATTTCATAGAATAGGGCTCTGCATCTAAAGGATATCAGCCTTGAGTCAAGACTAGGATGATATACATTATGGAAGGTCCAGTAAATGGAAGTATGTAACTATTGTAGGAAGAATACAGAGAGCTATCAGCAACTTCAAGCACTGAGTAAATGTCCAACGTGATGAACAGAAGTAAGATCCAAGGACTGGCAAAATGGAGTCAAACAGTGGAAACCAAAAATCCGTTTTGACTCGAGTACTTGGAAAAAATAGCATACTGGCATTAGAACCTCTGATCATTGGAAAAGATATACAGGAGCAGTAACCTATTATAGGAAGGATATTACTAAACTGGAGAGGGCTCAGAAAAGACTTACCATGATGTTGCCAGGAATGGAGCATTTGGGATATAAAAATACACCGGAAAGGCTGGGACGTTTTCCATGGGAGGCTGAGGGGTGACTGTGTTGAGGTTTATAAAGTCATGAGGGGCATAGATAAGGTGAATGACAAGAATCTTTTCATTAGGGTGGGGGAGTTCAAAACTAGAGGGCATATTTTAAGAGGGGAAAGATTTAAAACTGACATGAGGGACAACGTTTTTACACAGGGATTGATTTGTATGTGAAATAAAGTGCCAGACAAAGTGATGGATGCAGGTAGAGTTAGAATGTTTAACAGACATTTGGATAAGTTAATGAATAGAAAAGGTTTGGAGGGATATGGGCCAAATGCAGACAGGTGGGACTGGTTTGGTTAGGAACATGGCTGGCGTGGACTGGTTGGTCTGAAGGGTCTATTTCTCTGCTGTATGACTCTATGCCTCTAGCCCAGAAAGGCATTTTAGAGCAAGTAAAGATGATAATTTGATTAAATTAATAAAAATGAGTGGAACTTAATGTTTTCATTATCATGTGAGAAAATCATTGGCTCTCCATCACACTCATCACTGTACTTTTTGACCCTTCCTGAACATTTGAACTGATATGAAATCTCCAGGATTAGAGTCAGAGAGTCATAGACATGTACAGCACGGAAACAGACCCTTCAATCCAACTTGTCCATTCCAACCAGATATCCCAACCCAATCTAGTCCCACCTGCCAGCACCCAGTCTACATCTCTCCAAACCCTTATTATTCATTTACCCATCCAAATGCCTCTTAAATGTTGCAGTTGTACCAGCCTCCACCACTTCCTCTGGCAGTTCATTCCATTAACGTATCGCCCTCTGCGTGAAAAAGTTGCCCTTAGGTCTCTTTTATATCTTTCCCCTCTCACCCTAAACCTATGCCCTCTAGTTCTGGACTCCCCCATCCCAGGGAAAAGACTTTGTCTGTTTATCCTATCCATGCCCCTCATGATTTTATAAACCTCTATAAGGTCACCCCTCAGCCTCTGATGCTCCAGGGAAAACAGCCCTAACCTATTTAACCTCTCCATATAGCTCAAATCCTCCAACCCTGACAATATCCTTGTAAATCTTTTCAGAACCCTTTCAAGTTTCACAATATCTTTCCAGTAGGAAGGAGACCAGAATTGCATGCAATATTTCAACAGTAGCCTAACCAATGTCCTGTAGCCGCAACATGACCTCCCAACTCCTGTACTCAATACTCTGGCTAATAAAGGAAAGCATACCAAACACCTTCTTCACTAGATTAGAGTGGTGCTGAAAAAGCACAGCAGGTTAGGCAGCATCCGAGGAATAGGAAAATCGACGTTTCGGGCAAAAGCCCTTCATCAGGAATGAAGGCAGGGTCCCTCAGGGGTGGGGAGATAAATGGGAGGAAGGTAGCAAAGAATACAATAGGTGGATGGGGTGGGGATGAAGGTGATAGGTCAGAGAGGAGGGTGGAGCGGATAGGTGGGAAGGGAGATTGGCAGGTAGGACAGGTCATGAGGATGGTGCTGAGCTGGAAGGTTGGAACTGGGGTAAGGGGAGGGGTAATGAGGAAACTGTTGAAGTCCACATTGATGCCCTGGGGTTGAAGGGTTCCAAGGTGGAAGATGAGGTGTTCTTCCTCTAGCCGTTGGGTGGTGAGGGAGCGGCGGTGGAGGAGGTCCAAGACCTGTATGTCCTCGGCAGAGTGGGAGGGGGAGTTGAAATGTTGGGCCACGGGGCGGTGTGGTTGATTGGTGCGGGTGTCCCGGAGATGTTCCCTAAAGCGCTCTGCGAGGAGGCATCCAGTTTCCACCGTGTAAAGGAGACCGCATCGGGAGCAACAGATACAAAAAGTGACATTGGTGGATGTGCAGGTAAAACTTTGATGGATGTGGAAGGCTCCTTTGGGGCCTTAGATAGAGGTGAGGGGGGAGGTGTGGGCACAGGTTTTGCATTTCCTGTGGTGGCAGGGGAAGGTGCCAGGATGGGAGGGTGGATTGTTGGGGGGGCGTAGACCTGACCAGGTAGTCACGGAGGGAATGGTCTTTGCAGAAAGCGGAAAGAGGTTGGGAGGGAAATATATCCCTGGTGGTGGGGTCCGTTTGGAGGTGGTGGAAATGCCGGCGGATGATGGATTTATGCAAAGGTTGGTACTTTTGCCTACCTCCTTCACTATCCTATCTACCTGCGACTCCACTTTCAAAGAGCTATGAACCTGCACTGCTTTATTTATCTGGACAATTTTGCGTGATGCCAATTCTCTGTTGCTGCTTTGATTGACGTTTTTCTCCAGGTCTGCAGAAAAATTAAATTAATTGTAATTCCTTCCAAGATTGTGGTTGTGTCATACATACGGAGGCATTTGGGATTCCTCCTCTAGATCAATTGATAAAATCTATCAACTATTTTGAGGGGAATTCTTTACACAGAATGCCCATGCCTGTCAATTGTTTACTTTATTATTTGGTTGGTCGACTGAGATCTTTTGTAAAATCTTATTGATCACTGCATAATTTCTTTCACAGAGTACATCACTAAAAGTTCTTTCAGCTGCAGGGTTCATGACCATTGTATTTAAATTTTTCTAACTCTCTATACTTGTCATTGGCAAATTCTACTCCCCACCCCCCCTCCAAAATGTTGGTGAGAAACTTGGGTGTTGCACCCAATCTAGTTCTTATTTATTTTCCATAGTTTTATGTACCATCACCCTTTGTTCTTAATCTTTATAACTTAGAAACACTGAGTCAGATTTCCATGTCTACATAATAGGACATTTGTCCTTATTCTACAGATTTAAATGCATGGCAATTAAATACTTCATTAAAGTCTCATGCCAATTGGATACTTATGATGGCAGCAACCATATACAGAACAACCTTGCTAATCTGAGCATCAGTTATCCAAATTTCAGATTATCCGAACAAGATCTCAAGGTCCCATAAAAACGTTATCAGTTATCCAAACAATCAGTTATCTGAACAAAATACTACTCCCCACCCTTCTCATTCAGATAATCAAGGTTGTTCTGTATATTACATTTTTCACTCAACTCATTGATAAGCATTGTGTACTCATCATCAACAACACCTACTGTCATTTAATATGGTTTTTGATACGTAGAAAGCAAAATGAGCACATTGTTATGTAACTTTAAGACAATTTGCTCTTTCTCTCTCAAATTCTTGTGTTCTGATGCCATTAAAATTTCTTTAACATTCTGACTAGAAATTCCATGCATTGTTTTGGGAATGCAACAGTGATGTCATTAGGCAAACTGCAAATCCACTGACTTTCCAAAGAAAATTGGTTTAGCATGTTCCAGTTTAATTTTTATTGTTTTCAAGGAAGGCTTGCTTGACAGCAAGGGTAACTCACTAGAGATTGCACCTCTACTAATAACTAACAATGCATCTTTCTATGTGGTAGAGTTCACGGGTTTGGAAGATACATTCAAAATAGCCTTGGTAAGTTGCAGCAGTACAACTTGCGTATAGTTCACCATGTGGAGAAAAGGAGGACTGCAGATGCTGGAGATTAGAGCTGAAAATGTGTTGCTGGAAAAGTGCAGCAGGTCAGGCAGCATCCAAGGAGCAGGAGAATCGACGTTTCGGACATAAGCCCTTCTTCAGGCATCATCTTCAGGAACCATAGTTCACCATGTGTCAGTGATGGAGAAAGTGAATATTTAAGTTAGTGGATGGGGTGCCAATCAGGTGGGCTGTATTTATTTAACTTGTCCACAGAACCTGGATGTCCCTGGCTCGGCCAGTATTTATTGCCCATCCCAAAGTACCCAGAGGGCAATTAACAGTCAACTGTATTGCTGTGGATCTGGAGCCACATGAAGGTCAGACTATGTAAGGATGGCAAATTTTGTTCCCTAAGGGAAATTAATGACCTAAATGGGTTTTATAGTGATTAAATGATCACCATTTGGCTTGACTCTAATTCTAGATTTTATTGAATTCAAATTTCACCACCTACCATAGTCAAATTTGAACCCGTGCCCCCAGAACATTAACCTGAATTGTTGGATTACAAGTCCAGTAACATTACCATTATGCCACAGCCTCTCCATTATTGTGCCACTACCTTCTGCTTTGTTGCAATGGTGCTGGATTTGTTAAATGGTAAATATTCCATTTATGACTGACTGTGTTTTGTAGATGAAGAAGAAGTTTTCAGGAGTCAGAAGGTGAACTATTTGCCCTAGAATTCCCAGTCTCTCACCTGACTTTGTAGCCAAAGTATCTATATGGTTGGCAGAAAGTGAGCACTGCAGATGCTGGAGATCAGAGTCAAAATGTGTGCTGCTGGAAAATTATAGCAGGTCAGGTAGCATCCGAGAAATAGTCAGCTAATGTTTCAGGCATAAGCCCTTCATCAGGAATGGGTGATGATGGGCTTATGTCCAAAATGTTGACTCTCCTATCTACATCATATAGCTGGTTCAGTTAAATTCAGAGCCGGAAATGTGTTGCTGGAAAAGCGCAGCAGGTCAGGCAGCATCCAGGGAACAGGAGAATCGACGTTTCGGGCATAAGCCCTTCTTCAGGCTTATGCCCGAAACGTTGATTCTCCTGTTCCCTGGATGCTGCCTGACCTGCTGCGCTTTTCCAGCAACACATTTCCGGCTCTGATCTCCAGCATCTGCAGACCTCACTTTCTCCTCAGTTAAATTCAGGTCAATAGTAACCCCAAATATTGATAGTGAGGGATGTTGGAGATAGTCATGGCCTGGTACTTACATGCTACAAATGTCATTTGCCACCTGTCAATCTCACAGCTGTTTGGGGAAACCACCTTCCACATTTCCACTACTTTGTGTAAAGAAGTATTTTCTAAAATTACTCCTGAATGGCCGCTCTAATTTTAAGGTTATACTCTTGTTCTAAACTAGAGGAAAATGTTTGTGTATGTAACTTATCCTTTACTCGTGTTAAACACTTAAATCAGATCATTTCTTACACTGAAATGCCTAGACTTAAACAGACAGTTCTCATAACTTAATAATTTTAACCCAGATATAATTCTGGTAAGCCAGTGCTGTTATGTACTTTAAGGCCAATAAATCCAGCCTGAAAAGCCCAGAACAGAATGCAGTAATGTGAATAAGGTTTAACCAGAGCTCTGTGCAACCACCACAGAACTTCCAGCCTTTTACATTCAAGATACTTGCATGCCATTACCTTTTTAATATTTTTATGATGATCTCATAATTGTTAAAAGCTATTGCATAGGTATGTAGATGAAGCATTATTCAGCAAGACACTGGACTGCCTGAATGTATAGGCGAAAGTGAGGACTGCAGATGCTGGAGATTAGAGTCGAGAGTGTGGTCTGGAAAAGCGCAGCTGGTCAGGCAGCATCTAAGGAGCATGGGCATTGATGTTTCGGGCAAAAGCCCTTCATCAGGAAAGGCCTGAATGTAAGTCATTCCCCTTGTCAGTGAAGAGTAACAAATTAGCTGGGAAATGTGGAAGAATATATCGTAAGAATTAAAATACTATACTCTTAAGGGAAATAATTAATGCTATTAGCTGTTAATTTTGAATTTCTAAAATGATCATTGTTACTGGAACAAAATACTGGTGTTACAATATGCATCATATTTATTTTTAAAGTGGCTAGCCCAAACGAAATAAAACTGTCACAGAGGGAAAGGTTGTTCTGTTTCACAGTTCTATTACCCTTCACCTTATAATCAATACAAACAATCACTAAAATAATCCACAGAGGTCTCCTGCAGATAAGGTTTGTGTAGTGAAATATCAAAATGAGTGTACATATAGTTGCACTGGTTTCAAATTTAGGGAGCTATCACTTTAAACTTTGGAATTGCATCTTTCCAAGTTGAAATAAAGACAACGATTTTGAAATATCTCACATACATGGTTAATCAAAATTCCAAAAATCGAATGCAGGCAATGTTTCCTTTTGTACATTAAAACTCCTGATCAGAGATTTATTTCTGTATTGATCAACCAACAAATACTTTTGATTTAAAAACATTGAAATGACTGATGCAAGCAGCTATGTAACAGGTGGCATATATCATGTGCAAATTTTCCATGATCAGACTCTGATTAATCTAACTCAGTTTACGCTAACATTGAATAATATCTGAGTCAGACTAAGCAGAGTGGCGTTTGGCGGTTATAAAGTGTGAGGCTACATTATGGAACTGGTTCTAAAATTAGTTTCTTAATCTTTTTGCTCAATAGGCAGCATTGTGTAAAGAAAGGAACTTAAGTTACTGCAGAGTTTCAAATGCATGTCAAACCTACAAAACTGGATTGTTTTTTCAGGTGATTGAAAAAGGGATAAAACCTTACAATAAAAAAAACCTACAAATTCTGCAGAAATGTGAAAGCATTTTCACACTTACGTCTCTTCAATCATTTTTAATGATGAGAGTAGAATTTTGGTTCCTGAATTTCTAATGAGCTAGTTGTCCTATATGTTGGACTAGACTGCAGGGTGTGTGTCTACTGTCCAGAACATCTGTCAGTTTAGTTGAATCTCTTAATGGCTTCTGTCCCTGTTCATTCTTCGCTATAAAATCCACACTGGGGAAAAATAATTCTGAAAAAAAAAGTCATAGCAGACTCGAGACGTTAATTCTGTTTCTGTCTCCACAGATGCCGCTAGACCCGCTGAACTTTTCCCAACATTTTCTGAGCGAAAGTTCACTAATGGAAAACGAAGCGAACGAGTTAGGAGTCAACCGTCCGTGGAACGAGCAATTCTGTTAACATGGGAAAATTAGGGCAAAGTTCAGATTCGTTGTTTGTAATCTCCACGTTAATGCGACAATAGAGCAGCTTAACCGGTTGAAGTTTAACAAAATTAATCAGATATATATTTGTAACAAATACACAGCCGGTCAGGCAGCATTTATAGGGAGAGATGTTTAAGATTGACACCATCTAAACACATCTCGAAATATTTCCCAGTTCTAACGAAACGGGTTTTCTCTCGCCACAGACATCTGACCTGCTAAGTATTTCCTGCATTTTCTATACTGAGATTTAATCAATTGTGCATTTGATCAGTTTGTGCATTCACTTGGGACTAAAGTAACGAATATTATTTACTGTTCCAACAGTGTGTGAGTGATAAGTGGGCTCTTCTGGGAACCAATTAAAATACAATATCGCCTGAACCAAACTTAAAAATCACACAACGCCAGGTTATAGTCCAACAGGTTTAGTTGGAAGCACTAGCTTTCGGAGCGCCGCTCCTTCATCAGGTGGTTGTCGAAAGCTAGTGTGCTTCCAAATGAACCTGTTGAACTATAACCTGGTGTTGTGTGATTTTTAACTTTGTACACCCCAGTCCAACACCGGCATCTCCAAACCCTGAACCAGACACACTGATCCTTATGTGCAAGACCACGACTGAATCACCAGCCTCACATTTCAGGTTTTATATTTGATGTCAAATTATCTGGATCCACACGAAAGCTTGAACAGTCTTACTAGTAAATTCGCTTTTATTACTGACTACTTCACTCAAGATTCAATGTCTGATTGAGGCCAGTTTTTTTTCCCCGCCTTTTTAACCCTTAATGAGAGCCCGAGTTACCCTAACTAAACAAAATCCCGATGGATTAAACGTATGTCCTTTTCAGAAAGACTTAACCAATGATTTCCAGATAAGCAGAGAAATAAAACCTATTGAATTATAGTGTTTTCTCCAGTTTCAACAGTTGTGATTTTTAAACCAAACGATATCGTTAATCTCTCGCGAAACGCCAATGAAAATATCACATTAAAAAAAGTAGTAGACAGTGAGGGAGTGGAAACAAAGGTTAACGGCTTGAAATGAATATAAGTGACAAATTAACAACTGTATTCCGAGACCATGGAGCTGCTACATTCCAAAATTATGTACTTGCAAACGATTACAATGAATGCGTTTATTTATATTAAGAAACCAAGTGAAAGACTCAAGGTCTGCACATAGGACCAAGCAACGGTGTCAGTGGGTGACACTAAATCAGGGTTTGAAACACCTGAAGAATGCAGAATCGGAGCGAGGAGTTCGCCAGTTTTGTCATTCTGGGATAGAATAAGTCGCAGGAAGCAATGTACGAAGTTTGATCTCAGCACTGAGGATGAAGGGAGGAGGTATATGAAGACAATGTCGCTGCTCAGTTGCAATCAAGGAGCCAAGACTGCAGTAATATAACAAGACAAACACTTCAACCCCAGGACATCAATGTGGACTTCACCAGTTTCCTCATTTCCCCTCCCTCCACCTTACCCCAGTTCCAACCTTCCAGCTCAGCACTGTCCCCATGACCCGTCCTACCTGCCAATCTCCCTTCACACCTAACTGCTCCATCCTCCTCTCTGACCTATCACCTCCATTCCCACCCCCACTCACCCATTGTACTCTATGCTACTCCCCCCCCCCCCCCCCCACCCTGGAGGCACCCTGCCTCTATTCCTGAAGAAGGGCTTTTGCCCGAAACGTCCAAATTCCTGCTCCTCTGATGCTGCCTGAACTGCTGTGCTTTTCCAGCACCACTTTGGTTTCCAGCATCTGCAATCCTTGTTTTTACCTCACAGGACAAGGTGCTAAGCAGACAGGGATGAGGCAGATAGGGAATTGTGTGTTAGGCATGCTCTCCCCCCCCCCCCCCACTACCAACTTGTTTCTAACGCACAAGTGCTTAATGCACTTTATAAATAATGCTTTCAAGCCTCATTCATATGCCCGCGAATAGAATAAAGTTTCATTTTGTTTGACTTCAATCAGACGGTGGCTGAGTTCCCAGAGGAGCACTTTCTCACGGGTTTCAGGTGTGTTGTTTCCATGAATGTGAAATCATGCGGCATAAATTCTGCCACTTCGAATCAGCGTTGTTTCCTATGTATGAATTAAATGTTGCAGAAGGAAGTGACTGCGTGCAGTGTCCAGTCCAGTCCAGTGCAGAGACAATCCAACAACATGTGCATGTACAAGTTTAACCAATGCATCGATTAGCCCTCAGCTCCACCTCAGGACTCGCTCCTTCTTCCCTAACACATTTTAAACTCAAAGTCCAGATGTACAAAAATTATTGAACTGCTTCGCGCAAAATTGATTTAATCTAGTACAAAATGGAAGTCAATTCCCCATATCGTTACCCCCCGAGTTTTAGTTTAATGGGAAATGAAGTAAAAAATATATTCGCAGAATATATTTTGGAAGCAGGGTACATCCATGTTATAAGAATTGGGAAGCCTCATTGTGAAAGGGGATCTCTATGAAGTGATCCATTAGCTCTATTACTTCGCTTCCAGCTCTCGTTTATTTTTAATCCCTTTTGAATGGAGTGCGCCCCGCCCTTTCTCGGCACCTATATCTCCTCCTCCAACCACTTGAAATCTTTTTAGAATTGTTTGATTGTGGAGTTGCTTTCAACCCTTCTCAAAGAATGGGGGGGGGGGGGGGGAGGTTTGCGGGGGGAAAAATGATTTTCGATCCTTTCATACAAATCGTTTCACTTGAGTGACTTGAAATAACTGCGTTATAAAGCCGAGGCGCTGCAGCTTGGGGATGTGCTCCCGCTCTTGAATTCAAGCTGGCGTTTGCTCCTGTGCAGTTTTTACCCTTGAGAAAGGAATTGAGGGGGGAGAGTCAAACCTTGCTGTGGCCAAAGCGCAACTTGGAAGTGGTTGGCATGAATAGCTACGGTGCTCCGTACTTGTATGTACCGACCGCGTCTTCCCGAGTGCCGGCTCAGAGGACTCCCAAGTGCGCCCGGTGTCGTAACCACGGGGTCTTGTCTTGGCTCAAGGGTCACAAACGCTACTGTCGCTTCAAAGACTGCACATGCAGCAAGTGCATCCTCATCCTGGAAAGGCAGAGGGTCATGGCCGCGCAGGTGGCCCTCAGGAGGCAGCAAAGCAACGAGGCTCCTTGCAATCTGCTGTTACCCGAGGATTACAGAGCGGTGTACCCGGCCCCCGAGAGACCGGAGCAGCCAGTCCGTTCCGACAGCGTGTACTCAGCCGCTACAGGCAGGCACCGAGCCGGCGAGAGCACACCTGCCGACTCTCTGCTCCATCAGCAACCCGGTAGGAAATGCAGAAATCTTCCACGTCTTTCTTTCGCTCCGTGTACTCGAACAGCGTGCAATTAGAAAGGCAGACGGCTCTTATAGATCTTCCTCCGTCTGTAATAAAAGCAGGACTCTTCCATTGCCCGATCACCCGATATTAGTTAAATTAGACGGGATTAGATATTAAATCTAATTTAATTAGATAACATTAAACCCTTTTTTGTTGCATTTCTTAGAAATGTAGCTAGAACGTTGTCGCATTTATGTTTGGTTTCAAATTCAAGTGGATGACGATGGGATAGTGTAGGGGGTCGAGACTCGATTCTGTTCAGGCCAACAAGTCCACACTGACCCTCCGAAGAATAACCCACCCAAACCCCTATCCCTCTGGAGGATTACACCTAACGCTATGGGCAATATAGCACGGCCAATGCTATATTGGGAGGAAACTCACGCAGACACAGGGAGAATGTGCAAACTCCACGCAGACAGTCGCCCAAGGCTGGACTCGAACCTTGGCGCTGTGAGGTAGCAATGCTAACCACTGAGCCACCGTACGGTATTACGGATAGGGGCTGGTCTTTTATTAGAGAGAAACGACTAGTGGTGCTTTAACCTGAAGGCCACCAGACCTCAGAGGGGAGAGGTTGAGAAGGAGAGTCCTTCATAATAACCTCAAACCAGTGATGGGAATTGAACCCACATTGTTAGCATCATACTGTTCTGTGTTCTATGTTCTAAGCATTGATGGGGATGTTACCAAACCCAGCGAGAAATACACTGAAATGTAACGTGGGCCCGGTGATCGGGGGAATACATTGGACATTCCTGCCTCTGGTTTGTTGCTGCCCATTCCAAAAACCGGGAGGTTACCTGGACAGTCGCTGTTCCCTGTTTGCGGCATCCGTTTCAACAGTTGGTAGATTGCTGCTCTGTGTTTACCCTACAATTTGGAAACCATCCCGAGGATGGGCAGTTATTAATCTGAGAGACTGCGTGAAATGGGGAGAACTTTGTTTCGCGGTAGGGAGTAGGGAGTAGGGAGAACTCCCCAAAATCTACCGCCGCTCCATCCGATCGGAAAATCGGGGGGGGGGGGGGGAATACATTTGCACCAAGCATCGAACAGATTTTGTTTCAATAACCCGTAATGCCCGGATTCCCTCCCAGGAGCGTAAAGGGCGGAAAATGAGAATGTAGCTGTTGAGGATTTAAACCAAACCGCGGGATGGGCGCCTATACCGAAATCCTGGCTTGTTTAATTAAATACTTGCTGCCAAATGCCCCATTTCTATGTGTCACCCATTAATAGCGTCCCCTTATGTCACCTTCATCGTATCTGACCATGAGAATAACGGTGTTCAATCACCAAGGTTAGTTGTCACAAAGTAGTTGAAAAGGATTTCTAGATGAGCCAAGCATGCATAAGCGACAGGCCCAGAGTTCGGTTTAAGGAACTAAGGGGAAAGAGCAGCACAATATGCTGGTAATGCAACAATGTGGATGCTATTTTAACTGAACAATCATTGTTAAAGCAAGCCATTCTTGTTATCCGCTTTTCTCAAAAAATCTGATTATTCTTACTGCAAATTGGCTTCCTGCTTGTTTTTCCACGTTCATTCTTAACACAACAAATCAAAGAGCCGGCTAGTTCAAAGCCATAACACTCTAGTTATGATAATTGCGCAGGGGTGAAAGGGGGGATTGATCTGTTTGGATGACCCGCGTTTACCATTTCAGCCCCAGGGACGTGATTAATCACTGCGGAGCACAGGGATTAAGGGATCAAATTGCCTGGTTACAAGTGAAACAAAGAGAGACCTGCTGCTGGGATAATTTCGAGCCATTTCTTAAAAGAGATAGAAAAATTACCCCGCACTTTTATAGACTCGTATTATTCCAATTAAGGCATTCATGACTACTGCAGGGGCATTTGCGTTTAAGGTGACACTTACATAACTGAAAAAATAGAAGAAATTGATCCCCATTGACATTTTGCCATTAGTTCCTAAGGGCGACTTAATATTTCTGCAGTTACCATTTTAACTCGACATTCAGAAAGTGAATGTGCTGCTTTTGGGAGTTGATGGACAGTTTTCATGAATTAGTAGCTAAGGATTTTATTAGTTCTAGAAAGTTGACTAGTGAAGTCCTTAGAATGAGTATAAAGGAAGGTAAAATACAATAGATAATCTGTTTTAGAGTGCTGGCGACCTGATTATATTTTTGGCTCATTCTATTTGTACTTGAATTTCATAATTCACAACATTAAACTTTGAAAGAAGTGAAACTGAACCCTAACTAGCATCAGGGGAAAAAAAAACTGACGAGGCTCCTTCAGACAAACATCGAGCTATTTTATTCCAAAACTTCAAATAAATTGCTGGCTGGTCTTTGCTAGATTCTCAGTTTCCCGGGAAGGTGTTGCATTTACACAATGTCTTAAAAGTTTAAATCAAAATAAAACTTTTTTCGTGTCCTTAGCCGGGCAACAAAATCTTGTAAAAAACACTTAGGAGTATCATTTTTCCTTAACTAAAGACCATCCTACATTGTTCGAACATTAAATTTTATCAATGTAATCTTACATTCCAAATGCAAAAATAAAAGCCACCGTCCTGCCTTCATCACTGCACTGTTGGGAAAGATTTGAGTCTCGATGTTCTGTTTTCTTGCACGAATATTAAATGTACCGGTAAAGATCTCCACATGATGTTCTTAAGGTTGAAAACAATATTTTTTGGTAGATTGGCGGATAGACGTCGGTTGTATTTGAATGCAGAGTTAATGCAATAGTTACATTTTGAGGATGGAGCAATATAGAGGAAATATGCAGTGAATTGTAGAACTTGGAGAAAAAGAGGTAACAATATCAACAGCTTTAGGAGTTCAAATACGCAAATCTTTTGAAACAGGACACCCTGATAACACCGTGAGAATATCTACGTAATCGCAGGTTTTACACAGAGCAATATTAAATTACAATTACACAAACCGTTTCAGATACAGGTACAAACCGGTACAGGTGTCAAGGGCTGAATAACCTGGCTGCGCGCTGTAAAATTCTGCGGCGGTGGCAGTTAGTGTGTTATGTGCAATAGTATTCAGGATATATTGGAAACTTACATATTACGTTGGGAAATAAAATGGCTCTGGAAGTATCTTAGAGTGATGTTGCTTCGTTACCCACAACTCATGCATACAGCATTGTGTCGCTCTGATTGAACTGGATTTAAGGATGCATCTACCTCGCTATACATCTACTGTCTCCCTGTCCTGAGGCAGTATGAGGACTGTGAACGTGAATGTGTGAATGGTCTCGTACCCAAGTTTAAAATTAATTTGGCTTCCCGTTCCGAGAAAGATAGATTCCTGTATGTCACAATGCACAACATTCATTCATCACATTGTAATTCATTATTACACCTGTTTGTTGTCAGATGAATATGAAGATGCCGAAGGAAACGATGCAGATAACAAGATTACGGAAAGTGAGGTGGAAGAGCCAGTTTCCTCCACAGATCCCCAAACCAGCGATTTATCATTGCCTCTCCCGGAAGCAAGCAATGACATAGAGCGGAAGAAGGAAAAAGAACAAATTAAAGCTGCCACCAGATATAACTTCAGTGACATCAGGAAGTTCTTGAAGTCGGAAGATGTGCTGAAGGACATGACTCCTTCGGGAAAGTCTAAAACGCCTCCTATTGAGGTTCTGGCCAAGGTATTTCCGCAGCAGAAACTGTCCGTTCTGGAGCTGGTGCTGAAAGGTTGCAACAATGATTTGGTTTCAGCTATTGAAACCTTACTGTCCAGCACCACCAGGCGAGCTGAAGGATTGAAGAATTACAACCAACCACAGACCTCCAAGGACATAGCTGACTACAACTCTGGTCACTGTCCTTTATCCTCATCAGCTTGGTCTCTGAGTTCTGCCTTTAGATCCCCGTCTGATGCCTTCCAGGTATCTCCAAACAGCCACAGTGTTGTAGCAAGCTTGCCCAATGTCACTCAAACAATTACACAACCCAGTCATTACCCCGTGCCAACTCTTTTCAGACCAACTTTGTCTGGATCTCATCCCTTTGTTTCCAGTGAGTTTGCTCTGTGGAGCACAATGACCTTTCAGCACCCTAGCCTGAGGCAACAGTTTACTTCCCTAGCTCACTCCACTAGTGCCCTGTTGGGAAGCACCACAATGGTCCTACCTGCCCAAAATGAGACTTCCCAGAAACCATCTATCTGTGATGGGAAACTGGCAGAAAAATCTTTGAAATCTCTCGAAGAAAGACAAGAAGGCAAAAAGTAGCAATGTGGATTTCATTCAAATTCTTTAGGCCTGCTTTATTAAACCTTGAGAACCAAGGAGTTGACGTGTAAAACAAAAAGTTGCTCTGAAGACTAAATACTGACAAAGGAAATCCTGAAATGGACTTTGTTCAATAGACGTCCATCCTAAATACCTGTCACAACTTCTTGTTGTTGTAATAGTCAATGTAAGAAATGTTCATTTTATTTAGAATTTCATCTTATTAAAATCAAGCTAGATTATGTAAAGTCAGAAGTGATTCTTGACCATAATTATCATGTCATTTCCATTATAATTTGTTTGAAATTGAGTAAAAGGGAAATAATGCAACTTTTTAACAAATCAACAGGTTGATATAAGGAACACAAATTTCATTCATTTATTGGCTTTGAAAAATGTTAAAATACATTGGCATTTAATAACAATTATTATATGAGTGCCACTAACAATACCTAAGCTTTAAAACCATGTAAATTACTTTATTGAGAATTACTGATCACAAATAACAGTTGTAGCACAGGACATACTGAGCTGCTAAACATTTTATTTTCATGTCCTTTCCTTGTTTGCAGTCTAATTCCGTGATGAACTCCATTTGTACACATTTGATACATTGTGCCATATCATAGCTGCAAATCTTACATTATTTCTCCACCCTTATTATATGCTGCAGTTCAATACTTCATATTGTCTCCATCAGTGTTATTTCCCCTTATAATGATTTTAGTTCCTTCACATATTTTTAAATACAAATTCTAAAATTATCTTTTGATGACAAACAAGAGCAAGAACAGTGATATTATAATTTGTTTTCAAATCATAAGACAGTGCATTTCACATTTTTGTTATGTTCTATCATTTGGTAAGCATTTAAACTTTCATCCATTGACTGGGTAAGTTATTATAGTGATCTTGCTTCAATGCCCTGCTAACAGATTCCCTTACCAGACACTTTACTGTTGGAGAAAATAGCAAGGAAAAGACATTCAGTTTGATCTGACCACTGCTTTTTGCTCCTACCGTTGGTTGCCATTACTTTTCATGTTATGTCTCTTAAATCAACTTTTTAGAAAATACTTAAAACTGACTGAAAACTAAATTAAAGATATGAACCATAGCTCCGGGAAAACCGAATGAATTGGAGGCACAGGAGGAAAGGTAAGTTTAGGGGTTTGTCTTATTTTGAAAAAGTTCTCATACCAATTTTCTTCAGCTGTGAAGAAGTAGACTCTTTTCTGAGATAGGTTTCCTTAAGATCTTATCTAATATGCCATTTTCACTTGTGAGCTATCACATGGGAACTAGTTTTCGTCTCCATTCAATATCCACACACTGCACATCCAGCAGGGGTAGCTAAGAATAAGCAAAGGTAGGAGTTAATGGCGGGCTGGCAGAAGGCAGAGACTGGGGATAACCAGGTCTTTTTCTGAATGGCAGGCAGTGTCTACTGGAGTTCTACAGGGATCATTGTTGGGACCACAACACTGGGATGAAGGAATTGAATTGAATTGAATTTATTGTCACGTGTACTGAGGCACAGAGAAAGGCTTTGTCTTGTGAGCAATACAGGCAGATCACAGAGTTGAGTAGCACAGATAGTAAATAATAAGTAAACAACAGTAAAAACAAAAACACAGGTACAGGTGAATGCTAAGAGTTTGTGAATCCATTCAGTATTCTAACAACAGTAGGGTAGAAACTGTTTCGAAACCACCTGGTGTGTGTGTGTGTATGTGTTCAGGCTTCTGTACCTTTTCCCCAATGGTAGAGGTTGTAGAAAAACATTGCCAGGATCTTTGAGAATGCTGGCAGCCTTGAGAACATTGTTGATAAGTTTGCAGAGGACACAAAGATAGGTGGAGTGTCAGGTGGTGTTGAGGAAGTGGGAGGCTCAGAAGATTTGGACAGGCTCAGAAAGTCATAGAGTCATAGAGATGTACAGCAGAGAAACACACCCTTCGGTCCTACTCGTCCATGCCGACCAGATATCCCAATCCAATCTAGTCCCACCTGCCAGCACCCAGCCCATATCCCTCCAAACCCTTCCTATTCATATCCCCATCCAAATGCCTCTTAAATGTTGCAATTGTACCAGCCTCCACCACTTTCTCTGGCAGCTCATTCCATGCACTTATCACTCTCTGTGTTAAAGCGTTGGCCCATAGGTCTCTTTTATATCTATCCGTCTCATCCTAAACCCTCTAGTTCTGGACTCCCCAACCCCAGGGAAAAGACTTGTCTATTTATCCTATCCATGCCCCTCATAAAATTTTGTAAACCTCTAAAAGGTCACCCCTCAGCCTTCGACGCTCCAGGGAAAACAGTCCCAGCCTGTTCAGCCTCTTCCTATAGCTCAAATCCTCCAACCCTGGCAACATCCTTGTAAATCTTTTCTGAACCCTTTCAAGTTTCACAACATCTTTCCGATAGGAAGGAGACCAGAATTGCACGCAATATTCCAACAGTGGCCGAACCAATGTCCTGTACAGCCGCAACATGACCTCCCAAATCCTGTACTCAATACTCTGACCAATAAAGGAAAGCATATCAAACGCCTTTTTCACTATCCTATCTACCTGTGACTCCACTTTCAAGGAGCTATGAACCTGCACTCCAAGGTCTCTTTGTTCAGCAACACTCCCTTGCCTTTCCCATTAAATGTGTAAGTCCTGCTAAGATTTGCTTTCCCAAAATGCAGCACCTCGCATTTATCTGATTTAAACTCCATCTGCCACTTCTCAGCCCATTGGCCCAACTGGTCAAGATCCTGTAATAATCTGAGGTAACCCTCTTTGCTGTCCACTACACCTCCAATTTTGGTGTCATCTGCAAACTTACTAACTGTACCTCTTATGCTCGCATCCAAATCATTTATGTAAATAACAAAAAAGTAGAGGACCCAAACCAATCCTTGTGGCACTCCACTGATTAGGACTATCCCTAATCAGTCCTTGCCTTTCCAAATACATGTGCATCCTGTCCCTCAGGATTCCTCCAACAACTTCCCCACAGACGGCAGGCTCACCGGTCTATAGTTCACTGGTTTGTCCTTACCACCCTTCTTAAATAGTGGCACAACGTTAGCCAACCTCCTGTCTTCTGGCACCTCACCTGTGACTATCTCAGCAAGAGGCCAGCAATTGCTTCCCTAGCTTCCCAAAGAGTTCTCAGGTACTCCTGATCAGGTCCTGGGGATTTAACCACTTTATGCATTTCAAGACATCAAGCACTTCCTCCTCCGTAATCTGGACATTTTGCATGATGTCACCATCTATTTCCCTACAGTCTTTATCTTCCATATCCTTTTCCACAGTAAATACTGATGCAAAATACTCGTTTAGTATCTCCCCCATTTTCTGTGGCTCCACACAAAGGTCACCTTGCTGATCTTCGTGGGGCCCTATTCTCTCCCTAGTTACCCTTTTATCCTTAATGTATTTGTAAAAACTCTTTGGATTCTCCTTAATTCTATTTGCCAAAGCTATCTCATGTTCCCTTTTTGCCCTCCTGATTTCCCTCTTACGTATACTCCTACTTCCTTTATACTCTTCTAAGGATTCACTCGATCTATCCTGTCTATACCTTACATATGCTTCCTTCTTTTTCTTAACCAAACCCTCAATTTCTTTAGTCATCCAGCATTCCCTATACCTACCAGCCTTTCCTTTCACCCTGACAGGAATATACTTTCGCTGGATTCTCGTTATCTCATTTCTGAAGGCTTCCCATTTTCCAGCCGTCCCTTTATCTGCGAACATCTGCCCCAATCAGCTTTCGAAAGGTCTTGCCCAATAACGTCAAAATTGGCCTTTCTCCAAGTTAGAACTTCAACTTTTAGATCTGGTCTATCCTTTTCCATCATCATTTTGCCTTGAAGCACCAAGGGACTTGGGAATCCTAGTTCAGGATTCTCTTAAGGTTAACATGCAGTTAGGAAGGCAAATGCAATACTAGCAGTCATTTCAAGAGGACTGGAATACAAGAGTAGAGATGTACTGCTGAAGATACATTTGTAATATTGAGCGCAGTTTTTGGCCTTCCATCTAAGGAAGGATCTGCTAGCATTGGAGAGGGTCCAGAGGAGGTTTACATGAATGACTCCAAGGATGAAGGGCTTGTCATGGGAGGAGTGGTTGATGGTCTGGTGGGGGTGGGGGGGGGAGGGGTGGGATGGGTGGGGTGGGGTGGGGTGGGGTGGGGGGAGGTGTGGGGAATCTGATTAAAACTTACAGGATACTGAGAGGCCTGGATAAAGTGGACACGGAGAAGATATTTCCACTAGGAGAGACTAGGACCTGAGGGCACAGCCTCAGAATGAAGGGATAACCCTTTGGAACTGAGATGAGGAGGAATTTCTTCAGCCAGAGGGTGTTGAATCTGTGGAACTCATTGCCACAGAAAGATGTGGCAGCAAAGTCATTGCTTGTATTTAAGACGGAGTTAGATTGTTTGAACAAAGAATTATGTCCTTAACATAAACAAGAAAATATTTTTGGTATAGTTAAGTTGAAAGAGATATATAAAAATTAATATGAGACAAAAACACATAGCAAAATGTTTTATCTCATTGTCATGTTTCCACAAAACTTTGCTTTTAGTTGCCAATATTTTTTCATCTGTGTATTGCAGCTGCTTTAAAAATGGTGCTTTCTTCTGTTGTTGTGTATGTTATATTTAAAAAAACGTTGTCAGGGAGAAACAGAAACATTGGAATATTCAAGAACGCATGTCTCAGGAAGATAGAGAGGATAAATAATAGTCATACAGCACAGAAAGGTGAGGTCTGGAATCATCCTCCAATTTAATATGTGCATAGTTGTATAAATTCTGTATGGGACAGTGATAACCCTGCTCTTTAAATTAAGGTTTTCTACTTAATGGAATCACTCTGGGGTCATGCATGAAAAGAGAATTTGTTGAGCATCAACGAAAATGTCTGAGTAGAGGAAAATGGAGAAGGACCATATATCAATGAAGATTCTTTACCTGGTGCTCATGCTTGTCATCCCTAGACTGCTCCAGAGCACACTTTCACTAAACAGAGTTGCTTCCCACCATGTTGACCAAGTCAGCTCCATGGACAGGTGTGAGTGGGACAATCCTTGACAGGGCCTCATGGGTTTCTAAATCAAAAGAAGCATGCAACAAGCATCTCACCTGCCACCGCAAAGGATCAAGTGGCCCTTTCTCTAGATCTGCTGAAGCCACTAATATTCTAACATGTTAGGAGTAAAAAGAAATGGTTGAGATAAACATAATAGTTACACAAGGGGATAGACTTGTACAGTAATTTGAATGGCATTTTATCAATATTTAATTCAATGAACAAATCTCTATATTTGAACTTTTCAATCCCTTGAGCTCTCAGTCATCTGCATTCACACTGGAGACTAATGTTCAAGTGAATGGAATGACCAACCTTTACAAGGAGAATTATTGACTGTTGGAAAGAATTATTATTACACCAGGTAGGGGGACAGAGATTCTGATAGCACAGTACAATGCCTTCAAATACAGATTAGTGTTACAGAATTGTCCAGCCGTCAGGTGAATACCTGCACTATGGCCATATCTGGTTCCCATCCTCCTCAGAGATTTTGATTATTCTATACCTTCCACTTACTGTAGTTCTACAGTGCTGATGTTGTGGGAAGTACAGTAGAAGAGAACCATTCTGGAAACCTTTGACAGGGTTTAGGACCCTTCAGGTCTGTCAATTGAATTGTAATTGTTGTATGACTTTAGTTTATTGATAGGTTTCCTTACAGGAATCAGGTTTCCAGATGGTAACTCTTGTCTCCAGGAGCCAGCCTTTGTTGTTGAGTAGAGCAACAGTCTTGCAGGCTTATAGTAGGTTCTCCTGTTTAGTGGTACATTTTCTCTTGTTCTCCTTCATCATCTAGGAGGGAGACAACTCTAGGAGACCACAAAGAGAGTATTTGTGAGGTACGAAATGGGAGTATGAGTCCAGCAAAACTTGTACAGCATTTCCAAGAGCAATATAGCACAAAAAAAATGCTAAGCAATACCTCAACTGCATTAAACTGTAAATACTGAAAGATTCCTTTAAATATCAACCATGACTGGGTATTGTTGCCAATTACTGCCTGTGATGGGTGAACTTTTGGACAATCAACCATTTGCAAGATATGTACGATCATAGCTTTTATATATAAATTTATAACTTTGCCTCCTACTAGATGCAGGAATGCATGCTAGTAATGAGCACACTTCATATTAGAAATACGTGCATACTCATTGCCCATTATATTGAGGGCTCAGTAGATAAATTTGTACCTGTAAAGTAAGTGCTGTGTCAGAAGCTGGTTGGTTTGGACAGCTAGTTTTTGATGCAAAGTGATGCTTACAGTGTGGGTTCAATTCCTCCATTGGCTGAGGTTACCATGACGAACTCTCCTATTCATCCCCTTCCCTTGCCTGCATTATAGTGACCCTCAGGTTAAAACACCACCAGTTATCTCTCTTTAATGAGAGAACAGCTTTCTGGTCCAGTAGAACTATGGCTACTTTTAATTCATACTTTTCAGTATCTTTTAGACAATAGACAAGTTATTTTTCCATACATAATAAAATTACAATTGCTATTAAAATACACAAATGACTTCTGGACTAGAATCTAGAAATGATTAATATGAGGTGACCATTTAGCCGGGCCTGCTAGACCATATTGATACACAAACCTGTTGGTTCTGTGATCCCCATTTAAAATTTCTCACTTTGTGTGACCTTGAGGTGAAAATTTCAAGTATTCAAGAGTTGTTGAGTAGCGAGTTGGGTGGGGGTTGAGGAGGTGGAGATGCAATTTATCAGTTGTTAAGCAGGAGAGGGAAAAAGGTGTTGGGCATGCTTCCTTTCCCCCTCCTTCACCTTCCTCTTCTTAATTTCCCCTCCTTTGCAACTCCTCATCCCAGCTTCTTCAACCCTCCTCCTCTATCTCCCTCATTGAGGCAATTAATGTAAAGGCAGTGCTTCTTCAAACACCAAACCTTTCACTGGCTTGCATTGCAGTCACAGTCAGACATCAGATAACTGTTCATTAGGCCACATCCACCATCAAAATCCCAAATATTTAAATGAGCCTTGTAGCTGTCAAAAATCTTCCAAGCTTCACAGCAGCCATTGCTACCGAGATATTGCGACCCCAAATCTCATCATCAAGGGAGGTCTCTACTAAAGTCTGCTGTTAAATCTGCTTCAATCACCCTTTCAGACAAAGTTACAAATCACTAGCTTTCGGAGCGCTGCTCTTTCATCAGGTGGTTGTGGAGTATAAGATCGTAAGATTTATAGCAAATGTTTATAGAGTGATGTAACTGAAATTTTATATTGAAAAAGACCTGAATTGATTGTTAAATCTCTCATCTTTTAGAATGACCATGTTGGTTTCAGTTCTTTCATATGTAAATCCCAGAACCTTTTTTAAAGTTACATTCTCAAGTGAACTTTAACAATAGGTGCCATGTTGGCCCAGATAATGCATTGAAGGTGTGAGGAGCCCTGTGTGAGGCTGTCTGTGCCCCAATGTTCAGACTGATTGTAATCTAAAAAAGGGATTTACAGAATCTTACATGGCTTCATGCAGTTCTTGAGAGCAAAATCAAATGTAATTCTGCAAGTACAAATTCACCCCACAAACATATGTGTGTATGGGTGTGCGTGTGCATGTGGGTGTGTGCGTGTGCATGTGGGTGTGTGCGTGTGCGTGTGCATGTGGGTGTGTGCGTGTGCATGTGGGTGTGTGCGTGCAGGAGGATATGAATTGAGTTGTCTGTGAGAGAATGTGTGTTATGTGTATGTGTGTGAGTGTTAGTGTAAAGGGGTATAAATCTGTGTCTTACGATCTTATACTCCACAACTATCTGATGAAGGAGCAGCGCTCCGAAAGCTAGTGCTTCCAAATCAACTTGCTGCACTATAACCTGGTGTTGTGTGACTTGTAACTTTGTACATCCCAGTCCAACACCAACCCCTCCAAATCATGACTATCTTTCAGACAATGTATTCTAGTGTAAAACCTGCTGCATTTTTTTCATATCACTCTGATCCTTTTGCTAATAATCTTACATCTGTGCCATTTAATTACTGACTCTCCTGCCAGGGGAATTGGATTATCTTTAAGATAGATTGTCCAAAGAGTATTGTAAGCACAATCATGTAATAATTCTAAGTGATTTAATGATAGTGAGTCATTCAAGCTAGAAGGATCCCATATTTATTTTTTGATTTGTGCTTGTTTAATTATGTTGGACACACTAGTTGCGATAGCACTATAACATGGTCTCATTGTTTCCCACTCATATCATTAGCTGATGATTTCGTTTGTATGAATGGGTATCAGGTGAGATTAAGGTTACAGTTTATTGACTGCTGTCAATTACTATTTGTGCTCACTTACACAGAATAACAAATGGGTGAACGACCACAGCTGTACCCCAGTATGGATAAGCTTCTTCCAGATAAGAGGAAGTGGGAGTGTACTTTTATTACGGTGCTATAAAATATAAGCACAAAACATTGGCAGACACAACATAATATTCTAAGTCATTTATAATGACTATTTTTGCCACATACTGTAATAGGTCACAAATGACACATCACTGCTCTGGCTCTTCACTTTTCCATGGTGCTCCCTTCTATGGTTAAAGTGGTATTAATCCATCCTGATGCTTAGCCATTGGGTAGACAAGATTTGTTTAAAATAAAACTGCCTTATATTACAGACTGGATTATGGAGAAGAAATCCCAGAGGCTGTTAAACATATTCAACATGCTATTTGTTAAATTATCATCAAACTCAACATTCTTACAAAATTCTTCCATTGGATAAAGCTTAATTATATACTTAAATTCATATTGATCCTTTTCCCTGGGCTATATTATTGTATAAGGACAAAGAAAACTATTAATAACTGGATAACTGAAATAAAAATAGAAACTGCTGAAAGGACATGCCACAACAACTAGGAGAAAAGGTAGGTTAATGTTTTGGATATAAACCGTTTGCTGGAGCTGAAAATTGAAATAATTTTAAAGGATTGTGAAACATCAGATACTGCATACACCTTTCTAGAAATGCAGGAGATCATTATAAGGAGTCCAGTCTTATCTCTGTGAAGTTGTGCTGTCTGAAGACAGGTTCCTGGCTCATTGACCACCAAATCTTCATTCAAAACCAGTTTCTTGGTAGTGGTAGTGGTAGCCAGTGGTGGTTTGCCATTGCTTGCCAACCAAGCCTACCTTAGCCAGAGCAGAAATTTAAATTTTGTTGTTGTGTTTTTGTGAACCACATGCTAACCATCTTACTAACTAGCCCCCAAACAGAATACTTGAGTAAACAATAGAAATCGTGTAAAGACTCTCACAAGGAAGCAGGAGGAAAATGGGAGACATTTCTAAAACCAAGCACTGAAGAAATCTGCAGATGCAAGAGATCTGAAGCAAAAACATAAAATGTAGAAAAACATGAAAGAAGTAGATGCATACCAGTCCAGAGAGAAAACAAAAAGATCAAAAGCCCAATCCCGAACCAGTGTTCCGAAGATCTAGTTTCCAATTGTCCCTGTGGAAACAGAACCACTAAATGCACAGTTTCAGCACCAGTTCATAAAGAAAATGGAGAATACAATTAATTAAGGTAAGTAAAACTTTAAACAATTTAGTATATATGTCCTCTCCTTACTCATCCTTTTAGACATGCACCACCTTGCATATTTCAACTGATTTCTGTCCACTCAATCTTCTCCTTGTCCATATCCTCCTTAAGTTACTTAGTTCCCCTCATGGTCTTTATTTTGAGTCTTCTGCAAAGTTTAATGTTATAACACCTATACTGATGTCCAAGACACATGCGTATATTAAGTCAAGCAAAGATGAAGGACAACATTTTTGCATCTTTCCAAAACAATCTGCTTACCACAACACACCATTTTCTGACAATTGACCAATGCCTATCCATGCTGCAAAACTCCCTTTCATACAATGTGTCTTTAGTTAATTGAAAGTCTTTAATCTTTTCAAATGGCTTCAAAAAGATTGGTGGGACACTTTGAAGTCTAAAAGTAAAAATATCCACTTCTACATAATGATAGTCTTCATAATTTTGCAGCGTCCATGAATATGCAACACATGCAATTCTAACAAATAACATTGTTGGATTTTATGTTTCTAGGTTGCATGTTGGCAGGTAGGTAATGCTGTAAAATGGCATTGGTACTATGTCTGCTTCCTCCTCATCTGCTCATCCTTGCTTTAATTTTAGAAGCAGAGAGGGAGCCATTGGCTGGCTGCTCACTTATGGACCAATTGAAACACTAATGATCATTTGGCCACTTCAGTGGCTCATCCCACTCTTACTGGGAATTAACCAAGGTAGGAGAGGCCAATGCCAAGAATCTAGTCCATCAGGTTTTGCTGCAGAGGCTAGTGATGGGTAAGGGGGTCCTTAATGGGAGTGCCACACTGTTGGAGGGTCAGTGCTGAGGGAGTGCTACACTGTCAGAGGTTCAGTACTGAGGCAGGGCTGCACTGTCAGAGGGTCAGTGCTGAATGGGCACCATATTGTTGGATGGCCCTCCAGGATTTTACCTACACACACCCACCCCATCTCCACTCTATCTGACCTGGCCCCTCACCACACTCTTGGGAAGCTTATCAGTCTGGTCTGGGCAACACCTCCAGACTTCGCTTCTGTCCTGACTCCAATACAGCACACCAGCCTGCAAGTACTGGCAGTGTCCACTACTCCAGTGGTACTATTAGTAATGGAGAGCACCAGCTTTTGACTGGCCGGCAGTTCTCTGTTACATGATGTCCTGTTTCTGAGGGATAGAAATTCCATATTAAGCTGCTGAAGTTCAGTTAACCACCTATCCAGAGCTATGTTTCCAACATAGAGAGACTGTTTCATAAATCTGAATTAAATAATCTTTTGGAAGTACAGAACTTAAGTTTGCTGAAAAAAGTATTTTGTTGAAGCTTTTTATCTTGCACTCATCAGGACAATTTGTAAGAAATACCAAAATAAATAAAAGGGAAGAGAGTGCTGATTAGTTGGTAAGTGGATTCTGCTTGGTAGATAACTTCCCATGGAAAATACCCTAGTTAATAATGATGACTGACAATTAATTGCCAAGCTTAATTTAAATTTTAAACAAGGCAAGTTGACTCCGATTGTCAAGCATTGCCCTGAGAATGGCTGCCACCTATTTTGTTGCTCTGAAACAATCACAATGAGTGTATATGTTTTTTCTAGCTTCCCTAAGACATGCAAATACACTATACCATGAGCTGACTGACAATTCTTAGGGGTTGTCAGTGTAATCATTCACATTACGTAGCAAATGCTGTCCAATTGTGGAATCAGATTTACTTTTGGACCCTGCGTGTTGTTGCAAGTGTGGGAAGGTTGGGTACAGCCAGTATCTTGCTTGTTACAAACAGCTGAAAGAGTCTGTCATTTTATGTGATTTGCCAATTTCTGGGACATATGGCCTACATACCTGACATCACACCAGCACTGAAATGTGTATAAGACATGACTCATGTGTGATAGGCAGACATCTTTTTTGGCTGCATGGCAGCATGCTGCTCATGATGAACATCATTCATTTTAATACTGCATTGTAGGAGCATGATTATATCAACAAAATATATGCAATCCTTAATGATAGATCCAAATTCTGCACACCAGGAATTGATCAAATGTTCGTGTGAATCAGATTTGAGCAAGTTTTCCATACACACGTTTAAGGGTTCCTTCACATTTATGAAGCCCATGGAGGACTTGCAGATTGATAGCAGTGCAGTCTGTGAGTTCATTTAGCATTGCTAGCCAATATACCCTCAAGGAAGCCAAAGCATTTGCACTACAGCACAATTAACATGGTGATCTAGACCTACCATCATGTGAATTGGGATTCATTGAACGCATAAACTCAGCAGCTCACACAACTCAGTTCAGTTCTAAAGACAAATAGAATGTGTAACCATAGGTTTCTGGCCGGGCTGAGTTCTCACAAATATCTTTGTTGGATTCCAGGAGAACTGTGTCTTCAATGGATTGACACCAGAAATCCTACCCCTTGCATATTTCCAATACACAGATGATACATTTGCTGTGTTTGAATCATCAGCTGCATATTTTGATGTAAGGTGTAAGGGTATTGGTTACTTTTGTGAAGGGTTTTGTTTTAATAAAAATAATTAGAGAGTCTTTCTGAAACAGTGGCCTAATTCAGTTTTGCTCAACTAGAAAGTGATGTTACTGAAAAATTATTTATACGGTGGTGGTTTGTGATGGAGGGTTAAACATTGAAGATCATTGCCCTACCTTCAATTCAGAATAATAAAACAAACATTTCAGTTCAGAAAACCCAGAGACTGCAAGATTTTAAGGTAGTTATAGGAGACTTGACACAAGTATAGTTTTCTCTTCTTAAAGGAGTATAGGACAGATCAGAGAAAAAAAAACATTTACCTCAGTAGAAACATTTAGTTTGCGCAGCTTTGAGATCCAGAAGACATTTATTTTGAAGAAATCTGCCTGCCACCTTCAGCCCTGTCAGTGTTGAAGCTGAAGAAGGAACACTTGCCTCTGGACAGGACACACTTGGCATTCCTGGGTCCTCTAAATGCAAATACCCTGGGGTTGCCCAACCAAAGGCAACTGGCTCCAGAGTAGAGCAGGCTCCCTCCACCCCAGCTGCAACCTGGGTCGACACAGATGTGATGGGAGGGAGAGAAGGAAGAAAACCTTTTGAGATTATTTGGTGGCACGGGTGACATGTTACAATGAAGACTTTTCTTATTTATAAATGTACGTTGACTTTTCCTCATTAGTGGTGCGTGCAAGTATCTGTCTGTTTCCAATTTCAACACTGAGGGTGCAGAACCTTGCCATGTTCAGTGCTGCACAATGTTTGATGGCCCAAGGTGTGAATTGACAAGCTGCTGCACCATTTGCAGGCTTTGGGTAAATCCCGATTGATTACTACTTTGGCAACTCAGGGCACGCTTTCCAGGTAGTGAAGTGGTTCTAGAGCATCAGAGCCATTAGAAGGATTGATTCATAATGTTGCATTGTAACGTCAAGAGTGCTTGGAGCAAGAATTTGGATTGCATACAATAAGTTAATGCCTAAAAATGTAAGAGTATGGGAAACTCTTTTGGCAATTTTGATCCTTTTATTTAAGGATATATTAAGGACAAAAGAGTAACTAGGGAGAGAATACGGCCCCTCAAAGATCAGCAAGGCAGTCTTTGTGTGGAGCCACAGAAAATGGGGGAGATACTAAATGAATATTTTGCATCAGTATTTACTGTGGAAAAGGATATGGAAGATATAGACTGTAGGGAAATCTTGCAAAATGGCGACATCTTGCAAAATGTCCATATTACAGAGGAGGAAGTGCTGGATGTCTTGAAATGGTTAAAAGTGGATAAATCCCCAGGACCTGATCAGGTGTACCCAAGAACTCTGTGGGAAGCTAGGGAAGTGATTGCTGGGCCTCTTGCTGAGATATTTGTATCATCGATAGTCACAGATGAGGTGCCGGAAGACTGGAGGTTGGCAAACGTGGTGCCACTATTTAAGAAGGGTGGTAAAGACAAGCCAGGGAACTATTGACCAGTGAGCCTGACCTTGGTGGTGGGCAAGTGGTGAGCCTGACCTTGGTGGTGGAGGGAATCCTGAGGGACAGGATGTACATGTATTTGGAAAGGCAAGGACAGATTCGGGATAGTCAACATGGCTTTGTGTGTGGGAAATCATGTTTCACAAACTGAGTTTTTTGAAGAAGTAACAAAGAAGATTGATGAGGGCAGAGCAGTAGATGTGATCTATATGGACTTCAGTAAGGCATTCGACAAGATTCCCCATGGGAGACTGCTAAGCAAGGTTAGATCTCATGGAATACAGGGAGAACTAGCCATTTGGATACAGAACTAGCTCAAAGGTAGAAGACAGGGTGGTGGTGGAGGGTTGTTTTTCAGACTGGAGGCCTTTGACCAGTGGAGTGCCACAAGGATCGGTGCTGAGCTCTCTACTTTTTTGTTATTTACATAAATGATTTGGATGCGAGCATAAGAGGTACAGTTAGTAAGTTTGCAGATGACACCAAAATTGGAGGTGTAGTGGACAGCAAAGAGGGTTACCTCAGATTACAACAGGATCTTGACCAGATGGGCCAATGGGCTGAGAAGTGGCAGATGGAGTTTAATTCAGATAATGTGAGGTGCTACATTTTTGGGAATGCAAATTTTAGCAGGACTTATACACTTAGGAGTGTTGCTGAACAAAGAGACCTTGGAGTGCAGGTTCATAGCTCCTTGAAAGTGGAGTCTCAGGTAGATAGGATAGTGAAGAAGGCGTTTGGTATGCTTTCCTTTATTGGTCAGAGTATGGAGTACAGGATTTGGGAGGTCATGTTGCGGCTGTACAGGACATTGGTTAAGCCACTATTGGAATATTGCGTGCAAATCTGGTCTCCTTCCTATCGGAAAGATGTTGTGAAACTTGAAAGGGTTCAGAAAAGATTTATAAGGATGTTGCCAGGGTTGGAGGATTTGAGCTACAGGGAGAGGCTGAACAGGCTGGGACTGTTTTCCCTGGAGTGTCGGAGGCTGAGCGGTGACCTTTTAGAGGTTTACAAAATTATGAGGGGCATGGATAGGATAAATAGACAAAGTCTTTTCCCTGGTGTCGGGGAGTCCAGAACTAGAGTGCATAGGTTTAGAGTGAGAGGGGAAAGATATAAAAGAGACCTAAGGGGCAACCTTTTCCCGAAGAGGGTGGTATGTGTATGGAATGAGCTGCCAGAGGATGTGGTGGAGGCTGGTACAATTGCAACATTTAAGAGGCATTTGGATGGGTATATGAATAGGAAGGGTATGGGCCGGGTGCTGGCAGGTGAGACTAGATTGGGTTGGGATATCTGGTCGGCATGGACGGGTTGGACCGAAGAGTCTGTTTCCATGCTGTACATCTCTATGTCTCTATGAAAGATACTATATCACTGGAGAAGGTTCACGAGGATGGTCCTTGGTATTGAGGCATTGTTTTGTCTTATCAACAAAGGTTAAACAGGTTGGGGCCGTACTCATTGGAGTATGTCAGAAGAATGAGAGGTGATCTCTTTTCTTAATGGTGATTCTTAAGGGCCAAAACCACAAATTGCGGGAAAAGGTCTGGCAGCATCTGTGGAGAGAAATCAGAATTAATGTTTCAGGTCCAGTGAACCTTCCTCAGAACTGACTGGAGTGAAGGACAGTGATGGGGGAAAAGTCAAAGTATAAAGTGGGGAAAGTGGTTCAGAAAAGGAAAGGATAAGGTTATGTCAATGGGAAGGGGAGATTATTAGCAGTGATGTCCACTGCGACCTCCATAGGGAAACTTACAAGACCAATGTGGGCATCATTAAAGTGTTATGTCAGGGCTCAGGGGACAATGAAGAAAATTGGAGACAGAGTTCTATGTGGTGGGTTTCCACATGGTCGGTCGGGGGGGGGGGGGGGGGGGGGGTGGGGGGGAGGGTGGTTTGGGCTGTTTGGGAAGTGCAAGATAAAAGCGTGCATAGAGACTTGAGGTCAGTGGGGGATATTATCTGGGATCAGACCAAGCCTGAGGCTGTCGTTTGCAAGCTGTGTTCCCTACATCACTTTGTTTGTTGGAAACGATCTACAATGAGAAATTGCCTGGTGTAGCATGCAGGGTGGACTGGTCAGTGTCAGTTTGATGGACAACAGCACAGGTACCACCTCTCCTGGATAGGAGGACATTGAGGGAACAAAAGCACTAATCATGCACCTTGCAAAATGCAGCTACACCTCATTAACCATCATACCATTGAGCATGTGAAATACATGCAGTGTGAATATAATCGAGTTTCAAAACTGTGAGTTTCAAATCATCTCATTGGCTCTTGCAAATTGCACATAGAAAGCTGACACTATCACCATTAAAAGAGGCTGGTACTGGACATAACCAAGACAGTATTTGTCTGACTTCAAAGGACAGTAAAAGACACTTATTCAAACTTCTCTACAGCTGCCTGTGTGTATGATAGTCACTACTGTAAAAAATGGGCTGCGGGTGGCAGGTGGTTAATGATAAAGTGAGAAGCCTCAGTGTTTCGCTCCATGAAACTCAACAAAGTATGCACAGCCAGAATATTTAGCCCTCAGTATCAGTCTTCCCACTAGAAGATACAAATAGACATGAAATAACTGAAACAAAAGGGTAACCATGAGGAACCTAAAGTAATTAAAACCAGAAAAACAACATATTTTGGAAAACATAATGACTCATATCCTAAAGTTTGAAAAGAAATGCACTGGCTATGATTTGCCAAAAATTCACTAAATTCAAGAATTGTTCCTAAGGATTGGAAGTTAGCTCTTCCATTAAAGTGTGAGTGGAAAATCAGGGAAATCCTGTCAGTTAGTTTGATGTCAGTTATTCGATAAGAGCCTTTTAACAAAGAAGGTTTAATAATTCACTTAGAAAATCACAGTGTAGTCAGAGAGTCAACGTGATCTCACAAAATGAAATCAAAAGAACTGCAGACGCTGTAATACAGAAACAGATCTGAGGAAAGGTCACTGGACCTGAAACGTTAACTCGGATTTCTCTTCACTGATGCTGCGAGACCTGTTGAGCTTTTCCAGCGATTTCCATTTTTCTTTCTCACAAAATGAAAATTGTTTTTGAAGAATTATTTTAAGTTTTTGAGGGTGTAACTAATACTGTCAATTAAGGGGAGCAAATAAATGTAGTAACCTTGATTTTCCAAAATATGTTTAATAAAGTACCACATTAAAGATTAATGTGCAAGATAAGATCTGAACTGGGGATCGCTGATGATTGCATAATGCTCAGCACTGTTTGCAAATTCTCAGATATTGAAGCAGCCAAACTAGACAACATCTAAGCTTGGACTGATCAGTAGCAAGTATCATTCAAACCTCACAAGTATCAGACAATGACTATCTCCATTAAGAGAAAATCTAACCATTGTTCCTTAATGTTCAATGGCATTATCATTTCTGAATCCTCCACTATCAACAGTCTGGGTTACCATTGATCAAAGGCTAAACCGGACTAGCCATATAAAGTCTATGGCTACAAAAGCAAGTCAGAGGCTAGTAATTGTGCAGAGTCTTCTGAAAGCCTGTCCACCATCTAAAAGGTACATGTCAGAGGACTGTGAGTACTTGGAATTCCCTTCCTCAGAAGGCAATGGATGCAAATCTTAATTTTTTTTTAAGGCAGAGGTAGGTAGATTCATGATTACCAAGGGGGACGAAAGATTACTGGGGACATGTGGGAATACATGGTTGAGGTTAAAATCAGATCAGCCGTGATCTCACTGAATGGCAGAGCAGTCTTGAAGGGCTGACTGGTCAAGTTGTTCCTTATTTGTATGTTCAATAGTCAAGATTGTGATGGAATATGCTCACTTGCATGGATGGTGTGGCTACAACAACACTTAAGAAGCTCAACACCATCCAGAACAAAGTAGCCTTACTGACTGACACTTCTCTCACTACATTCAATGTTCACTCCCTTCAGCAGCATGTACCATCTACAAGGTAAGCTGCATAGCTCATCAAAGCTCCTTCAGAAGCACTTTCCAAACTCCTGATTTATTTATATCACTTGGAAGGACCAGGGTATCAGATGCAGGATAACTCCTCCACCTGCAAATTTCCCTCCAAGCCACCCACCATCTTGACTTGGAACTATATCACCATTCCTTTATCGTCACTGGGTCAAAATCCTGGAAGTCTCTGCCTTAATAGCTTTGTGGGTGTCCCTACACCCCAAATCTGCAACAGTTCAAGAAGACAGACACCACTGTTTTCTCCAGGGCAACTGGGAATGGGAAACTAAATGCTGGCCTTGTCCCAGTGACACCCACATCCAATGAACAAATAATAAGAAATGTCTCATGGATTTGGCTGCAATATATGAGCTTAGGTGGAAAATTGGTTAATGGAAGCAGAGAATACGAATAATGGGGTATATTCAAATAGGCACGTTGTAACCAGTAAAGTTCAGCAAGGATCGTTCTCAGGGTTCAGCCATTTACAATTAATATTAATGACCTAATAAAAGAGACTGATGATACACAGCTAGGTAGGGATGAATATAAGTTGAACATAGAATACAAAGATGCTGCAAATGGATATAGACAGGTTAATCAAATAGGCAACAAGATAGCAGATCAAGTATATTAGGTGTACATGTGGGATTATTCAATTTAGTTTTAAGATTACAAAAAGTGGAATTTTTTCCAGTGGTGTTACTTGGGCATACTTGTACAATGAATACAGAAATTTGACATGCAGTTATGAAAAAGCACTTAGGAAGATGAATGAATATTGGTCTTCATTAAATGTCAGTTTGAGAGTCCAAAAATGAGGAATTCTTATTCCGATTAAACAGTACTCCAGTGAAACCACACTAAAATTCTTAAATTTAAATTTTGATAAAGCAAACCTCCTAACACAATTCAAAATGTTTCAAAAGCATTCAGAACTGTAACATTTGCTTACTGATTGGGAGTGAAGGCCTGCACAGATTAATCTCATCAGTATTAACTGTCAAAGGGCTAAAAGATCCCCAAAAGACATGAGTCACTTTAGAAGAAAAAATCAGAGTCAGGTTATACATCCATATTCATTGCTGAAATTCATATCACTTAGACAGAAGTCTACAGAATCCATAGACCACTCTGTGATGCAGATACAAAGAAAAGGCTCATGATATGATTTTTCAGATGGGGAGCTAGCACACCTAACTGTTGAGTTGATTATTGCATAGTCTCTCATCAACGTTTTCCAGAAAGATCTGCTGGACAAACTAAAACTTACAGTGCTGAAGAACTGCTGAAGTAAATTTGAAGTAGTCCTTGCAGGTTGACAGGATTTACAGGTACAAAGTGACACTTAGAACACAGATAGAACACCCTAACATAACAAGACATGGAGAAGGTGTGGTCTTCTGCACGCACCAAGGAAGTGCCCAACTTTCAATTCACTTTGCAAGGCATGTGGCAAAGAAAGCAGTTGGCAGGGGCAGTATGCCAAGAGGAAAGGCTGTTGCAGCTATGAAGAGATGTGCACTATCCAAACAGACCACAGAAGGAATGCCTTCAAACTACAATATAAACCACTGGTATTCTGCCAGAGGCATACACATTAAATGCTTGATACAGTAGAATCTGATGATATGCACGATGAGTGCTGAACACAATTTGAACTGCCAATCTTGTGGAAAAAGAAATAATCACACTGTCCAAGATGTTCACAAAAACTCAAATCAACTGTCCTCAGAAAGCTGGTAAATCTTTATAATTTGCTAATTACAAGTGCCAATATGTTAACCCTGCGCATTCTCAGAAAAATGTATGTTTATATATGGGTAGTCATGCCAAAACCTGTGATTGTAAAGTTTTTAGAATTCAATGGTTCACCAGTTCCGTGTGTGGGATCAATATTGCTGGTGTGCAACTATAATCAATCCACCTGGAAGTTGCAGGCGGTGCACGTCAGAGGCATTGCAAGAGCAGCAATTGTCATATACCAGCATGATGTAACTTCACATCAACCCAAATCCATAAAATCAGTCAAATCTCAGATCGATTAGAAATTACAGCAGACTATTCAAACAACTCTTGTCGAACTGAATATGAAAGAACAGAATATTCCACTTTAGTTTGAATTAGTGGAGATAAAATCTGTTATGAAGAGAAAATGATGAGTCCAAACTTCAGAATGCTACCTCTGAGATGCTGACATCTTTAGCAAATACCTTTGGTCAAATCACAAAAATAATGAAGGGGTTGAATAGAAAAAAAGAAAATTGGATGAATTACAACTTTGTACCATGATACAATGAAAAGATTACAATTTACAATAAAATCTGGACCAACTTGCAAAAAAACTAATCAGGCTCAGAGGAGCTGCTGCAGAAACATTGGTTAGAGCTCCAAGCAATGCTGAAGAAAATTAAAGACCTCTACAGGTGGAGAATGCACAGTGTGTAAAAAAGTTGCTGCAAAACACTCAGAAGACAGGCCTTTCAAATACAAATGGCAGTAGTGATGCTATAGTGAAAGAACTCAAGCAGGACAGTTAATGACTAAATGACTACTGAAACAACAAATGCAAGAGTTCCACGCATGAAAGAAAACAAAAAGGAAAATAAAGTTGAAGAAGTTGGACATTTATTGTGACAGGCTTTGAAGGAAAGAATACAATGGACCAACAGAAGGTTAAAATCTTTGTAGAGATACACAATCTAGGCTGTGAAACCAGAAACTTCAAAATAAGGTGTAAGCTCTGAAGGAACAAAGAAGTAAACGCCGTGAAGATCTGAACCACTCAACAGCTTAAGGAAGGAAATCAGTCAATAGCCAATCTGGAAAAAAAAACTTGGCTGTAGTGTATCAAGGGAAGCAATTTCTAGATCAGAACTGCATGAAAGGTAAACTTGACAACTGAAACAGGAATAACAGATATCGCTGATATCTCAGGGTGAACAACTCCAGACAAAGTCATCATCACAAGATCTAGAGGTGACTGTACATTATAAAGACTCACATTTTTAGACTTAGAATCCCTACAGTGTGGAAACAGGCCCTTCGGCCCAACAAGTTCATACTGAACCCTTCCAAAGAGTATCCCACCCCGATCCATTCCCCTACCACTCTACATTTACCCTTGACTAATATCGGATTATCCGGAAGATCACAAATTCCTGACGCTTGGCTAAATTATGTTATCCGGAATTCAATTAACCGAACAAAATACACCCTGCCCGTGTTCTTCAGATAATCAAGGTTCCTCTGAACACTATGGGCAATTTAGCATGGCCAATTCACCTAACCTGCACATTAGAATACTGAATGGACTCACAAACTCTTAACATTCGCTTGTACCTGTGTTTTTGTTTTTGCCGCTGTTTACTTATTATTTACTATCTATGCTACTTAACTCTGTGATCTGCCTGTATTGCGCTCAAGACAAAGCTTTTCACTGTGCCTCGGTACACGTGACAATTCAATTCAATTCGATTCAATTCATTCTCCGATGAGTGATTAATCACTATACTATTATCATGATCATATCGGTGAGTGGACCTGGACTGGGCCTCCAAGAACAACCTCATCCTAATATATTACCCCAAGGAACAGGGCTCCCCAGTGCAGGGCTCTCCATGGAGGTGTCCTCCTGTTTTCCATTAGGGACCTGGTGTAGAGAGTGTTGCACGCAGCAGTCCTGTGTAAGCACAGATTGCAGTTGTTCACAACTTAGAGCCCAACTGTTCATTTTGCATCAGCTGTGGAGTCTGTGGATCATGTATACAGAGGAACCTTGATTATCTGAAGAACACGGGCAGGGTGTATTTTGTTCGGTTAATTGAATTCCGGATAACATAATTTAGCCAAGCGTCGGGAATTTGTGATCTTCCGGATAATCCGATATTCGGATAATCGAGGTTCCTGTGTTTTTTGATTGTGGTCAGTTGCATCCCCTATTTAGAAAGCCTTTTGCTATGCTTTAGGTAGCACTGCAGCTCCCCACTCTGATCTTTGCTGCACCTGCAATAGAATATAAGGGCATCCAGGTATTTTTGCACTTCAACTTTCCCAATCAAATGCCATCAAATAATAATCTGTCCTCCTGATTTTGCAACCAAACGGATAACGTAACATTAGACTTCAACTGCTTTGCATTTGCTCACTTGCTTGACTTGACCAAATCATACTGAAACATCTCTGCATTTGGTTCCCTCATCTAAATCATTAATACATATTGTGAATAACTGATGGTTATTGTCAAAACTTTATGACAACATTGGATTAGAATAGCTAAAACAACTTTGATGGCTTTTTACATATAGTGTTGCATGTTGTTTTAAAGAAGCATTTGTTCCAAATTTATGCTTGCTGTCCTGCACCAATTTAAATTTTGGGCCATCTAAAATATTACTGCTTTGCTTAGGAGCTGTGGTTTTACTGTTGAATTCTTCAAACCCTGCTTCTGAGTCCAAATCCCCATATATTGACACAAATATAGAAGTTTCACCTAATGAGGGAGTTGAATTGATTTGAATTGAATTTAATTTATTGTCATGTGTACCAAGGCACAGTGAAAAGCTTTGTCTTGCGAGCAATACAGGCAGATCACAGAGTTAAGTAGCACAGATAAGTAAATAATAGGTAACAGCAGCAAAAACCAAAACACAGGTACATGTGAATGCTAAGTGTTTGTGAGTCCATTCAATATTCTAACAACAGTAGGGTAGAAACTGTTTTGAAACCAGCTGGTGCGTGTGTTCAGACTTCTATATCTTCTCCCCGATGGTAGAGGTTGTAGAAAAACATTGCCAGGGTGGGATGGATCTTTAAGGATGCTGGCGGCCTTTCCTTGACAGTGGGCCTGGTAGATGGATTCTATAGATAGGAAGTTGGCCTTTGTGATTGTCCGGGCCGAGTTCACCACTCTCTGTAACTGTCTCCGATCTTGAGTGGTACAGTTGCCATACCAGGTAGTGATACATCCAGATAGAATGCTCTCGATAGTGCACCTATAAAAGTTGGCAAGGGTATTCACCATCATGCTAAATTTCCTCAGCTGCCTGAGGAAGAAGAGACATTGTTGGGCCTTTGTAACCAGTGTGCCCACATGAAGAGTCCAAGGGAGCTTGTTGTGGATGACCACTCCCAGGAGCTTGACACTCTCCACTCATTCCACCTCTGTGCTGTTAATGTGTAGGGGGGCATGGGTAACATCCCACCAGAAGTCAATAATGAGTTCCTTGGTTTTGCCAGCATTGAGAGCTAGGTTGTTCTCAGTTCACCATTTTAACAGATCTTCCACCTCCTGTCAGTAGTCTGTTTCGTCGCCATCTGAGATTCGACTGACTATGGTGGTGTCATCAGCGAACTTATAAATGGCATCAGTCTGGTATTTGGAGACGCAGTCATGAGTGTACAGCGAGTACAGTAGGGGGCTGAGTATGCACCCGGGGGGGAAGGGGGGTCCTGTGCTGAGTGTTAGTGAGGATGAAATATTGTCCCCAATCTTCACAGATTGAGGATCCAGTTGCAGAGAGTGGGGTTTAGTCCAAGATCACTGGAAAAGGAAGAGTCCCCAACAACCAAAGAGGAGCCCTCAAAAAAATCTCAAGAGAACTCCTTAACAAATTATTTAGAGGAAACATTCCTTTATACAAGATGATTTAACGTTCATCTTGGATAAGAGAGAAATGCAAGAAGACTAGCTATGGTTACCACAGGGTTAACTGCAAGGTCCAAAGTTGCATAAAATATATATAAATGACCAAACAACCACATCTTGCATGTTCATTTCTTGACATCTTGTGATGATATCTCTTGTACCACCCAAACTTTGTTTCTCTGCACCCTGGACCAGATCTCTCATAAAAATGTTTCAGTATTTATAGACTAATGCAGCACTTGGCTTTTCACATTGAATGGGTCCCAAAGCAAAATCAATGTATTCACCTTCACAATAATAGTACCGTTTCAATTGCATATTTACATGGATGTCAGAAACTAGTTCGTAATCTTAAATTTGGGTGTGACTCTAAATAGGACTTATTCCTTCTGTGAACCCACGAAGAAAAGAGCAGCAAAGATCAAAACTTGAAACAATCTTTTGGTTAAACTTGCTAAATCACGGGAAGTCCCTAACCAGTTCCTTGTGACAAACCCCATCATTCACATGGGCAAACCGATTTAATACTGTGAGACTGAGCCTTACTAAGCAGGTTCAGGGCCTCTGTGCAAATAACCTCCACTGTAGTAGAGACCCAGAGAAACAAACATGTTATACATTACTAAGGAGTATCCCCTCTGTAGATTAAATGTGGATGCTCAATCATTGAATATATTTAAAGTTGAGATGAATAGATTGGGCAAGAAAAGTGGAGCTGAGCAGAAGAACAACCATATCCATATTGAATAGTGGAGCAGGCTCAACGTGCCATCTGGTTCATTTATGCTCCAATTTCCTCTGTACTTTGATTCAATGAAGCACCAAAACTGCACACTATATTCGAATATATAAATTAATTTTCAAAACATGGTCTTCTTAGTGTTACACACACCGTTTCAAACAAAGAACAGTTGTAGGTGATGGTTTTATTCTTACAGAAGGTGGCGCCATGCCATTTCTTGACCCGCTCCACTGTTTACTACAAGCCTGTCTGATTTTACAATCTTCATTTAGTAATACTTCCTCTGCTGAAATTTCAAACATACAAGTTGAACCCATGTTTTATAAGATGCTCATTTGGATCTTGATACTAATTACCCTAATTTTCAAAAGATTGTCTCACTTTGAACTTTAGGGACCTGATGAGGACTACATGGACTATGAAAAGAAATGTAGCAAAACTGCATGAGAAGCCCAGTGAGATCTATCCCAATGTTGTGAACAATTAGCTGCATCTTTTAACTAAATTCTGGGCATCAAGGTCAGATTGTCACTAGACAGCAGCATGTTACCCATTAAAGGGGGGGGGGGGGCTCAGCTTTTTTACGAGCTCAAAAGTCCATGTAGCACGCCGTGATCGTATAGTGGTTAGTACGCTGCGTTGTGGCCGCAGCAACCTCGGTTCGAATCCAAGTCACGGCATTGCGGGTAAGCAACGACACAGCAATGGGCTGTAGTTTGGGGTGGCATGGTGGCTCAGTGGTTAGCATTGCTGCCTTACAGCACCAGGATCCTAGGTTCAATTCCAGCCTCAGGTGACTGTTTGTGTGGAGTTTACACATTCTCCCCACGTCTGTGTGAGTTTGCTCTGGTTTCCTCCCAAAGATGTGCTGGTCAGGTGAATTGGCCATGTTAAATTGCCCATAGTATTAGGTGCATTAGTCAGAGGGAAATGGGACTGGGTGGGTTACTCTTTGGAGGGTCGGTGTGGACTGGTTGGGCCAAAGGGGCTGTTTCCACTCTGTAGGGAATCTATTCTTATCTAGTCAAATTAACTGCAGATTTCACCTCATTCGGATACAGTTTTCTATCTTACTACCTGCTATGAGCAAAATGGATGCAAAAATACTCAGCATGAAATTCAGATCAGGTACCTGGAAGCGGCAGCTTCAGCTCACCACTCCTAAGGACATCCGTGGTGGTGGACACCAATATCTCAGCCCAAGCTCCACATTCTACATCTACAGAAGCAAAAGGAGAGATTGCTGGCAAAACTGTATCAGAGTTAACATTTCGGGTCGAGTGACCCTTCCTCAGAACTACATCTCAAGACATTGGCATCCAACATGTGCCAGCCTTGAAGACCAATTATGGTAAAATCTCCAACCCATCTGCAGTATATTCCTGCACTTTAATGCTGCACCAGAGAGCACAATTGTCAATGAAATGTAGCAGCAAGGACACTTTGTGCTCAGGGACATGCATCCAGCTAATAGACTGGACCAGGCCACAACTCCAGCCTGTTCACTTGCTCTCTTTGTACTCACTCATTTTGAACTTATCTGGATGCTCATAGCATCCCTCCTTTATCTTGCCTTTTTTTGCCGTGAAACCAGAGATATCAGGCGAACAATACTGTTGTATGGCTGTGCCATTTTAAAAAGAAAATCATTTATGGGAGTCACTGACTGGACCAGCATTTATTGCCATCCCTAGTTGCCCTTGAGAACCTGTTGGTGAGCTGCCTTCTTAAACCCCTGCAGTCCATGTGCTCTAGATAGACCCACAATGCTATTGGGAGGGAGTCCCTGGATTTTGACCCACTGACAGTGAAGGAACGGCGATATATTTCCAAGTTTAGCACAGGAAGTTTACAAAGGTTGTCAGCAGTCTGCATTCAAGCAAAGGGAGACTGCCTTCAGTCCAGACGTACCAGCACAGTAAGTCAAAGGTGGCCTCTGATACTAGACCAAGGACTTTGACATGGTCAGTCAGCCACAACCTGGATCCTCCTCTCATAAAGACTAAGGAGTCAAATGTCAGGCAGTAGACCACCCATCTTGACTCTCTCTGTCCTAGTGTGGGCTGTTTTGATCCTGGAATGACTGAGAGGCAGGCATTATGGGAGATGGAAGTGGTGACATAGCTGTTGCTTCTGGGGCAGACAGGGAGGTGTCCTGAACGAGTGAGTTGGCAGAGCCGAGGCATATAGGGTTAATGCTGTTTGGGATTGGGATGGATGATAGGGAGAGAAGAAAGATGTTGCAGATAATCATAAAAGTGGTAGAACATGTACCATGATGGGAGGTGGGTGAAATAACAGAGGGTGAAGTATTGGAAAGGAGATGGTGACATTTACACTGGTGCAATGGAGAAGGTCCTTGCGCTCTTCCTTTACTTCTTAATTGCTGTGCATTCCTCACGATAGCTGAGACTGCAGTGATTGGGATGGCAATCCTGGACCACACATGAATGGTCTGGTGATGTGGCCGCACTGCAGCTCTGAGGGAAGAGGGCATCCTACCTCTGTGCATCCATGGCCAGCAAGATCTCCAGGTCCCTGCCCACAAAGTAGGGCACGAACTTTCCCTTCTTTATCATGTTTGGGGCAAATGTCAGAGTCAGTACTGGGCAGCTCCAATCTAACAGGGTTTGTCTGGTTCTCAAAAGCTTTTTAAAAATGGCACAGGTGCCAGGGATACTGGTCCATTCTGTCAGTGGTAAATTATTCCAGGTGCGGTGTATGGTAGAATAAGGCTGGAATTGGACAAGTGGGGCATGATATGGGTGGGATAGATAGTTAATGAGGTGAGTCTGGGAAAATGCTGAGAAAACTGGTGAGACCTGATGGAGAAAAACCATCTGTGAAACTTGGCAAAACTGACACTTAGACTGTAAAATGTGAGATTCAGCACCTTGTATCAGACAACCTCAAGAAAAATAGATTTTGCAAACTTTTCAAATGTGTCTCCTGCACTTGTTTATCATTCTTCATCTTCTCATAGTTACACAACTCAAGAGTCTCTGTTACTGCCCTGTCACTTTGCTATTGATGTAGTTACCTTTGTACTTGTGTCATAATGACAAAATAGGAGCAAAATTATGTCATTTGACAATTCAACCTTACTCCTCCATTCATGCTGATCTAGCACCTTCCTGCATTAGGCCCTATATCCTGTTTCTCCTAGTAGCCCCAGTCATCAATATTCTCATGACAGGCAAAAGTGAGGACTGCAGATGCTGGAAATCAGAGTCTAGATTAGAGTGGTGCTGGAAAAGCACAGCAGATCAGGCAGCATCTGAGAAGCAGGAAAATCGGCGTTTCGGGCAAAAGTCCTCCATCAGGAATGAAGGCAGGGAGCCTCCAGGGTGGAGAGATAAATGGGAGGGGAGTGGGGTTGTGGACAAGGTAGCAAAGAGTAAAATAGGTGGATGGGGGTGGAGGTGAAGGTGATAGGTCAGAGAGGAGGGTGGAGCGGATAGGTGGGAAGGGAGATTGGCAGGTAGGACAGGTTATGAGGATGGTGCTGAGCTGGAAGGTTGAAAATGGGGTAAGGTGGGGGGAGGGGAAATGAGGAAACTGGTGAAGTCCACATGGTGTTGAAATACTGTTTGTTGAGAGTATGAATTCTTCTTAGATATCGTACAGGAGGGGTCCTTTGCAGTGGTGTTGAAATACTGTTTGTTTATTAAATTCTATATAAAGAAAGCTAACCTGTCTTTTTAATGGATAACAGGTCTGACAAGATGAGTTCCCGAAGTCACATGGAGACAAGGGAGACATTTAGAATTGGATTAATTCTTGGACAACAGAATAGGTCCTTCTCAAAGGCTAAAAATTCAAAGTTTCTGAAAGAGCAGAAGATTGGAAGAACATCATAGGAAATATCAGTATAATTTGCTTGGTGGTAATGATTAAAAGAAAGAAACTTTTTTTAATCTGTATAAGCCAGAGCTCTAAGCTGCTTTTTTCAATAGAACGGCAAGAAGTACCCTGAAAAACACCATCAGAAAGACAGATTTCTCATCGGGGGATGGAGCAAGGCAAGCCAGCTGAAGGACTGACATACTGAACCAAGGTACCAAGGACCAAAGCTGCAGTGCTGGAAAAGTGAACCATAGGACCTTATGCCCTCCTAATACCTGCCCCTTTAAGTCCATCTATGGGAGAGAGCTCCAGCTATTTGATTACAGAAGTCACCCGAGTTACAAAATTTGAATTTAAAGTTTTCAACCCCTTTGTTTTAGGAAGATAAATCTTCAAGCAAGCTAGGCCAAAAATGATAGCATACTGGTTGTATTCTCACCTTTATAAGTATTTTATATCCACACCTACTTTTAACCTTTGTATCTATATTTTTAGTTAATACTTTTACTTAAATAACTTACAGCAATAACTTGGTAATAAACTAACTTCTATTCTATTTAAGTTTAAAGCTTTGCTCTGGGTTATTTTTAAATTGGCAGATCCAAACATTAAAAAATAGCTAAACTAATGATTCAAATTCACAATTCATGAATCACTCTGGTGTGGTTATCGTAATAATCAGGGACTGAACATTCACAGCCCTCTGTGGTAAATAATTCCAAACGTTCACAACTCTGAGTGATTTTGTTTCCATCTCATTCCTTGTTATCCTTTTGCATCTGGTTTGAGGTTCCCCAACCCGGAAGAAACATTATCCCAGTATCTATCCTGTCCAGCCTCCTAAGTATTTTATATATATTTCAATTAGGACATCTCTCAATCTTGTAAACTCTCGGGAAATAGGTCTAATTTACTCAATCTGCAATCTTAAGATGTTCTCTCAACCTCAGAGTCAGACCCAGTCTAGTAAACCTGTAGTGATCTGGATCTCTAGGAAAAGTTGCATTTCCCACTGTATCTGAAAATATCCCTTTCATATTCACTTAAAATAAAACAGTGCAAAAGGAGGCCACAGGTTATTTATATATTGTATAATTGACACACGATAAAAAGTGTCATTTGTCTATTCTGATATACAGAAGTGGAGTAATTCACTTGGTAATTGTGAAAGTGGCTTTGCCAGTATGGTGGACTGAATAACCTCCTATTGTGCTGTACGATTCTATTCACTATCCAATTCTGATTCAGATTAAGTCAAACCCATCTCCCTTACATATTTATATTAACATAAAAATGCAATTTGTAGTTATAGAGTATAGAGTCATAGAGATGTACAGCATGGAAACAGATCCTTCGGTCCAACCCGTCCATGCCGACCAGATATCCCAACCCAATCTAGTCCCACCTGCCAGCACCCGGCCCATATCCCTCCAAACCCTTCCTATTCATATACCCATCCAAATGCCTCTTAAATGTTGCAATTGTACCAGCCTCCACCACATCCTCTGGCAGCTCATTCCATACATGTACCACCCTCTGCATGAAAAAGTTGCCCCTTAGGTCTCTTTTATATCTTTCCCCTCTCACCCTAAACCTATGCCCTCTAGTTCTGGACTCCCCAACCCCAGGGAAAAGACTTTGCCAATTTATCCTATTCATGCCCCTCATAATTTTGTAAACCTCTATAAGGTCATCCCTCAGCCTCCGACGCTCCAGGGAAAACAGCCCCAGCCTGTTCAGCCTCTCCCTGTAGCTCAGATCCTCCAACCCTGGCAACATCCTTGTAAATCTTTTCTGAACCCTTTCAAGTTTCACAACATCTTTCCGACAGGAAGGAGACCAGAATTGCACGCAATATTCCAACAGTGGCCTAACCAATGTCCTGTACAGCCGCAACATGACCTCCCAACTCCTGTACTCAATACTCTGACCAATAAAGGAAAGCATACCAAACGCCGCCTTCACTATCCTACCTACCTGTGACTCCACTTTCAAGGAGCTATGAACCTGCACACCAAGATCTCTTTGTTCAGCAACACTCCCTAGGAGCTTACCATTAAGTGTATAAATCCGGCTAAGATTTGCTTTCCAAAAATGCAGCACCTTGCATTTAGCTGAATTAAACTCCATCTGCCACTTCTCAGCCCATTGGCCCATCTGGTCAAGATCCTTTTGTAATCTGAGGTAACCCTCTTTGCTGTCCACTACACCTCCAATTTTGGTGTAATCTGCAAATTCACTAACTGTACCTCTTATGCTCGCATCCAAATCATTTATGTAAATGACAAAAGGTAGATGCTTGTGGCACTCCACTGGTCACAGGCCTCCAGTCTGAAAAACAACCCTCCACCACCACCCTCTGTCTTCTACCTTTGAGCCAGTTCTGTATCCACATGGCTAGTTCTCCCTGTATTCCATGAGATCTAACCTTGCTAATCAGTCTCCCATGGGGAACCTTGTCGAATGCCTTACTGAAGTCCATATAGATCACATCTACTACTCTGCCCTCATCAATCTTTTTTGTTACTTCATCAAAAAACTCAATCAAGTTTGTGAGACATGATTTCCCACGCACAAAGCCATGTTGACTATCCCGAATCAGTCCTTGCCTTTCCAAATACATGTACATCCTGTCCCTCAGGATTCCCTCCAACAACTTGCCCACCACCAAGGTCAGGCTCACTGGTCAATAGTTCACTGGCTTGTCTTTACCACCCTTCTTAAATAGTGGCACCACGTTTGCCAACCTCCAGTCTTCCGGCACCTCACCTGTGACTATCGATGATACAAATATCTCAGCAAGAGGCCCAGCAATCACTTCCCTAGCTTCCCACAGAGTTCTCGGGTACACCTGATCAGGTCCTGGGGATTTATCCACCTTTAACCATTTCAAGACATCCAGCACTTCCTCCTCTGTAGTCTGGACAGTTTGCAAGATGTCACCATCTATTTCCTTACAGTCTATATCTTCCTTATCGTTTTCCACAGTAAATACTGATGCAAAATATTCATTTAGTATCTCCTCCATTTTCTGTGGCTCCACACAAAGGCCGTCTTGCTGATCTTTGAGGGGCCCTATTCTCTCCCTAGTTACCCTTTTGTCCTTAATATATTTGTAAAACCCCTTTGGATTCTCCTTAATTCTATTTGCTAATGTTATCTCATGTCCCCTTTTTGCCCTCCTGATTTCCCTCTTAATTATACTCCTACTTCCTTTATACTCTTCTAGGATTCACTCGATCTATCCTGTCTGTACCTGACAAATGCTTCCTTCTTTTTCTTAACCAAATCCTCAATTTCTTTAGTCATCCAGCATTCCCTATACCTACCAGCCTTCCCTTTCACCCTGACAGGAATATTCTTTCTCTGGATTCTTGCTATCTCATTTCTGAAGGCTTCCCATTTTCCAGCCATCCCTTTACCTGCGAACATCTGCCTCCAATCAGCTTTTGAAAGTTCTTGCCTAATACCGTCAAAATTGGCCTTTCTCCAATTTAGAACTTCAACTTTTAGATCTGGTCTATCCTTTTCCATCACTATTTTAAAACTAATAGAATTATGGTCACTGGCCCCAAAGTGCTCCCCCACTGACACCTCAGTCACCTGCTCTGCCTTATTTCCCAAGAGTAGGTCAAGTTTTGCACCTTCTCTAGTCGGTACATCCACATACTGAATCAGAAAATTGTCTTGTACACACTTACGAAATTCCTCGCCATCTAAACCTTTAACACTATGGCAGTCCCAGTTGATGTTTGGAAAGTTAAAATCCCCTACCATAACCACCCTATTATTCTTACAGATAGCTGACATCTCCTTACAAGTTTGTTTCTCAATTTCCCTCTGACTATTGGGGTGTCTATAATACAATCCCAATAAGGTGATCATCCCTTTCTTATTTCTCAGTTCTACCCAAATAACTTCCCTGGATGTATTTTCAGGAATATCCTCCCTTAGCACAGCTGTAATGCTATCCCTTATCAAAAATGCCACTCCCCCTCCTCTTTTGCCTCCCTTTCTATCCTTCCTGTAGCATTTGTATCCTGGAACATTAAGCTGCCAGTCCTGCCTATCCCTGAGCCATCTTTCCGTAATTGCTATGATATCCCAGTCCCATGTTCCTAAACATGCCCTGAGTTCATCTGCCCTCCCTGTTAGGCCCCTTGCATTGAAATAAATGCAGTTTAATTTATTAGTCCTACCTTGTCCCTGCCTGCCTTGACTGTTTGACTCACTTCTGTTCTCAGCTGTACCCGTCTCAGATCGATTGGTCATGTAAAGGTAAAATCTTCAGGACTAAAATATTTTAAGTTTAAAATTAAGTCATCTGAATGAAACAAAGGGAATGAGAAATTCCCCAATTGGTTCCCTACCCTCAAGTATTTCAGGAACTTGAAACGTCTTTCAAATCAGTATTGCAAAAGGATAGGTGTTTTCACTCAATATAGTATGCATCGACTGGGAATGTTTTCAAATTACCATTTTCCTTAGCTACAGAATTAAATTTTGTAAAGCTACCTCATTGTTCCATTAACTAAATTACCTCCAAACTTAGACATATGTCTTATTCATCTTGTTAACTGATGAGAGAAACACAAATCTTTTAAATCTCTGCAAAGGATATTTAAGAAATTTGAACCAATTTGGTAGAGATGCCCCACCCCCAATCACCACAAATCAGTGGAACTGTGTAATACTTGGACCATTTAAATTAAATTGAACTCGATTCAATTAATCTAAGGCCATAATCTAAGTCCAACAGTTCATAATGTAGGGTGCACAATGTCCCGCTATGTGTTTTCGTTCAGACTAGCTACCTGTCTACATATACTTATTAGGATATATATTCAACTTCAACTTCCATGAGGTGATTTATATTGATTCATCATGTTCTGGTATAATCTGTAATATTTGCTATTTAAAAAAAATCAATTCTTCAAATCTTTACTAATTTACTAATTTTGAAATTGTGCCCTCTATATCCAAGTCTAAGTCATTAATATAAATCAAGAAAAGCAGCTATCCTAATTCCAATCCCTGGGGGTCACCAATGTATAACTTTGTCTAGTGCAAAGGATAACTGTTCCATCTCCTTTGATTCACATCACTCAACCAAGCTCGATTCCATGCTATCACTGCTTCTTTTATTCAAAGATCTTCAAATTTGCCAGTAAGCTTACAATGTGGCACTTTATCAAACATCTTTCAAACATTCATGCATGCTACATCAATTCTGTTATTTTCGGTAATCTCATTAAAAAAAACTTAATTAAGTTAATTAAGTATAATGTGCCTTTATCCTATCTGTGCTAACTTTTCTTACTTAATCCACACTGTGCATGAGTGACATTCAACATTGAAAACTGGGACAAAGGTTGCCCAGCAACAAACAACCTAGGGGATAGGATAGCTGCTTTTAATCCAATGTTAACCACACTTGTATAAATTTTTGTTAACTGTATTCTGGATTATTGTTGCTAAGCTTTCCACCACCAGTTTAAATCAACTGAATTCTAATATCAGGTTTATCCTGACACTATTTTTAAAACAAAACCTCATTTCTAATTTTCTGGCATCACTCCCATATTTAAGGGAGAATGGAAAATTGTGGCTAATGCCTCTGCAATTTCCTCCCTCACTTTCTCTCAGTGCCTACAGATGCATCCTTTGCTCCTGGTAATGTATAAGTGTGCATGTGTGAAAATATTTATACATCTGTATTTTTTGAGTGCCTTATTACAATGCTTTCCTAGCCAGCTTTTCATTTTCAGATTAAACTGAGCTCAACAAAAACTTACAAAGCCATGGCTCACCAGCCTACACTGGCTCCAGATCTGGCCATGCCTGGCTCTAAACATTCTTCTCCAATTTTTCCAGTCTTTCCATGACCTCAACCCACCTATTTCTTAAATGTCTTCAGTCCTACAAACCTCCAAAATCCCATATTCTTCCTGCACATCTGATTATCAAGCCTCCACTGTTGATGGACAGCATTCAGCTACCTAGGCCCTAAACTCTGGAATACTCTCACTCAATCTCTTATTTTCTATTGTATGTAAGATGTGTGACACACACACACACACACATTTTAATATTGGTTATTTTGGATTTTGAGTCAGTAACAGATGGATTTTCTCTGTCAATGAAGGAGTTTACCAATTAATTTGTATGTTTTATTATGATGCATCATAAAATCCCTACAGTATGGAAACAGGCCCTTTGGCCTAACAAGTCCCCACCAACCCTCTGCAGAGTAACCCACCCAGATCCATTTCCCCCACCCTATTACTCTACATTTACATCTGACCAATGCACCTAACCTACACATCTGAACACAATGGGCAATTTAGCATGGCCAATCCACCTAACCTGCACATCTTTGAACTGTGGGAGGAAATCGGAGCACAGAGGAAACCCACGCAGACACAGGGAGTATGTGCAAACTCCACACAGATAGTCACCTGAGGCTGGAATCGAACCCAGCTCCCTAATGTTGTGAGCTAGCAGTGCAAACCACTGCGCCGCCATGAAGCCACAATGTAGTTGAAGCTGAGAAAGTCTAAGCTTGCAGGGAACATTCAAACTGGTAGCAAAAGCTTCTACCAGCAGGTGAAGAGAAAAAAGATCAGTAAAGATAAACATTGGTCTTCTACAGTCAGAAACATGGGAACTTATAAAGGAGAACAATGAGATGGCAGACTAAGTAAATACAAACTTCAGTTCTGACTTCACAAGGGAAGACACAAATAACATCTCAAAGGTATGGCACAGCTCAGGGTCTAATGGGAAGGAGAAATTGAAAGAAATGAGCATTAGTAGGGCAGTGGTATTACAGGAATAAAGACAGATAAATACCTAAAGTACTGGGTGGCACGGTGGCTCAGTGGTTAGCACTGTGGCCTCACAGTACCAGGGACCCAGGTTTGATTCCTGCCTCAGGCAACTGTCTGTGTGGAGTTTGTACATTCTCCTCGTGTCTGTGTGAGTTTCCTCCGGGTGCTCCGGTTTCCTCCCACAATCCTAAGATGTGCAGGTCAGGTGAATTGGCCATGCTAGATTGTCCATAGTGTCAGGAGTAAATATAGGGGCTGGGTGGGTTACTGTTCGGAGGGTTGGTGTGGACTTATTGGGCTGGAGGGCATGTTTCTATACTGTAGGGAATCTAATCTTAAAAAAAGGGATTGGGAACTGGTTGGCAGACAGAAAACAAAAAATAGGAATAAACAGTTTTTTTTTGTCGTGGTAGACAGAGACGAGTGGTGGCGAAAGTGAGGACTGCAGACGTTGGAGATCAGAGTCTAGATTACAGTGGTGCTGAAAAAGCACAGCAGGTCAGACAGCATCCGAGTAGCAGGTAAATCAACGTTTCGGGAAAAAGCCCTTCATGGAGGGGGGGCAATCCATGCTTGAACCTCAGCTATTCACAATATACATTAATGATTTAGCTTAAGTAAATATGTGCCATATCTCCAAGTTTGTAGATAACACAAAGCCAGGTGGGAAGGTATGTTGTCAGGAAGATGCAGAACCTTCAGTACAACTCCAACAAATTGACAAATGTATGGCAGATGCAATATAATGTTGCTAAACGTGAGCTTATCACTTTGACAGCAAAAACAGGCAGTCAGATTATTATCTGAATAACATAGATTGGGGAAGGGTGTGGTGTAACAAGACCTTTGTGGTCTTGTAAATCCAGAGTTAAAAATCACACAACACCAGGTTATAGTCCAACAGGTTTAATTGGAAGCACACTAGCTTTCGGAGCGACACTCCTTCATCAGGTGACTATCAGGTGATTTTTAACTTTGTACACCCCAGTCCAACACCGGCATCTCCAAATCTTGTAAATCCAGATGCTGGAAGTAAGCTTGCAGGTGCTGCAGGTGGGGAAGAAGGTAAATGATATATTGGCCTTCGTAGCAAGAGGATTCAAGTACAATAGTAGGAATATCTTGCTGCAGTTGTACAGGGCCTTAGTGAAACCACATCTGGAGCATTGTACGCTGTTTTAGTCTCCTTATCCAAAGAACGATGTTCTGGCTATGGAGGGAATGCAACAAAGGATTACCAGACTGATTCTTAGGTCAAAAGGTGTGGTGCTGTAAAAGCACAGCCAGTCAGGCAGGAAAGTCAACAGTTTAAGCATAAGCTCTTCATCAGGAAAGTGGGGGGAGGACAGGGTGTGCCCAAGGGAGCTGAGAGATGAATGGGAGGGGTGTGGGGCTAGGGAAATGTAGCTGGGATTGCGATGGGTAGATGAAGGTGGGGTTGATCGTGATAGGTTGGAGTGGAGGGTGGAATGGATGGGTGGGAAGGATGATGGACAGGTAGGACAGTTCAAAAGGGCGGTGCCAAGCTGGAGGGTTGGATCTGGGACAAAGTGGGGGGAGCGGAGATGATGAAGCATGGTGAAATCGACATTGAATCCATGTGGTTGGAGCGTCCCAAGGTGGAATATGAGGTGTTCTTCTTCCAGTCATCAAGTGGGCGAGGATTTGGCAGTGGAGGAGGCCTAGGACTTGCAAGTCCTTGGTGGAATGAAAGGGGGAGTGCAAGTGGTTCTTGTGTTGGCTGGACTGACTTATGAGGAGAGACTGGATTTTTTAGGACTCCATTTAATGGATTTTACAAGTTTGAGGGGAGATCTTATGGAAACCTATAGAATTCTAACAGAACTGGACAGGGTAAATGCAGGAAGGATGTTCCTGATGACTAGAAAATCCGGACCAGGGTCAGAATTTAAGGATATGACCATTGAAGACTGAGATGAGGAGAAATTTCTTCACCTACAGTGTGATGTAATTCTCTGCCACAGAAAATGGTTGTGGCCAAAACATTGAATGCTTTCACGAAGGAATTATATATAGTTCTTTAGAGATGAAAGGATATGAGGAGGGGACTGAGTTGATTATATTGTGCAGAGTATTTCTCAGATAAAGAGATGTTGGGAAGTATAGATGGACAAAGACTCCTAGATATCCTGGTTGAGAAGTCATTAAAGGCTAAAATGGGATAATAGCCTTTATTAAAAGAGAATTTTAGTCCAAGTGTAGTGAATCCTGTTTAAATTACATAGGAGCTTGGCTAGCTCTGGATGAGGAGGCCTGTAGATATGGGAAAGTTTGGCAAAGGCAGGAGATTAGTCATTTATTGCAGAATTCCCAGCCTCCGAATTGCTTTTTTAGCCACAGTATTTATGCGGCTAGTTAGGTTTCTGGTCAATGGTGACACCTAGAATGCATTTGTTTGTTGGGAGGACAGGAGACGTTGATGATACTTACTGATTGGTAATTGGAAGTGATTCAATAGGTCAAGTCCCATCTGCTCCATGGGTGTTTTATAACATCTCTGAGCAGATTGATAAGATGATATCCTACAGGAGCTTGGGATCACCCCTTTTAGGGATCAACTCCATTTTGATTAAACCCCCTGCCCCACACCTATTTCTCCATTGCCCTTGATGGTATGAATTGTCCTTAATAGGCTTTCAACCTAAATTAATTAGTTGGAGGAGCAGGATGTTGTCAGGACTGGAGGGTTTGCGTTGTAAGGAGAGGCTGGATAAGCTGGGACATCTTTCACTGGAGTGTAGGAGGTTGAGGAGTGATCTCATAACGAAGAACAAACAACAAGACAACATAGCCGCGAACCCTCCAGCCCACCCAGCCTGCCCTGATTCCTAGTCCTTACTTAGACCTGCTACTTATTGCTCAAACATGATTTCTGTTCCTCTGTTTGCCTCATGTTCACATGTATATCAAGGTATGCCTTAAACATTGCCAATGTGTGTGCTTCCACCATCTCCAGTGGCAATGCATTCCTGGCACCCACCACCCTGTGTGTGAAACATTTTCCTCACACTTCTCCCTGAAACTTTTCCCCTCTCACCTTGAAGCTGTGCCCTCTTGTAGTTGACTTTTCCATCCTGGGAAAAAAACCTCTGACTATCCACCCTATATATGCCTCTCATAATTTTGTAGATCTCTGTCAGGTCAACCCTCAGCCTCTGTCTTTTCAGTGGAAACCATCCAATTTCTCATAATTAAAACCCTCCAGACTTGCCAACACCCTGGTAAACCTTCTCTGCATCCCCTCCAAAGCATCCAAGTCCTCATGGTAATGTCATTACACCTATTTATAAGAGATGGGACAAGAACCCAGGCCTCCTGGTTCAAAGGTGGCGACATTGTCACTGTGTCACCTTTGTATTATCACAGACTCAGAGTCACAGAGATGTACAGCACAGAAACAAACTCTTTGGTCCAACTCATCCACACCATCCGGATATTCTAAATTAATCTACTCCCATTTGTCAGCATTTGGCCCATATCCCTCTAAATTCTTCCAATTCGTATACCCATGTTTTGTTTAAAATTTTCTTTATCCCCAGGAGCACTCTTCGACACAACTGGACACTATGTTTCCCATCAGCAAATCACCTGTGGTATTTTCTTTCATCTGTTAACACCACACCCCAATATCCTGCTTAATGTTTAAAATCATTAAAAACAAGTGATTTGGTCATTATCAGTGCAAGAATTGGCTGCAGTATCTCCGACCGTGATTACACTTCTAAAATAGTACACAGTGGTAGTAAAGTACTTTGGATTGCCTTGAAGTCAGAAAAGATGTTATGAACATGTTGTTATGAAGGTGTAGAGTTACTGTACCTTTAAGAGAGTTGAAAAGCTATCAAGGACAAAGCACAGAGAGACAAGAGCAAGGTAACAATATAACACTTAATCGAAACAGCTAGCAGCATCTAGGTTGCTACGAAACATTAAAAAATTCAAATTCAGCCAATCAATTTAAATTATGCCCCAAGATACCAGAATCCAATCAAATTTGAATTTAGTATTTTGATAATATTAAAACCAATGAAACGATCCGCTGTTTTGGGGAGCCCAAGGAAGACCAAGAAACTGAGGAGTTAAAACAGAAATATCCTGGTATTTTCTCAGACTGTGTAATAACCAGATTCCACCGTCATAAATCACAGTACAAAGCAAAAATTAAAGGGAAAGATGAAGGAGTTGAGGTTCAGTTAGTGGACACCCTATTTAACATAATGGTGCAGGAAAAACCTGAACAGGCAGAAGGTCAGTCAGAAGTGTTTCGTCCTGAAAGGCTAAGGGACTTGCAACAGAAAGACAAAATGAGAAAAACAATATGTGGATGCGTACTCTAAAAAGGAGTCAGAGAATATTCCGGAGAGTTATTATCTGAAAGATAGAATCCTAAGCCAGAAATGCAGATCACAGCACATTAGTGAAGAGGAGAAATGGGCCGAAGTGCACCAAATTGTGTTGCTGGTAGCATCCAGACAGGTGGTGTTATGGGTAGCATGCAAACTATCTGTAGAAGGTCACCTAGGGGTACGAAAAACTCAGGCTAAGGTACAAAAACATTTTTATTGGCCTGGAATGCACAAGGATGTGGTTAACCTTTGACGTAGTCATACATGCTAAATGGTAGGTAAGCCACAGGCTGTAATAATACCAGCACCTTTGTTGCCAATTCTTGCATTTGAAGAACCTCTCACATGGGTTTTAATTGATTATGTAGGTCCCCTCATGAAAACTAAAAGTGGAAACCAGTACTTGTTAACCACGATGTATGTGTCTACCGGATTTCCAGAGGCAATTCCATTGTGGAGTATAAAACATTACAGCGCAGTACAGGCCCTTCGGCCCTCGATGTTGCGCCGCCCTGTCATACTAATCTGAAGTCCATCCCACTTACACTATTCCAGGTATGTCCATATGCCTGGGAAAGACGACTTAAATGCACTTAAACTTGGCGAATCTACAACCGTTGCAGGCAAAGCATTCCATATCCTTACTACTCTGAGTAAAGAAACTACCTCTGACATCTGTCTTATACCTATCTCCCCTCACTTTAAAGCTGTGTCCCCTCGTGTTTGCCGTCCCCAAACTTGGAAAAAGGCTCTCCCCCTCCACCCTATCTAACCCTCTGATTATCTTGTATGTCTCTATTAAGTCACCTCTCAACCTTCTTCTCTCTAACGAGAACAGCCTCAAGGCCCTCAGCCTTTCCTCGTAAGACATTCTTTCCGTACCAGGCAACATCCTAGTAAATCTCATCCATATACACCACATCAACCGGTTTACTCTCATCTACCTGTTTGGTCACTTTGTCAAAAAACTCAATAAGATTCGATAGGCATGATCTACCCTTCACAAAACCGTGCTGACTGTCCCTGATCAGATTATTCTTTTTTTAGATGGTTATAAATCCTATCTCTTATAACCATTTCCAACACTTTACCAACAACTGAAGTGAGACTCACTGGTCTGTAATTACCAGGGTTGTCTCTACTACCCTTTTTGAACAAGGAAACCACATTTGCTATCCTCCAGTCCTCAGGCACTATTCCTGTAGACAATGATGATTTGAAGATCAATGCCAAAGGCTCGGCAATCTCTTCCCTTGCTTCCCAGAGGATCCTAGGATAGATCCCATCCGGCCCAGGGGACTTGTCTATTTTCACACTCTGCAGTATTTCTAACACCTCTTCCTTGTGAACCTCAATCTCTTCTAGTCTAGATGCAAGTATCTCTGTATCTTCTCGCCAACATTTTCATTTTCTACAGTGAACACTGTCGAAAAATATTTATTTAGTGCTTCCCCTATCTCCTCTGACTCCACAAACAACTTCCCACTATTATCCTTGATTGGCCCTAATTTAACTCTCATCATTCTTTTATTCCTGACATACCTATGGAAAGCCTTAGGGTTAACCCTGATCCTATCCGCCAACAACTTCTCATGTCTCCTCCTGGCTCTTCTGAGCTCTTTGTTTAGATCTTTCCTGACTTCCTTGTAACCCTCAAGCGCCCTAACTGAGTTTTCACATTTTGTCCTAACATAAGCCTTCTTCTTCTTCTTGACCAGGGATTCCACTCCCTTAGTAAACCACGGCTCACGCTTTCTATATCTTCCTCCCTGCCTGACAGGTACATACTTATCTAGGACACACAGGAGCTTTTCCTTGAATAAGCTCCACATTTTTAATGTGCTCATCCCCTGCAGTTTCCTTCCCCATTCTACACTTCCTAAATCTTTCTTAATTGCATTGTAATTTCCCTTTCTCCAGCTGTAACTCTTGCTCGGTGGAGTACACCTATCCCTTTCCATCACTAAAGTAAACCTGACAGAATTGTGATCGCTGTCTCCAAAGTGCTCACCTACTTCCAAATCTAACACCTGGCCAGGCTCGTTGCCTAGTACTAAATCTAAAGTGGCTTCGCCCCTTGTAGGCCTGTCTACATACTGTGTCAGGAAGCCCTCCTGCACATACTGGACAAAAACTGACCCAATCTATAGTACTCGTACTGTAATGATCCTAGTCAATATTTGGATAGTTGAAACCCTGCCTCTCTCACTCCTATCGAGAATCATCTTTGCTATCCTTTCCTCTACATCTCTGGGACTATTCGGAGGCCTATAGAAAACTCCCAGCATGGTGACTTCTCCTTCCCTGTTTCTAACCTCAGGCCATACTACCTCAGTAATGAGTCCCCAAACATCCTTTCTACAACTGTAATATTGTCCCTGATCAACAATGCCACACCTCCCCCTCTTTTACCATCTTCTCTGTTCTTACTGAACAAGGCAAAAAGGGTGATAGAGGAGTTAATAGCTTTCTTCACACGGTATGCGCTACCCAGGGAGATTGAGTCGGACCAAGGGTCAAATTTTACTGCTAGGCTGTTTAAGGAGGTTATGGATAGCTTAGGTATAGAGCACTTTAAATCCAGTGCGTATCATCCTGAATCCCATGGAGCTTTAGAAAGGTGGTAGCAGACCTTGGAGACCATGTTGAGAGCATACTGTCAGGATTACCTGAATAATTGGGATGAAAGTATCCCATTCCTATTGTTTGCCATTAGAGATGCCCCAAATGAATCTACTCAGTTCACTCCCTTCGAGCTAATTTTTGGGCATGAAGTGAGAGGCTCTTTGAAATTAATTAAAGGAAAATTGACGGGACCAAAGTCAAAGATCTCACACTTAGATGATGTATCGGAGGTGAGGGAGAGACTAAATCGAGTAGGTGAGTTAGCTAATCAGTACCTAAAGAGGGCACAGCATAGAATAAAGCAGATGACAGATAAAAGCTTAGAGACGCGGACGCCTTCCCGAGGGAATGACGTGTTAGTACTGTTACCAGTGATAGGAGATCCCTTCAAAGCCAGGTTTAGTGGTCCCTATCAAATTGAGAAAGAGTTGAGTCAGATGAACTATCTAGATAGGAAAAAATGATATTGGCTATGTCACGGGAACATGTTGAAACCGCATTAAACTAGACAGAAAGTATTGGAGAAACAGGTGTTAGTTACTGCCCTGGGGGAGAATGGAATGTGGAATCAAATCCAGATGCATGGATTTAATGTGCCTCAAAATATATTAAAAAATGAAGAAGTCCTTGAGGAGTGGGATGGGTTAGTAAACTCTCTGTCTCAGGAGTATAGAACACAGTTGAAAGATTTGTTACTGCAGTGTAAGGACATTTGTAAGAATCAAATGGGGAGGATTAATACATGAAGTAGACGTAGGGAATATTGTTCCAATAAAACACCCCTACCAACTTAATCCTTTCAAAGACAGATAGGTCCAGATGAAGGTGGAGGCCATGGTCGATGAAGACACCATTTAACTGAGCCAGAGCGAGTGGAGTTTGCGTATCGTCTTAGTTCCCAAACCAGATGGGACTCAATAATTTTGTATGGATTACCAGAAGTTCAATGCCATTACAAAGTCAGACTCACATCCAATTCTGAGATTGAAGGACTGTATTGAGAAAGTCGGACAAGCCAGTTACATCACCAATTTGGACTTACAGCGTGGTTACTGGCAAGTACCTTTATCAGAGATGGTGAAAGAAATTTCTGCGTTTGTAACCCCAAATGGGCTATATCAGTTTAAAGTGATGCCCTTTGCAATGAAGAACACCCCTGCCACTTTCCAAAGACTCATGAACAAGTTGGGGCTGGGTTAACAAACTGTGCAGGCTATTTGGATGATGTAGTGATCTTTAGTAAGTCCTGGAAAGATCACATGGTACAGTTGGCAGAGCTCTTTGAACAACAAAGAGAAGCAAAACTGGTAATAAACTTAAAAAAATACTGAATTTGCGAAAGCAGTGGTAACGCTCTTGGGCCATAACATCAGTCATGGAAGATTGACCCCATAGAATGCAAAGACGAAGGCCATCGAGGAATTTCCATGACCAACCTCAAAGAAAGAGGTGCTTCGATTCTTGGGACTAAGTGGATTCTATTGAAAGTTTGTTCCAAACTTCAGCAGTGTAGTGGCACTGTTTACCGATTTGCTGAAGAAGAACACAAAGTTTCAGTGAACAGAACAATGCCAGGAGGCATTCAACCATTTGAAAGCCAAATTAACCACTGCACCAGTTTTAACTACACCAAACTTTTCAAAACCTTTTAAAGTTGCCATTGATGCAAGTGACATAGGAGTTTGAGGTGTACTGCTACAAGAAGATGATGATGAGATTGAATTGCAAGTTTGTTACTTTTTGAAGAAACTCAGCATCCACCAGAGGAAATACTCCACGATCGAAAAAGAACTATTGAGTTTGGTACTGGCCGTACAACATTTTAATGTGTATACGAACAATGTGTTAGAGACGGTTGTGTTCACGGATCACAATCCGCTTACATTCTTGGAATGTTTTCGGGACAAGAATATGCAACTATTTTGTTGGAGTCTTATGTTACAGCCTTTTAATTTTCATATCGTATGTGTTGTGGGTCATAAGAATGTGATCGCAGATGTGTTATCGTGGATTTAACTGATAAAGTATAGATAAGATTTATATCTTTTCAATGTTATACTTACGTGGGAAGACATTAATATGAACTCAGATTAAAGTCATATGACATGTCATGATATTGTGGGTTAGGAATAGAGAAAAAAAGCCACCTTTTACATTATGATTGTTCGTTTTTTCTTAAGGTGGGAGATGTCATGAAGGTGTAGAGGTACTGTACCTTTAAGAGAGTTGAAAAGCTAGTAAGGACAAAGCATAGAGAGTCCAGAACAAGGTAACAATGTAACACTTGATCAAAACAGCTAGCAACATTTGGGTTGCCATGAAACAAATAAAAACAAATTCAAATTCAGCCAATCAATTTAAATTATGCCCCAAGATACCATAATTTTCAATTAAATTTGAATTTAGTATTTTGATACTGTTAAAACAATCCAATATTTTGGGGTATAAAACCAGATATTTTGAACAACTAGAGGGGGAGAACTGCCAAACCACCTACAAGTACAAACTGCCAGCAGAACAGCTCTCTGAAAGGTACGTGTCTATAAGAAGTTTACACAGCAGAACATCAAAAAGACCACAGAGGAAAATCTGCAGTGGAGATAGAAAGAGAAGATTTGACAGCTGACTGAGAAAGAGAAGTTTTGAAAGTTGAATTTTTTTAATAAATCTTAATTGGGATTTTTTAATCGGACTAGTATTGTAGAGTGGGAGGTAAAAGATAGGTTTCAGAGAAAGGAGTTGTAAATAGCTGTTGGTTTTAATATTCTCTGTTGGGCTTAAAGAATAAAGTTGTTAATTTTTACTTTAAATAGTGACCTCTGGGATAAGGCTTTTCTTCTCAAATTTTAACAGATTACAGCACAGGGTGAATCTTTCCTGTGTTGCTGGTTTAAATTAGCAAAGGGGTTTACCCCGTGTCATAACAATGTGGGTATTTCATTTCACTTATAGTTCTTCGTTGTCCAAGCCAGTGAGGTGGACTGGCAGTAATTAACATTTACACAGCATTGGAAGACTTTGACTAAAATGGGCAAGATTTAAATTGCTAATGTGAGTTTAGCCTGTATCTACAATGTAAATACAGCAAGTGTCCAGAGGACTGGAATATAAGGATGCAGAAGTAATGCTGCATTTATACAAAACCCTGGTTAAACTCCACTCAGACTAATCTGAGCAGATCCAGGCATCACACTAAAGAAGGATATATAGACTTTGGAGTAAGTACAATGTAGGTTTACAAGAATGATACTTGGACTTCAGGGGTCATGATATGAGAAAAGATAATGCAAATTAGATCTGTTTTCTCTCGAATTAAGAAGGTTAAGGGGTAACCTGATCAAAGTTTTCAAGATATTAACAGGTGTTGCAAAGTTGGGAAGGGTATTTGTAGATTGCAAGGTAGTAAGTTAGAATGTGATGTCTGTAAAATTGTAAAATGGAGAAAGTATTGTGTAGTTCCTTTAAAAGATGGTGATTTATTTTCTGTGCTTAGAGATTTAAAATGCAAGTACATAGAGAGCCCGAAGCTGAAACAACTTGTATCGAAAAGATGTACAGTTTGCAGACCAAATAGCAGCTTTTACCAAGACAACAGGTTTTGAATTTAGACAATCAATTTGTATCAGGCGCTTGGATGCCAAAAACCAATTAAATTTAAATCTGATGGTTTTGACAACATTAGGACCAATCCAAGGTTAAGAAATATTGATATGTTATCTCAGATATAAAAGAAGGGGACAGTTGGACAAAGACCCCAGAGCTAGCTGCCATGCGCCAGAGCTAACAGCCCTCAGCTCTCAAGAGAGAAATTGGCTCTCACAATCATCTATGTATTAGAGAAAGTACCATCTAAATAATAATGGTACCAAAGATGAAGAAGCAGAGGAAAAGGCATTACTGACAGAAGAATCAGAGGAAGCATTTCTGACAGAGACTCGACAGAAGAAGGCACAGAACATTCCAGAAGACATGGAACCTGGCTGTAACTTCGAGAGACTAAATGAGTTTTTTTTTGTAAATGAGTTGGACTTGTATTTATTGGAACAGCATACCATTTGAATCTTTTTTATTCTGGAATAGTTAGTAGTTAGAAGAGATTTATTAAGCAGGTACACCATTTCCACACCTTTTTTTACAAGATTATGGGGCAAGGTGGTCCTCTTCGGGAATTTCGGTTTTAGTTCTCAGAGGGGGAGGGGGCCAAACCTGGCTTTAGAACACAGGAAAAGACAGGGTGAATAGATTTATTTAACCTATTTCCACTGATTGGGATTTCCCGAACTAGTGGGCCTTGCCTGAGAATTAGGACCAGATCATTCAGGAGAGATGTTAGGAAGCACTTGCACACACAAAAAGTGTTTGCAACTCTCTTCCACAAACAGCAATGGATCCAGGATCAGTTGTTCCTTTTCAATTTGAGATAGATAAGTTTTTGTTAAGCAAAATGTAGGTTTACAAGAATGATACTTGGACTTCAGAGATCATGTTATGAGAAGAGATAATGCAAATTAGATCTGTTTTCTCTCGAATTAAGAAGGTTAAGGGGTAACCTGATCAAAGTTTTCAAGATATTAACAGGTGTTGAAAAGTTGGGAAAGGTAATTGTAGATTGTGAGGCAGTAAGTTAGAATGTAGTGTTTGTAAAATTATAAAATGGGGAAAGCATTGTGTAGTTCCTTTAAAAGATGGTGATTTTTTTTTCTGTGCTTTGAGATTTAGGGATATAGGCCAAAGGCAGGCAGTTAAGCCATAGATCCAGCCATGATCTCATTGAATGCTGCACAGTCTTGAGGGGTTGAATGGCCTACTCCTGTTCCTAACTTCACATCTATGAATGCATTTCAGTGATTTGTCAAAGAGTAAGAAGCCATCGTTGCCAAGTAGCGGGTTAATACTTCTCAGCAAGCAACCTTTGGACATCTACACTGAACTCTTATTGGATGTTGCTGGAGTTTTTGTGCAAAAATAGCACTGCACTCCATTCACCTGGTCATAATTTGACAGAATTCCCCATTATTGCTAATATGAATACTTGTGAGTGTGTTTATCTTTGCTCAAGAGTGTGTACAACTGTGTATGCAATTGTGTACACATGAGAAAGTGTCTATAGTTATATACGCTTGTGCATGAGTGTATCTAACTTGATTAGGAAAATATTTGTATGTGAGTGGACGAAGGTTGTAAATTAATTTGTTTCTCAAGGATAATTATGGATAAGGAAGGCCATTTGGTTGATGATATAGATCAGAGTAGTGCTGGAAAAACACAGCAGGTCAGGCAGCATCCGAGGAGCAGGAAAATCGACGTTTCAGGCAAAAGCCCTTCATCAGGAATAGAATATTTCCAGCACCACTCTGATTTATACTAAGCAGCCTACTCATAAGTGTTATATAAAAGAGCCTACTTAGGCATTGAAGTGGAACCATTACCCGAGTATTATTATTTAAAAGATGGTGTGTTAATAAGGGAATAGACCACCACAAATACCAAACAATGATAAAAAGTCAGTAGCTCATTCTGAATATTGTAACAAAATTGTACAAGTGGCTCACAAAATTCTACTGTCAAACTGTTTAGATATTAATATTTTAGCCTTTTTTTTTAATAGCCAGGATTATATAAAGATGTAGTGAAGTTTTGCCAGTCATGTTATAGATGTCAGATGTTGGGGAAACTTAAATTATGTATTTAACCTGCTCCTTTAATTCCAATACCAGATTTTTAAAAACTCATTCAGCAGGATAATCAATTGGATAGGATTCCTACCTAAAACCAGGAGTGGGAGTCAGTTTCTTTTAACAATTATGGACATGTTGAGAAGATTTTTTTTTTTTAAATGAGATATTGATTACCTGCTAAGTACAATCTGTAATATAAAATTTGTACCTTGTCCAATTGTATTTCTCAGGTAATATAATAAATAAAAGAATATTTTGGGAGTAAAACAAATTAAAATCTTTAGATCTACAATCTCAAGGACCATTAAAAAGATGGCATCAAATTTTAAAGTCCATGATTAGAGCTTATTGTCAAAAATGTCCTACTGATTGGGATAAAGGAATTCCTTTGTTAATATTTGCAATTAGAGATGCCCTTAATGAGTCCACAGAATTTAACCGTTTTGAACTGACATACAGGCATGAGGTAAGAGGACCCTTAAATTGATGAAAGAAGAATTTAAAACCAAAATTCAAATATTATTTTGTTGGTTGTGTCACGATAGTCTTACCAGACTATAGGGGCTGCTCTCTTATCAGAGAGAAGCGACTGGTGGTGATTCAATCTGAGGGCCACCAGACCTCAGGCGAGGGAAGAGTTTGAGAAGGAGAGTCCTTCGTGGTAACCTCAAGCTAGTGATAGGAATTGTACCCATGCTGTTGGCATCACACTGCTCTGTAGGCCGACAATAATCATACTTCTAACTGAATTGTCAATTTCAAAATAAACTAACCAAAGCAAGTGAGTTCATCAAAAAGCATTTGGAAAGTGCTCAGCAAACAATGAGAACTAGACAAAATGGACAAAGTTTCCACAGAATCTTTCAGGGATCCCAGTGACATGGGCCATGTCAAAATTTGTAGCTGAACTGGACAAGAAGTCCAGTGAGACCCATCTCAAAGTTGGGAACATCCCGCTCTATCTTTTATACTGTTGCTGAGCAACATGATGAGTTTCTTATGATGAGCTGCTAACTGAAGGGATTATGGCTTGTAAGATTCCATCCTATCAAGCATGTCAAGCAAAAATCTTGACGTGGAAATGAGAGTGGGTTCTGAGCAACTTCAGCTTGCTACTTGCTCCGAAGGACCTTCTGCATTTTAAAGAACGATCTGCGTGCATCAATTGTACGCATCCATTATCCGCAGATACTGCCATTTGCCAAACTTTCACAGCCATAATGGCACCTATCCACTCCACTTGCAGGCTGTTTAGGGAGCACAGACTTGCATGGCAGGGCACATTGGCATCTAGCACTGAAAGACTGCTACAAGGACACTTTTTGCACAAGGATGGGCACCCAGATCATAAATGAGACCAAGTGGCATCTTAGGGCTGCTTGTTTCCTCCTTGCATACACAGTGCCCACCTGGATGATCACATTATCCATACCTTGCCTTGTCATGACATGTCAATTAGTGCAGTCTTCAATAAATGGGTCATACATTTTACTGTATGGCACTGCACTACATCTATATCACACTCACTTATGCGGCAAACAACCATTTCTCACAGTCTCAGGGAAGTAATCCTCGCCAACGTCTGAATGCACCTGTGGACCATAATATTGTGGACCATTTATCACTTAACAATAGTGTAATTGAACAAGGTTACGTTGTGTAAGTATCATCCAGTAGATTAGACAAAACATAAGCTACAACGGCCTGAAGTCAAAGTTCATTAAAAGTTACGAAGAGAAAAACCTGTTTCCATGGAAACACAAACTAGTCTTAACTAGTAATTAATCAAACTAGCTGTGGAAAACTAACGGTCAAACTGATCATATAGAACCATATAAATGATACAGCACAGACGGGGGCCATTTGACCCATCTTGTCCATGCTGACCCCATGCTAATCTCATCTTCTGGGCCCATTGACCTGCAGCTCACAGCACTTAAGATGCAGATCCAATTACTTTTTGAAAAAGAGTTTAGGGTCTCGGGCAGTGAATTTCAGACATCTACTACCCTCTGCATTAAAAAAGCTTTTGCTCATATCCCTTCTCATCCTTCTGCCACTTACCTTGAACCTATGACTCCCTGGTTTTTGAACTCACTGCCAAAGGAAGCAGATTCCTCCTATCCATGCTATCTTTATCCCTCACACTTTTGTGTACCTCAATCATGTCGCCCCTTAGCCATTTCTTCTCCAAGGAAAACAACCCCAATCTCTCCAATCTCTCCGCATAGCTATAATCATAGCTTGTTGGAGATTCGACTGTGTCAGAGTTTCATGATCTGAAGATTACAGTGTTGGACTGGGGTGTACAAAGTTACAAATCACACAACACCAAGTTATAGTCCAACAAGTTTATTTCATCAGGTATTTATGGAGTATAAAATCCTAAAACAGAATTCATAGCAAAAGCTTACAGTGTGATACAACTGAGATTATAGATTGAAAAAGTCCTGGATTGTTTGTTAAGTCTCTTGTCTTTTAGAATGAACTTGTTGGTTTCAGTTCTTTAATATGTAAATCACAGAACATTTAAAAGTTACTTTCTCAAGTGAATTTTTAACAATTGGTGTCATGTCGGCCCAGACAATGCATTTAAGGTATGAGGTGCCCTGTGTGAGACTGTCTGTGTCACAATGGTCAGACTGATTCTAATCTAAAAAATGGATTTACAGTAAAGATGAGAATCAGTCTGACCATTGTGGCACAGACAATCTCATACAAGGCACCTCACACCTTAACTGCATTATCTAGGCTGACATGACACCGTTGTTAAAATTCACTTGAGAATGTAACTTTTAAATGTTCTGTGATTTACAAATGAAATAACTGAAAACGACATGTTCTTTCTAAAAGATGAGAGACTTAACAAATTATCCAGGTCGTTTTCAAAATATAGTTTCAGTTACATCACACTGTAAACTTTTGCTATAAATTCTGTGTCTTACAATCTTATACTCCACAACCACCTGATGAAGGAGCAGCTTCTAAATAAACCTGTTGGGCTTATATCTTGAAACCTATTGTACAGAGGATCCCCAGCTTCTGTCGCGACACGACAAGATTTCTTACAGCTTGTTGGAAAGTTCTGGCGATGAGGCATTCTGCCAAATGACTTTGACAGTCTGCCCAGGGAACCGCTCTACAGGATCCGCCCTCTCCTTTTCCCAAAGGGTCTCAAGGACACTACGTGCTGATGACTTCCTGATACACTTGCAGTCAAAGGTGATTCTCTTCATAAATCCACCTAACCTGCACTTTTTTTTAAATTTCAAAAATATACTTTATTCATAAAATATTTTGATGATCTGTACAATTGGTGGTGCCATTCATAGGCACACCTTGCTTTTCTTTACATACAGAGATTGGAATTAATCATTTGTATATACAGGTCTGTACGTTTACCATCCATATATTTAGCTGAGGCTTCAGCAGAGCTCAATTACTGAGTGGGCCCCCTGTTCTTGTTTGGCAGGCAGATGTTACACAGTCGTCCAGAACTTTCCAACAAGCACCAAGACATGGCTTAGCTGGTGGTGAGAAGGGCTCTGCCTGTGAGATCCTTTATGCATGCCCGGACTCTCTGCCGCACCGCACACTACCCTGAAGCGGCTGTAGGGGGGAGGGGATGAGACTGTCACACACCTCCTTCTAGAATGTGCCTATGCAAAGGAAGTCTGGAGAGGAATGCAGTGGTGTTTGCCGAGGTTCGTCCTGAGCAGCTCCGTGACGCGGGACTCCGTGCTCTATGGTCTGTTCCCTGGGACGCACACCGAGATGAACATCAACTGTGCCTGGAGAATCATCACCTGGGTCAAAGACGCTCTTTGGTCTGTGCGGAACCTGTTGATCTTCCAGCTGAAGGAGTTGACCCCAACTGAGTGTTGCAGACTGGCACATTCCAAGGTCAAGGACTACGTTTTGAGGGACGCGCTGAAACTTAGAGCAGCTGCTGCCAAGGCGTGGTGGGAAAAGACCACTATGTAAGGTCTGTCTGCCTAAGAAGCGTAGTGGGCCCACTCAGTAATTGGGCCCCGCTGATGCCTCAGTAAAATACCTGGATGGTCAATGTACAGACTTGTACACTGTATCGGCGCTGCCTCGTGCTCCCACGAGGAGGTTGAACAGTTCATCCACTTTACCAACACCTTCCACCCCGACCTCAAATTCACCTGGACCATCTCAGACTCCTCCCTCCCCTTCCTAGAACTCTCCATTTCTATCTCGGGCGACTGAATCAACACAGACATTTACTATAAACCGACCGACTCCCACAGCTACCTAGACTACACCTCCTCCCACCCTGCCCCCTGTAAAAACGCCATCCATATTCCCAATTCCTTCGTCTACGCCGCATCTACTCCCAGAAGGACCAGTTCCAATACCGTACAACCCAGATGACCTCCTTCTTCAAAGACCGCAATTTCCCCCCAGGCGTGATCGACGATGCTCTCCACCGCATCGCCTCCACTTCCCGCTCCTCTGCTCTTGAGCCCCGCCCCTCCAACCGCCACCAGGACAGAACCCCACTGGTCCTCACCTACCACCCCACCAACCTCCATATACAGCGTATCATCCGCCGTCATTTCTGCAACCTCCAAACGGACCCCACCACCAGGGATATATTTCCCTCCCCTCCCCTATCAGCGTTCTGAAAAGACCTCTCCCTCCGTGACTCCCTGGTCAGGTCCACACCCCCCACCAACCCAACCTCGACTCCCGGCACCTTCCCCTGCAACCGCAAGAAATGCAAAACTTGCGCCCACACCTCCCCCTTTACTTCCCTCCAAGGCCCCAAGGGATCCTTCCATATCCACCACAAATTCACCTGCACCTCCACACACATCATTTATTGCATCCGCTGCACCCAATGTGGCCTCCTCTATATTGGGGAGACAGGCCGCCTACTTGCGGAACGTTTCAGAGAATACCTCTGGGACACCCGGACCAACCAACCCAACCACCCCATGGCTCAACACTTCAACTCCCCTTCCCACTCCACCAAGGACATGCAGGTCCTTGGACTCCTCCATCGCCAGACCATAGCAACACGACGGTTGGAGGAAGAGTGCCTCATCTTCCGCCTAGGAACCCTCCAACCACAGGGGATGAACTCAGATTTCTCCAGTTTCCTCATTTCCCCTCCCCCCACCTTGTCTCAGTCAAATCCCTCGAACTCAGCACCACATTCCTAACCTGCAATCTTCTTCCTGACCTCTCCGCCCCCACCACCACTCCGGCCTATCACCCTCACCTTGACCTCCTTCCACCTATCGCATTTCCAATGCCCCTCCCCCAAGTCCCTCCTTCCTAACTTTTCTCTTAGCCTGCTGGACACACTTTCCTCATTCCTGAAAAATGGCTTATGCCTGAAACGTCGATTCTCCTGCTCCTTGGATGCTGCCTGACCTGCTGCGCTTTTCCAGCAACAAATTTTCAGCTCTGATCTCCAGCATCTACAGTCCTCACTTTCTCCTCAGTGTATATACAGACTTGTATATACGAATGATTAATTCCGATCTCTGTATTAACGAAATGGAATGTATACGTATGTGTGACATGACCAATTCTATAGATATCAAAATAATTTTATGAATAAAGTATATTTTGAAATTAAAAAATACTACAGATTTCTTACAGAAACTCAGCACTCATGGACCAGTTGAACTTGGAACATTCCTCGTCACAATGGATGTTTCTGCAATCTACACCGGCATCCCCCACAATGACGGTATCGCGGCAACAGCCTCAGTACTCAACACTAACGACTGCCAATCTCTAAACACCATCCTACAACTCATCCACTTTATCCTTGATCACAACGTCTTCACCTTTGACAACCAGTTCTTCATCCAGCCATGGGGACCAAATTTGCACCCCAATATGCCAACATATTCATGCACAGGATCGAACAAGACTTCTTTTCTTCGCAGGACCTCCAGCCAACATTATACACCAGGTACATTGACGACATTTTCTTCCTCTGGACCCATGGCGAGAAGTCACTGATAAAACCATACAGTGATATCAACGAGTTTCATCACACCATCAAACTCACCATGGACTACTCTCTAGTATCTGTCTCATTCTTGGACACATGCATCTCCATCAAGGATGGGCACCTCAGCATCTCACTCCACCGCAAACCCACAGATAACCTCACAATGCTACATTTCTCCAGCTTCCACCCAAAACATATTAAAACAGCCATCCCCTATGGACAAGCCCTACACGTACACCAAATCTGTTCAGATGAGGGGGAACATGTTGGGCACCTGAAAGTACTCAGGGATGCCCTCATAAGAACGGGGTACGATGTTCAACTCATCGACCTCAAGTTCCGACGTGCCACAGGAAGGAACCATAATGACCTCCTCAGGAGACAGACACGTGCTGCAACCGCCAGGGTACCCTTCGTTGTCCAGTATTTCCCAGGAGCTGAAAAACTACGCCATGTTCTTCACGGCCTGCAACACATTATCAATGAGGATGAGCACCTCACCAAGACCTTCCCCACACCTCCACTGCTCGCCTTTAAACAACCGCCAAACCTCAAACAGATCATTGTTCGTAACAAGCTGCCCGGTTTTCAGGACAACTCCATACAACCCTGTCACGGTAGGCGCTGCAAGACGTGTCAGAGTGTTGACACGGATACCACCATTGCACGTAGGGACACCTCCCATCATATACGTGGCGGGTACTTATGTGACTTAGCCAACATTGTCTATCTTATACGTTGCAGGCAAGGATGCCCTGAGGGATGGTACATTGGGGAAACCGAGCAAAGGCTACGGCAACGGATGAATGGGCACCGAACAACAATCAACAGACAGGAGTGTTCCCTCCCAGTTGGGGAATACTTCAGTGGTCCAGGACATTCGACCTCGGACCTTCGGGTGACCATCCTCCAAGGCGGACTTCGGAACAGGCAGCAGCGAAAAGTGGCTGAGCAGAGGCTGATAGCTAAGTTCGGTACCCATAGGGAGGGCCTCAACCGGGACCTTGGGTTCATGTCACACTACAGGTGACCACCATTGTACTATACACACACACAGGCACTCCTACACACACACATACACGTGGACACACATATACACATACATGCACACAGAGACTCACACACACCCTTACGCACGTGCACACTCCCACACTCACACATGCATCCTCTCAGAGACTTAGACCATTCTACACTCACGCACACACATATAAACTCTCTTTCACAGACACTCACAATCCCCCACCCCAGACACACACACACAGCCACAGCCACACTCACACATGCACCCCCTCAGAGACTTAAGATACTCTACACTCTCATACACACACATATACACTCTCTCTCACACTCAGAACCCCCCAACCCAGACACACACATAAACACACAAAGACCCACATGCACACACATATATATACGTTTATGGGGTGAATTTGTACTTGCAGAGTTACATTGTACTTTGCTCAAAAACTGCATGAATTCATGTAAAACTCTGTTATCTCACTTTTTAGATTAGAATCAATCTAAACATCATGGCATAGACAGAGAACACAGGGGGCTAACACCTTTAACATATTGTCCACCTAACACCAATTGTTACAGTTAACCTGAGAATGCAACTTTTTAAAAAAAGTTTTGTGATTTACACATGAAAGAAGTGAAACTATTATGGTATTCGAACAGATGAAAGACTTAAAAAACAATCAAGGTATTTTTCAACGTATAATTTCAGTTACATCACACTGTAAACTTTTGCTATAAATTCTGTGCCTTACAATTGTGTTCTCCACAACCACTTGATGAAGGAGCGACACTCCGAAAGCTAGTGTGCTTCCAATTAAACCTGTTGGACTATAACCTGGTGTTGTGTGATTTTTAACTTTGCATACCCCAGTCCAACACCAGCATCTCCAAATCAGGGCTTTAACCTGATGTTGTGTGATGTTTAACTTCAGAGTTTCATCACACAGACAGACTGTATGGGAAAAGACTATAAGAGAAAGCTTGACTCAGAGTACAGTTGGCTAGCTTAACATCGAAATCCATTTCCTGGGTGGCCTTACTAAAGCCCCATAGGCTTTACAGCTCCCTAACTCCCCACCTAACCTGTTAATATGAGGCTGCACCTTCCCATCCAGCTTTCCCCCACCTCTCCACCTGAGATTGATCATTCGCTGTTCATCGTTTGAAGCCAAGATGCTCCTGACCATGGATGAACTTCCCCTTCCCCCACCCACATGACCCATTTCCCATCTATGCATCACTGTATCCCCTCTTGCAGATACCATTGTCCCCTTCATAACTGTCATCCCTGCTTCCGCCAGCCTTCATACCCCACTCCCTAACAATAGCTTGACAAGACTTCCTCCTGTGTTAGTGGCCACCATTATTGCCCTCTTTCTCCTTCGTTTCTGTGAATGGACTCAAAGGTTTGACCATGGCCCATCCTCTTTGATTGATCTTACTGGACAGACAGCTTTGGATGACAAGTGCCCGGACCCCAACTGATGCCACTTGTAAAGCTCCTCGAATGTGTTAGTTCTAACCCCACAGAATGAATGCTATGGAGCCACAGGACTGACTGTGACCGACTGTGCAGTCTGCAGGCACACATACCCTCTGACTGAGAACATTTGTGACTGGAATACTGACCCCAGATTGGTATTAGAGGTTGTCCTTGACATATTGTGTGAGAACATAGTCTGCTTTTAAACAAGAATCGAACCTTCCAGAGTTACTGAGACAATTCAGCTTATGACTGCTGAGTTACAACACTTAATTAAACATACACATATTCCTTCAGCAAAACACAGAAATGCATTGGACCAGGGACCTTTCCAATCATTACAGCACTAGGACTCACATGCTATTTTCTTCTCATTTCATTTCAGCCAAACTGGCAATTTTAGGTTAATAATTACCTAATAATTATAAATCTTCGAGGAGAAAGTGAGGACTGCAGATGCTGGAGATCAGAGCTGAAAATGTGTTGCTGCGCTTTTCCAGCAACACATTTTCAGTAATAATTATAAATGTCAATATTAAATAGAAATTGAGATAAAAAATAATTTTGATCGAATGAAAATGCCTCTTTTTGATGCCATTTCACTTTAGTCTTTTTAGGGAGATGTGGTCAGGGTGAATAATAAATTATTCTGTGGGAATTTGGATCTTAAAGTAGATATAAAATAAGCACTTGGTTTCAGTTACAATGAAAGCAGTAATTTAAAAAAAAAAGGTCAGAAAGTAATTTAGAGAAGTGAACCAAAGTCATCATTTCCAAGACGGCAAGTCACTTTCGCTACATATTTACCATGATACCTGTGTGTAAAGTGATGAACTGTTTACAAAGTTGAACAGAAAAAGAGACCAGGAGCCACCCGTTTTCATTTGAATTTCAGTTCAGGATCAGATTTCACTCAGGAGAACAGCCTCACTCTAACACAAGTGTTTTCAGTTATGATGTCTCCAAGCAATAACAGTTTGCATAAAAGGGATTCACGCTATCACGCTATCATAACTGGAAAGCAGCCTCCAGACTACCAAACCGGCAGATTCAGTTCAGTCAGAGTTTATAAGGTTAAGACAGAAGTGACACATCACGAGGGTGACACATCTGTATGGTATGTTACTGAGAGAGAGGAAAAAGTTGAAACTTTACTTGGAAGGAGAAATTGCCAAAAATGACCCACCGGCATCTCTCTCCATTAAAAATGGTTACGTTTATCTCGAGATTTACCATTTCAGAAGGTGCGGGGTAAGGTGCCTGGAGTCCATGCGCTCCCACAGCAGCGAGGGGTTGGCTGTGCTCCTCACCATATTCTAGCCACACACAGGAATGCACATGGTGATTAAACACTGTAAAGACACGCAACATACGCTGCGTAACTTTAGTCCAGAAAGTACGAGAGCAATGCTTTGGCATTTTAGTCCGCCAATATCGGTCCATTTTTTCGGAACTTGATTCACTTTCTTTGTAAGAACCGAAGCAGACGTGGAGCTGAATGGATTTACCTCGAGGTGATTGCAAGAGCTTGGTTTGGACATAAGCCCCCCCCCCAGCAATTTGGGCTTCAGGAAATAATCGGACAAGTTTGCTGAACAAAATGCATTTCAGCACCCGAAGGGTTATTTCTGCTTATGGCGAGTCTCTCAGTGACGTCGCGAGTGGTTGAGTTACTCTGGGTGGCAAATGCAAGACAGTTTGGTTAAATGCAGCGATAGACGCGAGAGATTAGTCCAGATAGAAGAGTCTGCGTGTGGGGGGCAGGGGGGCAGGGGGGTGGGGGTGGGGGGTGGCTCACTATATCCCAGGAATAAAAGGAAAGCGTCCCAGCGAGCTCTGAACTAGATTCAGGCAACACCCAGTGACCCATCCGAAGCCAGAGAACACTGCAGTGCCATAACTCTGCAGATTTCCAGATGTCTGTGCAGCGCCAGGAGGCGGGATCACCGTCCCAAAGACCCGACCGGGCGAACGAGGACAGCATTGATATGGAAAGTTTGGAGATCTTTTCCCAAGGTGACGGTCTGCGCTGCGTCCAGGAGGATGGGGAAGGGGAGGAGGAGGAGGAGGAGGGGGTGGCGAAGAAGCCGGCCCCCGAGCACCGCAGGCTGGCCAGGAGCCCCAAGTGCGCTCGCTGCAGGAACCACGGCGTCGTCTCCTGCCTGAAAGGACACAAGAGGTTCTGCCGCTGGAGAGACTGTCAGTGCACCAACTGTCTCCTGGTGGTGGAGAGGCAGAGGGTGATGGCAGCCCAGGTAGCTCTGAGGAGGCTGCAAGCCACAGAGGTGAGACCAGCTCTCAAAATAAAGACTCCAGAGTGCACGACTTCACAAAAACGAAACCTTTCTAATTTAGGGTTGAAACAATGTGTAACCGTCAGACTGGTGTTGAACTTTCTGGCCAATGATCAATTAAATATTTAGAAATCGTATTTTGAAATACTCCAACTTTAATGTATCCGTCAGGTAGCATGCGTCAAGACACACTGTAACATCAACTGTGTCAGCAAGTTGAGAATTTGGCATTGTGTTCGTCGCTTTTAATTTGCAAGTGATGTTAGCAACTGTGGGATGAGTTTAATGAAGGCGGGACAGATTGTGGGATCAAAGTCAGTTTTGACTATAATCACGGGAAGCGTTCTGTGTATTTTAGTAAAACAAAAAGACTATAAACTTAGGTTGTTACACAAACTTGGTTGGAAGCTAGTTCTGTAGAAGTAAGAAATATTAGAAACCAGGAAAGCAATTCTGTAGAATAAACATGTTCAACATTACACCTGCATGTTTTATTCACGCTATTGCATACGTGGCACATGTAGGTCTGACAATTATTTGTTTCCTAATCCAAACAATAGAATTGTATAAACTTATATATAATTAATACTAACTACTTCCTGGAGTAAAATGAAGTCAGATACTTAATGATTTGTACTTTCGTGACTTTTTTTCTAAATCTGGCACCATTACCTCACTCCAATCAGAGATCAATCGAATTATATAACCAGTTATATGTAGTTGCAGAAAGTAATAAGAAATTAAACGATTCCTTAAATCCAATCTGACTTCGATCTCAAGTGCAGACAGTTTCTAATGTGTATATATTGGTTTGGTAAACAAACCTTTAAACAAGCCTCTGTACCGAGAGCAACTTAAAGCCATTTCAGCAAATAGGGAACGATTCAAGAGACGAATTGTCAATAAGTAGATAGTTATAGATAACTGGTAGGAAGCTGGTCCATTGTTTCACAATGTAAGGCTTTTGCTATAGAGCAGCTAATAAGAGTGTGATTACACTTCGGGTGCTGGTTTTCTGATGGTGGTGTTTGGTATAGCTCTAACCTGTTTTAGAAAGGAGAAATTAACTTAAATTTCTGGTCTCAAAAGGTAAAGAAAGGTGTGAGCTGCAAAGAACCAACAGCCTCGGTCCGCAGGACATCTTACCAGCGTTACCCTCGGATGCCTAGCCTCCTGGCAAAAAGCATTTTGGAAGGTAAAATTATTAATCATATAGACTCAAGAGGTTAATGATCCAACTGGCAATCACTATAATTAATAGGACTTCGGTACTTTTAACTCAGTCTCTTCCCCTTCATCAGGTAGCTACATTTTTGTATTTATATGTAACAGTCTTTCAAGCCTTCTCCTTCATTCAGTTTGCAATGTTAGTCTCTTACTTTCTACTTGACTTGATCCTTCATTGATGGGCTCAACAACAAAAGTACTGACTTAAGGTAAAATCTTCCTTCAATAGCAAGGATATATTGACTTTTGACTTTCTGCCTTTCAGTTTAGACTGCATACTGTTTATTCAATACGAGTTTAAATTAAATGCAGAAAGATAAGGCTGGTCCGGATCATAGCTTTAGAAACTTCAAATTAAATAACAATTATGTAAAGTAGTAGTTACATCATAGATTTGCAATATAATAATCAGAATTTACAAATACATTAAGACAGAATTGACCTGTTTCTCCCTCCTCCCCATTTCGTTCTCTCTTTGTTATAGTTCTCTCTATTCAGGCTTGTTGGTAAGTGGGGTGAATCTGTGATATTGACTTGCAGAGCTTATTCTGCAGCATCACACAGATATATTGGCTAAATACAAAATCAACTCTGAATTGATTACTTTATGCCATATTGCGCTCTTTGTGTCTCTCTTCTCTCTGTGTGTCTCTCTCTGTGTGTCTGTGTCTGTCTGTCTCTCTCTGATATAAAGCATTTATATAATGTAATTTTCTGTCGTGGAACATTGAGGTGGGTCACCAGATCTGAAATGCTAACTTTTTGATTTCTCTGCACAGACGCTGCCTGACCTGTTGAGCTTTGTCAGCAGCTCCTGATTTTGTTTCTGATTTACAGCATTCGCAGTTCTTTCCGTTTTTAGAAAATTACGTTATTGCTCACACCACTAACCTTCAAAATCTTCATTTTCTGCAGCTTTATTGTGCAGAAACGTTTTCACTTCTGTCAGTTGTTAACTTGACAAGGCTTTCAGTGCTTTTTCAATTTTTCTTTAACAATGTGTTTTTCTTTCCAGCTTTTCTGGTGTGTCACACCATGACATTTTTTTTAAGAGGCCGGATCTGTGACACTTCGTTTCTTAAAGGCATTAATCTCAATTAAGTCTGTTTCTGTGCAAGCCTTTCTGAAAAACTTAGCTGTGTGTGTGTTAGCGATGAGTGAGGGTACTTGTGTGTGAGGGTGGGTGGGGGTAGGGGTGGCTCTGAGTTTTATTCTGCTTGCTTGATTTTATCTCCGAGGATTTGGTCTTTAATCCAAACAGAAAGAGATGCTGTTGAATAATCTTGTAGGTCAGCTGGTATTCTTAGTTTTACTGCCACGTACAAATCTTCTACACAGCTACGGCAGAGAAATGCAACGCAGAAACTCACTGATATGTGGTTCCTGAATCAAAAGAACAGTATAACAGCACTTAAATTTTAAAGTGATAGCATATATTTATGTGCCTCAATTTGTGTATGTTGAAATGTGTTTTAATAGCCAGAACTTTTGTTCTGTGTTTTACAACATGAAAAGATGCACACTGTTTCCTGCAGTTTAGGTCCAATTGTGCTGAAGGTAACAGTTTCAGATAGGTTTCTATAGAGGGCGATATGCAACCAGCAGACCTGAGTCAAGCTGCACCTTGCAATATCTCCCACGTTGCCAAGCTTGAGAGATTTGCAAGTGGCTGTGAACATGTATGCTTTACTTAATCAGGGCTGTCCATAATTGAACGTCAGCTTATACATCCAACATTATGGGATTCATTTTACAACACTGTGATCTAAGAGTGCTTTAATGCTTCAACATTAGAATCAAAGTGTTGCAGTCTCAAAATTCTCAACAGCTATAGACACGGCCCTGAACATATTTCTGATTAGAAATAGTGTGTCAACTCTTGATGAAGGTGTTGTTGTGCTATTTGGGGTTGACACCAAATAGAATCTAACCGAATTCTAATGCCAAACGTGGGTTAAAGTGCTGTTGGGTATTTACTAGACATTTAACAACATTGCAAACTTACTTTGATTTAAATTAAATATAGAGTCATAGAGATGTACAGCATGGAAACAGACCCTTCAGTCCAACCCGTCCATGCCGACCAGATATCCCAACCCAATCTAGTCCCACCTGCCAGCACCCGGCCCATATCCCTCCAAACCCTTCCTATTCATATACCCATCCAAATGCCTCTTAAATGTTGCAATTGTACCAGCCTCCACCACATCCTTTGGCAGCTCATTCCATACATGTACCACCCTCTGCGTGAAAAAGTTGCCCCTTAGGTCTCTTTTATATCTTTCCCCTCTCACACTAAACCTATGCCCTCTAGTTCTGGACTCCCCAACCTCAGGGAAAAGACTTTGCCTATTTATCCTATCCATGCCCCTCATAATTTTGAAAACCTCTATAAGGTCACCCCTCAGCCTCCGACACTCCAGGGAAAACAGCCCCAGCCTGTTCAGCCTCTCCCTGTAGCTCAGATCCTCCAACCCTGGCAACATCCTTGTAAATCTTTTCTGAACCCTTTCAAGTTTCACAACATCTTTCCGATAGGGAGGAGACCAGAATTGCGCACAATATTCCAACAGTGGCCTAACCAATGTCCTGTACAGCCACAACATGACCTCCCAACTCCTGTACTCAATACTCTGACCAATAAAGTTAAGCATACCAAATGCCTTCTTCACTATCCTATCTATCTGCGACTCCACTTTCAAGGAGCTATGAACCTGCACTCCAAGGTCTCTTTGTTCAGCAACACTCCGTAGGTCCTTACCATTAAGTGTATAAGTCCTGCTAAGATTTGCCTTCCCAAAATGCAGCACCTCGCATTTATCTGAATTAAACTCCATCTGCCACTTCTCAGCCCATTGGCCCATCTGGTCAAGATCCTGTTGTAATCTGAGGTAACCCTCTTCGCTGTCCACTACACCTCCAATTTTGGTGTCATCTGCAAACTTACTAACTGTACCCCTTATGCTCGCATCCAAATCATTTATGTAAATGACAAAAGGTAGAGGGCCCAGCACCGATCCTTGTGGCACTCCACTGATCACAGGCCTCCCGTTTGATAAACAACCCTCCACCACCACCCTCTGTCTGCTACCTTTGAGCCAGTTCTGTATCCAAGTGGCTAGTTCTCCCTGTATTCCATGAGATCTAACCTTGCTTAGCAGTCTCCCATGGGGAACTTTGTCGAACGCCTTACTGAAGTCCATATAGATCACATCTACTGCTCTGCCCTCATCAATCTTCTTTGTTACTTCTTCAAAAAGCTCAATCAAGTTTGTGAGACATGATTTCCCATGCACAAAGCCATGTTGATTATCCCAAATCAGTCCTTGTCTTTCCAAATACATGTACATCCTGTCCCTCAGGATTGCCCCCAACAACTTGCCCACCACTGAGGTCAGGCTCACTGATCTATAGTTCCCTGGCTTGTCCTTACCACCCTTCTTAAACAGTGGCACCACATTTGCCAACCTCCAGTCTTATGGCACCTCACCTGTGACTATCGATGATACAAATATCTCAGCAAGAGGCCCAGCAATCACTTCCCCAGCTTCCCACAAATTTCTTGGGTACACCTGATCAGGTCCTGGGGATTTATCCACCTTTAACCATTTCAAGACATCCAGCACTTCCTCCTCTGTAATCTGGACATTTTGCAAGATGTCACCATCTATTTCCCTACAGTCTATATCTTACATATCCTTTTCCACAGTAAATACTGATGCAAAATATTCATTTAGTATCTCCCCCATTTTCTGTGGCTCCACACAAAGGCCGCCTTGCTGATCGTTGAGGGGCCCTATTCTCTCCCGAGTTACCCTTTTGTCCTTAATATATTTGTAAAAACCCTTTGGATTCTCCTTAATTCTATTTGCCAAAGCTATCTCACGTCCCCGCTTTGCCCTCCTGATTTCCCTCTTAAGTATTTACTTTATTTATATTCTAAGGATTTACTGTCTATACCTTACATATGCTTCCTTCTTTTTCTTAATCAAACTCTCAATTTCTTTAGTCATCCAGCATTCCCTATCCCTACCAGCCTTCCCTTTCACCCTGACAGGAATATACTTTCTCTGGATTCTTGTTATCTCATTTCTGAAGGCTTCCCATTTTCTAGCCGTCCCTTTACCTGCGAACATCTGCCTCCAATCAGCTTTTGAAAGTTCTTGCCGAATACCGTCAAAATTGGCCTTTCTCCAATTTAGAACTTTAACTTTTAGATCTGGTCTATCCTTTTCCATCACTATTTTAAAACGAGTAGAATTATAGTCGCTGGCCCCAAAGTGCTCCCTCACTGACACCTCAGTCACCTGCCCTGCCTTATTTCCCAAGAGTAGGTCAAGTTTTGCACATTCTCTAGTAGGTACATCCACATACTGAATCAGAAAATTGTCTTGTACACACTTAAGAAATTCCTTTCCATCTAAACCTTTAACACTATGGCAGTCCCAGTTGATGTTTGGAAAGTTAAAATCCCCTACCATAACCACCATATTATTCTTACAGGTAGCTGAGATCTCCTTACAAGTTTGTTTCTCAATTTCCCTCTGACTATTGGCAGGTCTATAATACAATCCCATAGAGTATGAAAATGCCCACCCTCATTCCTAAAAATAATTACATTTTAACAAGCATGAGGAATATTTTGTGATCTGATGCGCAAGGCTGTCACCTCAATAGAACGACTCCAGTTTACATCCAGAGTAGCTGACTGCCTGGAACTAATTCTGCAACTGCTTGTATTAGGTTGCTCGCTGCAGAATAACCACATCAGAACTCACTCTCTTTGATCTCAGATACTCACAGTAGCAAATCTATATTCATTGATAATTGCTCAACCTGCAAAGATAGAGAACTGCTCTGTCCAAGCTCAAATAATATATTCATTTTTGTTTCATCCTTTTTTTTAATATAAGTTATAGATTACCCTTCAAAGATTTTTAACCAAAATGAAATCTCTTCAGGTTGCACAAACAACTAAAATATAGCTGAATTAATTTATATTCTCTTTGCACAAAGAGGACATATTAGTAAATATTCTTAATAGTTACATCCTTTCAAATATTCACAAGGACAAACATAATTAAACATAATACCAAAGTATCAAATTTAAAAACAAGATTTTGATAATAATAAAATTGAAGTCATACAAAATCTGAAATTACTGAAAACAAATTCTCAGGTTAGGTTGTATTTATTTGAAGGTTAGAAAGAAGCAAAGATGTTTATGTAGCATTGACAATCAAATATGGTTGGAAAGACAGGTTGAAGTGGGATACAAACAGTTGAGATATTAATAGGTTAAGCAAATGGAATAAGGTTGAAAAATGGAATATACTGTGGGAAAATCCAAAATTGTTAATTTTGGAAGGGAGAACAAAAGAACAATATTAGTTAAATGGAGAAAATCTGTAGGAAGCTGCAGCACAAAGGGACTTAGGTGTACTTGTACCTAAAACACAAAGCTAGCACACAGGTACAGCAGGTAATCAGGATTTAATGGAATGTTGACCCTCAATTCAAAGGACTTGGAGAATAAGAGTAGGGACATTTTACTGCAACTGTACAAGGTGTGAGTGAGACCACATCTGAAGTACTATGAGCAGTTTTAGTCCCCTTATTTAAATAAAAACATTAATTCACTAGAAGCAGTTCAAGGAAGGTTCACTCGGATGATCCCATGTACAGAAGGATTGTCTTATGGGCAAAGGCTAAACAGATTGAGACTCTTCACTGCAGGTTTGAAGAATAAGTGGTGATCACATTGAAACATATAGGATTCTTAAGGAGCTGGAAGAGTAAATGCTGAGAGAATGTTTCCTATCATGGGAGAGAGTAGGAACAGAGGGCATAGTCTCTGAATAAAGGGGCACCAATTCATGACTGAGAAGAGGAGGAATTTCTTTTCTCATTACTTTGGAAGGTAACTTTTAATGTCATTTCTGTTGGATAATGTTTCAATTATTTTATGGCTATAGTTTGTATCTTATCACTGGATATTGTACTGTATATAAGGGCAATGTCAATGTTGATACTGGATATTATTTCCACATCGTACATACAGTTGCATTTTTTCTTCAGGTTATCGGCCTTCACAGGATGACAGTTTCTCTTGTCCAAACCGTTTTGTTCTACCACCACTAAGTGACAGAATGAGGAAAAGGAGAGCATTTGCAGACAAGGAGCTGGAAAGTGTGATGCTTGAGAGAGAGTACAGAGAGAGAGAGTTACAAGAAATTACTGCAGTTCAAGCATTCATGAGACCCTGTGTGGAAACTATCCCAGAGTACAACTTACTTAGGTTCAGCTACAACCAGTTTTTTGACCCATCACAACTTAACCCTTCAACATCCGGGGACTTACTGAACTTTTACATTCCTCTTGTGCACACAAACCCTGCCGTCTGGGACTTTGGAACTCAGTGTTACCAAGGAAACATTGAACAAAGCAGGGGTTCCCATTCAGCAAACATGGCAGGCTGCACTTCTGAACAAGCATCAGGCTATACTTCAGCATGGGGGCAAAAGCCTACAGCAGTCAACAACTCATTCTATTCAAACAGTACGCACAACCATAGCAACTTACCTGAACAGTTGGATCCTATGCGGAAAATGTTATCAAACGGAAAGCTATCCTCAAAGGAACTGTGTTCTGGTCATAGAGATTACTGCACTGAGGCAACAATTACAAATAACATTAACTCAGTCTCTGAACGTCCAGCTGTTGGCCTCTTGGAGAAAAAAAATGCACAACACACAGGTCTGTCTGAAAAGCATATTTTACTGAAAAATTACTTACCCCCAGATTCACATGTAGTCCCTGAGCTGAGCAGTAAATCTGGCCCACACAGCTTTATTGCAAGAGAAACTTTAAGACAATTTGCAAAGAAAACACAGGAACATTGTTCTCGTACTCAAGTAAGAATAACTAAACAGCTGCTACCATTTTCCGTGGAGTCCCTTTTGAAAACATAAATTTAAAGACCGGTTTTATTCCAGTTTAGAAAAATTCCATTTGAATTAAGTTTTGCTTTCTCCTGAAGGAGGATCCAATGCAGATATGTTCAAAAAAAGTCTGATAACCTGCTCACATTTAAAAGGCAAATTGTCTCTTTTCCTTTTTGTTTAATTATTGTTAATAAAATGTCCTCGAAATGCTTGTCTTTTGGCCATTAATTAAAGAGGTTCTTTTATTCTCCGTCATATTCAATGTCTATTTGTGTATGTAAATTAGAATGATCTGTTCAATTAGTTGTTAATTCTATTTGAAAAAGAAGTGTTCATAAAAAAAATCCACAGATGACTGAATGCTGAAATAAAAATAGAGTCGTAGAAATTGTCAGCAAGTCAGGTAGCATCTATATAGAGAGAAACAGTTACGATTTCAGTTTGATGATCTTTCATCAGAATTGCTTTTATAAAACACTTGAGCTTCCTAATGAAATAACAGTAATCAATACATGATCATAAGGGAGACATGAGTTAAAAAAAACCTTTGGAGCCATATTTTCAGTGACCTCAATGAGGGAATAAGGAATCACTGTGAAAATAAGTATATGAGAAAGTAATCTTATCAGCACTTCTTTTCCTTTCATTTTAATTCAAAAAGATATTCCATGACTTAATGGTAATGTTCAACAGGGAACTCCATTATCCAACTACTTTTGGAAATTAAATACTCCATGGCTGAAAACATTGCTACTATCCAGGCAGTTAGTAGATAGGTTGAACCTTTTTGTTTGTATTCCTTTGTCTGGTCAGGTGATAGCCTCACTGAGCTTACCAGGAAAAGTCAACCATGATTCCTACTTCTGATTATTATTCAGTAACTCTAATTATACCAGTGTGTACATTGGATTGCATAAAACCCGAGTAACTTTTCGGTTTGAAGTGAACCAGACAATATCCATGTTAACTCATTGCTGAACAATCCAGTGGTAGCGATTGTAATATAACTAATAATGATCAAGGTCCACACTACTGAAGTCAGTACAATAATTCACTTCAAGTAGCACTCAGAATTATTTGAGACCCTTCACAATTGCTGTCTCAGGTATTCTTTTCAAATTATGATTATGATTACATTTCCATTGATATTAAGCCGTTTGGAGCTGCTGACACCCTTCTAGCTAACATCCTGTATTGATGCCATGTTAAGTATAGTTAATGTAGCTTCTCATGTAACATTCAGTAACTTATTCCATTTGTGCTACTGACTACACCTCTACTTATTCTAACCCAGTTCTCTTGCACTCTCAACGTTTCATGATTCCGATAGCTGCTTACTGTTACTCCATTGATCTTAACTTAGCCACAGCTTTTCGGCAATATCTTGCATCATACTCCAGATGGCACTATCTTTTCAGAAGCAAAATGTTTGCTAGTGAGATCAACAGACAGTTGTTCCTACACCAGAGCTTCACATGTTGCTTATTAAATTTTACTTACTAAAGAGAAAAATAAAACTTCAGCTGCTATTGGTAGCAATATTTAATATCTAACATTTTATTATTAAGTTTTTTGCTGGCAATCTGAGGCTGCCAATTAGTGATTTGCGCACACATTTGAATATCTGTCCATGATTTGTACTCTCTCTTGCTCAATGATGGTGCAAGAGGGCGGTATAAGTTTTACTGTATCATATATTGCATGATGTTAGAATATCAGCCAGTGTTTTGTCGTAAGTGTAATTAATGACTGTATTTCTTATGATGTTATTTCTACTCTTTCCATTGCTAATCTGATCAACTCTAATGCTTTAAATGACATTAAGTGTTTAATCCTCTGGGAACAGTCAAAAAGATGTAATTTTAACATGCTCGCATATAGTCTCTCAACCATCAACAGATCCACTGTCCAGAGTGGTCAGAAAATCTTATAAGCAATTTAGCCTGTTACTCTAACCACCAAGCTATAAATATTTTTATCACATTGATTGAGAAAAGGGTTTTCAAAAGCTGTTTTCAGATGAGGCATCATTTTTTTTAAAAATGGTGTTTAAAAAGGCTGAAATTAAATGGGGAAACTATATGGTAGAACTAAGACATTTAAAAGTCTAAATTCTATATTACGTAGAAAAAAGCAATGATAATGAGGGGATATTTCAGTACAGAAGCTAATCCTGATATTCAAGTCATACAGTTATGAGATAATGGCATTTTTTATGTTACAATTAAAAAGAAATAGGCCTCAGAAACCTTAGTGCTTCTACAACACTGAACATTAAGACAAAGCTGATCTGAGGGTTAATGAATTCTCTTGAAGAGGCCATACTGCAAGATTTAGATACACAAACATATACACTGAAACAGAGTTTTAGAAAGACTTTTAAAACTTTTTAAGAACAGTAAGTTACTCATTAATTTTCCCTAAATTAAGCAATTGCTCAAATTCTTGAGCACCAAAGCAGTAAGTAAGTTTTTGTATTCTATTTAACTCAATTTTCCATTAAAGGTAATAATATGTTACTACCTTTTTTTAAAATGTGAAAAAGAACAAGTACAGAGTGAGTAAAGATGCCTAATAACCTAGTGACATATTTGGATTGAAGTAGCTAAAATATCCCAATGTGCCCAAGTGTTGCATTATTCAGTGACGGCCATGTGCTCATTTTAGCACTTCCTAAAATTAGAAAGGTTTCTTACATTACTTTAACATTAGATTGGTTCAAATTTCACTTCAGGGACTTGAACATACTATCTAGGCTGACCCTCTAGTGCAGTATGAATAGAGTGTTACACTGTCATATATACTGGGCTGAAGTTTACAGAGTATCATACACCCTGCCTCATGTAACCCCTTTCCCCCCACATGCTAAAGTGGTGAGTTGGGGGCTAGCTGCCCATTGGAAGAATGGCTGCCCTGCTGTCATTTTTGGTTATTAGTAGGCTGGAGGCAGGACTTCTCCCTCAGTGGATAGGAGGTCCGACCACAGACAACTGCTTGGCCAATTTCCTTCTCTATACCAGCATCAGATGGGAGCTGTGGCCACTGCTAGGACTACAGACAATTCCTAAAGGAGATTCTCAGGCCTGGTAGCAAGGCAACTGGGAGAGGTAGGGAGCATGGGGAAGCTTTGCTTAAGTAGACAGGTCACTTTAAAAAGGGATTGAGGAATTTGGATATGGCTTTGAGAGGCTGCGGGGGAGGTAAAAGAAAGGAGTGCAATCCTGATGTAGGGGAGGAAAGGTGACTTCAAGAGGCACAGTTGACTGACAAAGGAGGTCCCTTTCTTCTCTGACACCAGTCCATGCAGCTAAAGCTTTCTAGGCTACTGTTGGGCATGGCCCTCCACTTGCAGCAGGTAAAATTGCAGTGGAGACGTGAAGAAGCCCTAACGCTAGTCACTTAATAGGTTCAAGGGCAGGCAGGCCACCTAATATCTTCACCATCACCTGTCCAACTTTAGACAGGTCAGGGATAGGTGGTGGAAAGGCTGCAGGCTGGATTTTATGAGCACTGCTCCTCAAATCCACTGGTGGTGCAGGGTAAAATGAGCCACTTTCAGGTAAGACATTAAATTGAGGCCCCATCTATCTTCTACAGGATAGGTGAGTGGGGGGTGGGGATGGAGGTGATAGGTCAGAGAGGAGGGTGGGGGGAGGTAGCAAAGAGTACAATGGGTGAATGGGGGTGGGATGAAGGTGATATGTCAGAGAGGAGGGTGGAGTGGATGGGTGGAAAGGAAGTTAGGTAGATAGGACAGGTCGTGGGGACGGTGCTAAGCTGGAAGGTTGGAGCTGGGGTGAGGTGGGGGAAGGGGAAATGAGGAAACTGGTGATGGAGAGCAGGTAGGTTGTCCCCAGTCTCCTGGTCAAAAGCCCTTAACTGGCATAAAAATGGACATTACCTGGTCATTAATGTATTGCTGTTTGTAGGACCTTGTGGGGCGCAAATTGGCTGACCTTTGATTAGACTTTGAACTACTTAATTAGCTGTTTTATGAGGAGTGAGATGGTGAAAGATCTGCATAACTGCAAATATAAATTTCTTATTCCTAAAGCAGCTCTAAGATTTAATTTATTTTGTAAACAATTCTTTTCCACGTAGTAAAAGTTAAGGTGCAAAAAAAGGTTGAAATCTATGAAAGGTTTGAGTCCTGCTTCCATCCAGACTGTGATGCGATTAAAATCTCTCCAGTCCTCTCTGGCTTGTGAGAGAAGGTTTGTCTTGTTTCCAATGTCTCTCTCAGACCTGCCTTTTAATCTGTCACAGTGTTTCTTGTCACAGTCTGATTTATTGGAGGCATTACAGACATTACCGCTGAATGTTTGTTCTGATCATTTTAAGCCCCAAATATGCCATTTTTTCTTTTAGCTGAATCTAATTGTGCCGAAATCAATACTCGCCATACTGTTTACAACTTAATTAATTCTTTCTTAGGACCTTATAAGCTTTACTTTAAAACAAAATTCAAAAGCCTTATCTTTCTAGGTTTCTTCAACTAAAATTTTAAATAGCCATTAAAAGACTCTGTCAAACAACTTGCACCATCAGGATGTAAGAACTTAAGTTTAAAACTGAGCTGGAATCTTTCATGCCATTCCTGTCAGCAACCCCTTATTATTGACATCACTTGGCCCCAGTCAGTGTAAATACCAGTATTCTCACATTTTTACCTGACAGGGCAGAAATGTTATGCCATTTCAAGAGTATCAGATGCAGTGAAGGACATTACAACTAAAGGAAAGTTAATGCAATGAGAAATAATATGTTTGGAAATCTATCCGAATTATCAGACACATTTCTTTTTATTATCACACTGTACTTTCATGCACATTTTTTAGAATCTGCATTTTCTGCCCTTCCATCCTGACTGTGTAAATTTGCACAATGCATAATGAAACAATTATAGTCTTATGTACAATGTTGATATAGCAATGTGAACTATGTATTGTATAAGTTACAACAGTGTACACAATAAAATAATACTTACAATTGATATGGAAACATCTTACATTAATAAATACCACAATCTCAACTCAAAATGTCCCACTTTTAAAGTGTTTGCCTAATTTTCACCTGAATGACTCATGTATTTTATGTGTATAAGGTAGCAATTAATCACACATTGAACATATAGGAACTTATCAAACAACAAGTAGCAAATGGGAATAAATTAAAAAATATAAAAAACATTTAGTAATACTACCCATCATGAGTCGGCAATTGTCAAATAGTGCGAAATTAGCAAGAAGTAAACCATTGAAATTGCTAATGCATTTGTAAGTTCCTTTGGATACTTTATTTTCCAATCACTTGGCTGGCAGCATATTGATAACAAATACAAAGGCAAAGCTATCAGACTTACTCTCTCATTAGAGAGGGATGACCAATGGCAGTTTAACCTGAGGGTCACCTTGCCTTAAGCAAGGGGAAAGGATGAGAAGGAAAGTCTTTCTGGTAATCTCAGCTGCTTGTGGGTATTGAACATTTGCTGTTGGGTCTTTCTGTATTGTAGCCTAGTTGTCAAGCCAACTCAGCTACCAGATGAACAAAATACGAGCTAATAATGTTACCAACTCTATTTAGAGGCATTCGTGGAAATTTGGTCATGTGATGTTTGACCATGTAAATTATCATCAAAAATGACTTCTACAAGGTCATCTTTTAAATACAGAAATATAAATATCAAAGCTAGATTTGGGTGTCTCTAACAGATGATGACCGGAAACTATACTAGCACAAGCTATTGAACATTTCTTAACTATTTACAATCTATCTATTAAAATATAACTGTTAACCAAATAAACTACATCTTCACACTCACTCTACCTCAGGTTTTGGTGCACAAGGTGTGCATCAACCCAAGTTTACTCATTGCAGCAAAAGGAGAGATCTGTGTCATTGTAACCTCAGGCCTAATTCTGGGTGGGAAATCAGCAGGATGTATCACTAATTCACATAGCCTTGGAGGCCAGTTTGCAAATATGTGTGTGTGGGATTGACTGCTGGGTCATCCCTTGATCGATGGAGTTGGGTAAGAGGGAAAGTGTAAGGATCATGTCACTTTATTTTTCTGTATTTGAAATGGGAAGGTAACTGTTTTAAAAACCAAAGACTGTTGCAATTTCGAAAACAAGTAATATAACACTAATTGCAAGTGCTGTTTGCACAGCTACTTGTTCAAGCAGTGGTTGAAGTGCAGGTTGTACATGAGCTGAAGCCAATGGGTTGTGTATAAATGAATATTCAGCTGGCAGCAAGTAGCTGATTGGTCTGTTGATTCGCAGCTAGTTATCAATGACAAAAGGTCTTCTGCATGCAACAATGATGTAATTCAGGCAACTGAACAGCTTGGGGTTGTGAGAAAGATGGGGAGAAGCCATCTGATGTCCACCAGATGAGCAGCTTTCTCTATTCTTTGCAGAAAGAGCTATTTTAATCCTGAAGAAAACCAATTTTTTTTTTCTTTCAGCAGTTTGCTGTAAGTGGTGACTTTCAATTAATAAGTCAGATACAGTTTAAAAGTGTGAACCAGTCACCCTATGCCTCTTGCAAACCAATGAAAGCATCCAGAGAAGGAAGATTGGGAAACAGGGACCACTAAACTGCTTTCCCAGTTTTTCCCTCTACCCTTGACACCTGGGTATGGGTGGTGTGTTTGTGTGTGTGTTTAATGATATATAAAAGGGGGAGTAATAAGGGAATCTTAATAATGTGACAGAACCTATATCCTAAATTCAGTGCAAGGTCAGAGTGTGGCAGGGTGACACACTCTGACCTTGCTAGTATTCAGCAGATTCAGGAATTGGGCAGTGGGCCTACATGGTTCTGTGGCATTAAATAGCAACCATGGGACCAGGGTATAGCACAAAATGTTACCTCAGATGAATTGCTTGGAGTAGGAAGTTGAAGCTGAAGTGCTATAATTAATCCTATGAGCAGTGCAGCTGATGGTGAGGACTCAGAGAAGAGGCACTATTGGTTTGTACAGATGGGATTTGGGGCTCAGGAAGGTTGATAGTAGTTGTTTGATGTTGCTGATTGTTAAAGTTCTAGGACGCCCAGATGTAGACATTGGCAGCAACATGGTCCAGGAGCTGGGACTATGTCTGTGTTTTGCATGAGCAACGCAGTGATGAGTAGTCTAAGTGGTAAGTCAGCTCTGCTAGAAAAGAAGGCCAAGAAAGCTAAACCTTGGAAAAGATTTGAACAAGATCTGAAGTAGTTTGCCTTTTGGGTGAGGACGGTACCCATGGAATCGGGAGGAGTAGATTTGCTATCGACCAGAAATCAGAAAAAGAGTGGAGTTGAAATTCCTTAAAAAGAAAGACAGAGTTTGAAAGAAGGTTTTGACTCAGAGTGATGGCTGACATCTGAGTAGGTGGCTGACAAATTAAGGGGGCCAATCTTGGTTATGTCAGCCACTTAATGCACATTTTGTGGTGTATTTGATCACAGTTTGCGCATTAACTAATGTTTACTTCATGTTCAATCTGCATGTAATACGATAGATACTATTGATAGCTTTGCTAACTCTTATGTATTAAAATCAATTGAATCCATAGAATCTTGTGGCTTTACACTCTTAATAAGTAACTAGGATTTCAAATTTCATCATTATTAAACAAAGTTCACTGGTCCTTAACTACATCATAAATTAATGGGTATGCTTATAGTACTGCAGATACTTCACACTGAACAGCTATCTTGGAGAAATGAAACAATTTTGTTTTCATTTTAAGTTTATATTTTAAATCACATGATTGATCTTAACAGTAAATCTGTCTCTGTCCGTGTCTTAATGTCTCTGTTGAAGTCATTACACTATTCTCTTTATCTTTTTTCTCTCTACATTCCATTGCCTGTGTTTCTGTATCAAACCTATGCTCTATCTTTGATTATTCTAAGTTAAATATAAAATTGTCAATAGCTAATCTTTGATATTCATTCTTCAGAAAATTAAATTTTTAATGTGTTATTTAAATGATAAAGTTGATGCAACTTTTTCCAAAACAAAAAAAACTCTTCATCTAATAGTTAATATGTTTCACAGCAAAAGTGGTAACAAACACATATTGTTAAAGCAGAAGCACAAATGACAGTGAGATCACTAATCTTTTATCCGACCATTAAGAAAGACAAGAGTAGTAATACTACATTTGGTATAATACTGCTTGGGTTTGCTATAGTGACATTATATTTAGAATCCAATGCAAAAGTAATGTAGAGACCAAGAGGCTGGGATTCCAAGCAAACCTTCAGACCCTCCTAGCCAACCTGGCTGCAGCTATGGCTCCTTTCCAATCGTACCATAGTTACGCTTTCACTCTTACCTAGTCTGCAGTCTTCATCTCTTTTTAAAGTAGAATACCTCCTACTGGCTGTCCAGTCTTGAGACCCCATCAGCCTCCTTAAGATAGCGAGCCTCTAGCCAATTCTCATACTGCATCAAGCTGTGACCCTTAGTTGACCTCAATCTAGTGGTCCTGACCAAAGACCCCAAATTCCAGCTGTTGTATGTACATTTAAAAATCCTGTAGGTACATTTTGCTCCTTCAATTTTCTGCTGTCCTATTTTTATGCTCTTCTGAAGACTCAGTTTGGAGAAATATACCATGAGTTCAAGAATATCCCTGTGTCTTACCCTCTCATTATAATTTTGTATTGGTTTAAACTATCAGTGCCAACACAAGAGGTGTCAGAGTCAACTCTAATCCTGTTGATGCAAACAACTTTCCATCCAAGCTCATAGGATAATGATCAGAGCCAGGAAGCTTCTGATTTATAACCTCTCAACCCAGCAATGTTGAAATCAAATGTTATGTACTAACCTGCTTAGCTTCGATAAGCAAATTAAAAGATTGGACTGGGTAACGTATACACAATAATATAACAATACAATAAGAGAATAATGAATAAAACTTGCCTTATCCATTACCATCATGTCATAATGACTTCATGAGGTTAGCTCAGTTGGTTGGATGGCTGATCTGTGATGTAAAGTAACATCAACAGCATGGGTTTAATTTCTGTGCCAGCTGAGATTACCACGAAGGAGTCTCCTTCTCAACCTCTCCCTTTGCTTGAGATGTGGTGACCCTCTGGTTAAACCACCACCAGCCACCTCTCTTTAATGATAAAGGAACCCTATGATCTGGTTAGGACTATGCCTACTTTATCTTTAATTTGACTTCAAATTAATTTTGTATTGAAAAATTGAATATAAAAGCTGGAAAATGGCTACCCGAGATCATGGTCTTCCTGTGTAGATTAAAGTCACTCCCTTGTCTGAAGAGGGAATAAAAGAACATTTCCGACTGATGTGATTAGATGCCTTTCCCTGAGACCAATCAAAAGTGTATTCTCTGATTTGAATGGGTTAATCTAAAATAAAGTCAATACTTGACTCAAATCCTCAAAAGTGTTTAACCATAACACATGATGTGGAATCAACCTAAATACTGCATTTTATTCAATTGAAGATGTTGAACTTTGAAAAGCCATGTGGAAACAACTATTCAATTAATCTTTAGTTTCTTTTTGTATTCAGAAGTGCTCTGCCACACAACTATATGCTTTTTTAAAATCATAACCAAATCAACAGTGCTTTTTTTTAACCTATTAACCACCTCCAATAAATCACCCGTGTTGTCCAATTGACGAACCAGTGTATTTAATGGGTCAATTGGGAGATGTTTGCAGTAGTTCTAATGAAGACATCACAGCAATCAGTTAAGCAAGTCAATGAACTCAGCACTCAGCTGCAAGATAATAAGCAGTCAAAGGTGCTTAGCCTGTTCCAGGTTTAAAAGTTCACCTGAGAACCAACCATTTAGAAATTTGACTCCAAGAAATCTCACACACCGCTGTGAGCCCTTCACTTTAAAAGGCCCTCACTTCAACTTCAAGGCATCAGAACCATTCGAGGTACCACAGATGTGTTATGTGGGAAACCAAAGATTGTAAATTAGAGACGAGATAACTGTAATCTCTAAAAAAATTACTTATATAAAATCTTTTGTGTATGAGAATATTTGGGTGAGACTGAGTGTATGTGACATAGTGTTTAATTTGCAGTGAGAATAAACAAAGTCCTTTATACTCATGAAAGCTTGCTGCTGAATCACTTTATTAGAATATGCTTTCCAAGGGCAAGAAAAGATAAACCTCTTTTCATACGAAACATTGTGATCACAAGCAATGAGAGGGCAAATACGTTATGACAAATACGATACTCAATGGCATTCAATGGTGAGAATATTTGATTTTACAGGTGGAAAGAAAATAACCACAAATATTTGCATATTGAAAGAAGAACAGAAGATTCTGAACTGGTTGGATCCATTTACAGCTGAAGACAAAACCCCCAACAGAACTCAGGTTCACTGTCTCCATCTGTCCTTCTTTACATTTTACACATTAGGCTGAATTTTGCCAAACCTACTTTTCATGGAGGATTTTTCTCTCTGAGCTCTATGGGCTTATCTCACACATGCTACCATGCATTCACCAGTGGTGTAATTATTCACCACTATTGGGATCTTCCAAGATTTCTGCCGCTGGAACCATAAAGCCCAGCTATTCAATAGATGCAATAATCTTGCTAGCTGCAAATAGCCCTTCACAGTACATGTAATGGGTTCGAACAACAGCTTCTGAGGGCACATTGGTGCTTTTGGTGTCAGTTCATTGCAAGTAGATCACGTTCTTAAATGTATTGCTATTTCACATCAGCAAATGTCTGATTGACTGTCATTCTAATTGCAACTACAAAAATCCTCATTCCTACTACCAAACAAATTAGAACCTCGTCAGTGAGTGTTTTTTTTAACCTAATGCCCAATGTAGCATAACATTTTGTCAATGATCAATATGGGAGCATCGCATATTGTAAAGCTTTCCAACAGTTGAAAACATCACCTGTATTGAACAACATGTAAAGTGAAGAAAACAAACAAAAAGAAATGCTGCATTTGTTTCTGGAAACAAACAGCAGTTGTTTGCCTTTCAAGCAACAACAAATTTATAGTCAATGAATGATCACTTCACCAAACTTGCATCAATTGGAATTGGTTGTCAATAAAGTTCTGTCTGGTTGTTTAAACTGACACTCAATCACTCTATCATGCTGAAAGTGATGTTTGTCCTGCTCAACATCCTCACCAGTTGCTCTCTGAGCTTTATGGTATGTATCACATCGCCTCTTTGCCTGCTCCAGTTGTGCAGGCACAACATGCAATGGTTATAGAACATACTTTGTCTGTATTGTACTGAAAAGGCTCCCAGACTGATTCAATAATCAGAATTTCATCTTCAGAAGGCCTTCCATTGACTCCATGATGGCCCTGGTGGATGGACAGCCTTATATTCACATGGAGCCTTAATCAGGGGTTGAGTAATGGAGATATCAGCCATGATTATAGAAGGTAGTCTTCTTATAAGGCATTCAGCTTTTGAAATGAAACAACCAAATGAGAGAGGTCTTAAGGATATTGCTGTCATGGTAGCTTCCAGGTTACCTGGTTCAATCTTCTAAGGTGTGGTACCTATTATTCCAGGTGACTTTGGATAGTACCCTTTTCTATTGGAGAAGTCAACCACAACCATCACACTCTCAACACAACAGACGAACACTCTATAGTCCCTTGCACCTGAAGGAAGACAGCTATATTGACAAAACCTACAGCTTAGGCTACAGCACAGATCCCATCATGGAAAAATGAGATGACTTGGTATGATCTGGTAAAACTGTATCAGTAACAGCCTTGATACTTTTGTGGGCAGAAGCTTGAGAGATCCTGCAGAGGTCCAGTGGATCCTTGGAAGCAGCTGGTTGCATAAAAAATGTTAGTGAAGTTGTTCCCTTGATGGTCACCAAATAGAATGGCCACTCATGCTTTTAAGTCACAAGAGCTTCCCCAGCAGATAGCATAATTCTGTGATGATGTCTCATGACATCCTCAGTCCACAGTGGCAATGTGACTGACTCATCTGGAAAAAATGGCCTTCTGTACCTCCTCCACTTGTTGCTGAGGCTGTTCAGCAGCTGTGGTGGGTACTGCTGGTCCTGAGCTCGCTGAAGCATTTGTTCCTCCTCAGTTTCTCTGTGACTAAGACCATGTCGACAAATACATGTAGTTCACACTGAGAGTAAATCAGTGGTTGCTGCCCAGGAAGTGTAACCTGAGATTTTGGGAACTGCTGAACAAGATGAAGGATGGAGGAGCAGACAGTGAAATGGACATGCCAGGTACCTGCATTGTTTTCCATGCTGGGAATTGTCACTGTCTAGTTTCCCTCTGCCCATGAGGGAATTTGCACACAAATGAGGTGACATTAGGTACAAATGAGATGTAAGTGCATGTAAATTGACTTCTTGCTGCTAACTAGCAGAATTCTCATCTTGCCATTCAAACGTTGGGTGCAAACCAGGCTCTTTTTTTCTCCATGTCAAGAATCTTATCTTTCCAATCTTGCCATGTTTTTCCAACTGACGTTCCATAGCCCACAATGTTCAGAAGCTGGGAATACTCAGCTTTGCCCACCATATTGACAGTGTGCTAGAGAAAATTGCTTCCATGTGAGGAAACCCTGGACCATTCCGTCGAGCAACAGCTCGTTCTTACAAATTCAAGGTGTTGGCAGCCTTGAGCAAGTGCAGATCGCATCACTGCAGGTTCTCTCAAGCACCCATAACTTGCAAGATTCAAGACTAAAATCTATTTGCATCATAAGCTTTTCCTGAAACAAAAGGATATAAGGATACCATTCCCTTGACAAATTTATTCTTCTGGAAACATGCTCAGGAGCCATAAGCAATATCTTAGTTCAGCAGCCACGAACTTGGTTTGATGCATTCAAAGATTTGATCTAGACTTTTTGACAGGATCTTATCAATCTCCTAAGAGATAGCTATCATTGGAAATTCAGGGTGGAACTTTCTCCTCCCTGATGTGGCAACAGTAATGGTCAGTGATGTGACTAAGTAAGGCAAGAATAAAAAAAAACACATTCCCAATACTGAGAAAAACTTGTACAATTTTCTCCTTATGCCTTAAATGGTGATGTCAGAATCTTGTCCTTGGATGGGAAATAGCTTGTTTCCATCAGTTTGAATCTTTAACATGCCACTCACTCTATTCAAATCATATTCTCCTCTACTCCACCAAGAAACTTGTCGGCACAAAAATCTGGCACAGGTCGGCAACCGCTCCTTCAGCTCAATGTCCCTGCGTGGTACAAGGCTATCATTCTTCTTGATTTTCCATCCACACAACCCAGCACTGGCAAGCCAACAGCCTCACCATATCATCATGTCTTCAGTCTATCAGCCTCTTCCAGTGGACCCCAGAATCACAGATGGCAGACTTCAGCCAACTTGATTCATTCCATATTACATCAAGAACTGGATTCTGCAAACACTATGGCCCCTGATAATGTTCTGGCACTAGTACTGAAGAAGTGCTCCAGAACTTGGCTCACTACTAGCCAAGCTGCTCTAATGCAGCTACCACACTGGCATCTGCCAGAGCATGTAGAAAATTGCCCAGGTGTGCCCTGTACACAAAAAGCAGGTCAAACCAAAGCTGGCCAATTACCTCCCCATCAGTCTCCTCTCAATCATCAATAAAGTGGTGAAAGAGATAATCAACAGTGCTATCAAGCAGAGCCTGCTTAACAATAACCTGCTCATTGACACTTAATTTGGGTTCTGCCAGGACCACCTAACTTCTGACCCCACTTTGGCTTGGCTCAAACATGGATCAAAGAGCTGAATTCCAGAGGTGAGGTGAGAGTGACAGCCCTTGACATCAAGGCCACATTTGACAAACTGTGGCATGCTTACTTCACCAGTAAGTATGTAAAGGACTGTGTGCCAAAGAGGTTAATCCAAAGCCTTCCCCAACTGGTAACCATGGATAAACCGGAAGATCCACTCCCTTCTGAAGTCCAGGTCTGAGACATTCAAGTCAGGTGACCCTGACCTTGACAGGAGATCTAGATATGATCTTTGCAAAGCCATCAGGGCCACCAAGAGACAGTATCAGATTAAACTTGAGTCCCAGACTAAGCACAAACACACATTGACTGTGGCAAGGCTGACACAATACAAAGCAATGTAGAATCAAGTAGAATTGCTAACTAAAATCCATCCTCTCCTGATGACCCCAATGCGTTCTACGCTCATTAAGTCAGTGAAATGTTGTCACCTGCCCTTACAGCCTCAGATACATCTGTATCCCCAGTCACTGCCATAAACATCAGGTCGGCCTTCTTGCGGGTGAACCCACAGAAAGCAACTGGCCCAAAGAGAGACCCCGATCTAGTATGGCCCAGTTGGTGGGAGAAATTTTTAACCTCTCCTTCTTGAGGCATTAGTTTCTCACCTGCTTCATGAAGATCACTATCATCCTGTTACCAAAGAAAAATCAGGCAGCACCATAATTCCAACAAAACCCATCTCCAAACTCCAAAACTTAGGACTCTGTTCCCCCTGCTGCAATAGGATCCTCGACTTTCTGATCCCCAGACTGCAATCAGTAAGGATAGGCGACAACATCTCTTCCAATAATGTTCTCAACACTGGTGTTCCGCAAAGCTGCAAACTCAGCCCCTTACTATATTGCTTATGCACTCACAACTGTGTAGCAAAATTCAGATCTAACTCCATTTACAAATTTTCTGATGAGACCACCATAGTTGGGTGGATCTCAAACAACAACGAAACAGAGTACATGAAGGGGATAGACAGCTTAGTGGCAGGTGTAAAGCCAATCATCGCTCCCTCAATGTCAGGAAAATAAAAGGAGCTGGCCATCAACTTCAGGAAGTGGAGTGGAGGACATAGCCCTGTCTGCATCAATGGGCTGAGGTGGAGGTGGTCAAGACTTTCAAGTTCCTCGGAGCAAATATCACCAACAGTCTATCTTGGTCTATCACATTGACGCCACAGTCAAGAAAGCACACTAATATCTCTACTTCCTCAGAAGGCTAAGGAAATTCGGCATGTTCACAATGACTCCTAGCAATTTTTATGAATGCACCATAGAAAGTATTCAATCTGGAGGCCTCACCGCTTAGTACGGCAACTGCTCTGCCCAAGACCACAAGAAATTACAGAGAATGCAGCCCAGTCCATCATGAAAATCTGCCTTCCTTCCATTGACTCCGTCAACAATTCCCGCTGCCTTGGGAAAACAGCCAGCATTATCAAGGACCCCTCCCACTCTATTCCATCAGGCAGAAAATACAGAAATTTTAAAACACATACCAACAGGTTTAAGAACAGCTTCTTCTCCGATGTTATCAGACTTATGAACAGACCTCTCATATATTAGAGTTGATCTTTCTTTGCACATTCTCTGTAGCTGTAGCACTGTATTCTGCATTTTGTTCTATGACCCTGATGCACTGACATAAAGTGTAATTATGTAAAGCATGGTTTGTCTGGTTAGCACATAAGCAATATTTTTCACTGTATCTTGGTAAATGTGACAATAATAAATTAAATTAAATCAAATCAAACAAAAGTCCTTGCAAAACTGGAGTTAATAGGAACTGGGGGGAATGTGCCCCTGGTTAGAGTCAAACCTGGCACATTGGAAGATGATTGTAGTTGGCAGTTGGTAGGGTGGCTCACATTGCCAAGGACCCAGGTTCAATTCCAGTCTTGGATAATTACCTGTGTGGAAATTATACATCCTCCCTTGTCTGCGTTGGTTTCCCCTGGATTCCTCCCATTGTCCAAAGATGTACATATTAGGTGGGTTGGCCATATCGCAATTGTCCATATTGTTCAGGGATGTGTAGGCTAGGTAGATTAGCCATGGTAAATGGGGGTTATGGGAAAAGGGTGGGAGCTGGATCTGGGTGGGATGCTCTTCAGAGGGTCAGTGTAGAGTCAATAGGCTGAATGGCCTTTTCCCACACTGTAAAAATTCTGTGAAACTATGATTCTGTCATCTCAGCTCCAGAACATCTCTGCAGGAGTTCCTAAGAGTAGTGTCCTTGTCTCATCTGTCTTCAGTTGCTTCATCAATACCCTTCCCTTCACCAATAGGTCAGGAGTAGGGATGTTCTGTTATGATAACACAATGTTCAGCACCATTTGCAATTCCTTGGATACTGATGTAATCTATGTCCAAATGCAGCAAGATCCTGACTTAGGCTGATAAATGATAAATAACATTTGTGCCAGACACAATGGCCACACAAATGCCAGGCAATGACCATCTCAATAAGAGACAATCTAGCTATTCCCCCTTGACATCCAATGCCATTATATTCACTGAATCCCCACTGTCAACATCCTGGTGATTACCATTGGAATGGAACTGGACTAGCCATATGAATACTGAGGCCAAAAGAACAGGCAGGGAATACTGCAGCAAGTAACTCAACTCCTGTCTCCCCAAAGCCTGTCCACTATCTATAAGATATATGTCAAGACAGTGATAAAATACTCTCCACTTGCCTGGATGAGTGCAGCTCCAACAACACTTAAGATGCTTAACATCATCCGGGATAAAGCAACCTGTTTCACTGGTACCACATCCACTCCGTCCACCATCAACACATAATAGTAGTAGTATATACGATGTACAAGGTGCTCCACAGATATTCACCAAAAATCTTGAGATAGCACCTTCTCCGACCACTACCATCCAGAAGGAAAAGGGCAGCAAATATATGGGAGCACTATAACCTGCAACTTCCTCTCCAAGCCAGTCACCATCCTGACTTGGAAATATTCTACCATTCCTTCAGTGTCACTAGGTCAAAACCCTGGAACTCCCATCCTAATGACATTGGGGGTCCACCTACAGAACATGAACTGCCGCGGTTCAGATAGATGGCTCAGTACCACCCGCTCAAGGGCAACCAGGGATAGTCAATAAATGCTGTCCCAGCCAGTGATGCCCACATCCCAAGAGTGAATATATAAATTAGCTACCCCATCAGGTCTCCAAAACCCTACTTTGGAACTGAGGGATACCTACAACCTGCATTCTTCTGCCAGGTCACTTTACATGGATGGACAGCCATGCAACTCAACGGAATTCTTTATTTACAGCGAAGAGGATTACCTCAGATTACAACAGGATCTGGACCAGATTGGCCAATGGGCTGAGAAGTGGCAGATGGAGTTTAATTCAGATAAATGCAAGGTGCTGCGTTTTGGGAAAGCAAATCTTAGCAGGACTTATACACTTAATGATAAGGTCCTAGGGAGTGTTGCTGAACAAAGAGACCTTGGAGTGCAGGTTCATAACTCCTTGAAAGTGGAGTCGCAGGTAGATAGGATAGTGAAGAAGGCGTTTGGTATGCTTTGCTTTATTGGTCAGAGTATTGAGTACAGGAGGTGGGAGATCATGTTGCGGCTGTACAGGACATTGGTTAGGCCACTGTTGGAATATCGCGTGCAATTCTGGTCTCCTTCCTATCGGAAAGATGTTGTGAAACATGAAAGGGTTCCGAAAAGATCTACAAGGATGTTGCCAGGGTTGGAGGATTTGAGCTATAGGGAGAGGCTGAACAGGCTTGGGCTGTTTTCCCTGGAGCGTCGGAGGCTGAGACGTTACCTAGTAGAGGTTTACAAAATTATGAGGGACATGGATAGGGTAAATAGACAAAATCTTTTCCCTGGGGTTGGGGAGTCCAAAACTAGAGGGCATAGATTTAGGGTGAGAGGGGAAAGATATAAAAGAGACATAAGGGGCAACTTTTTCACACACAGGGTGGTACGTGTATGGAATGAGCTGCCAGAGGATGTGGTGGAGGCTGGTACAATTGTAAAATTTAAGAGGCATTTGGATGGGTATATGAATAGGAAGGGTTTGGAGGGATATGGGCCGGGTGCTGGCAGGTGGGACTAGATTGGGTTGGGATATCTGGTCAGCATGGACGGGTTGGACCGAAGGGTCTGTTTCCATGCTGTACATCTCTATGACTCTATGCTGACATGGGCAGCTTATGACTCTTATTTGGCTTTGTTATGCTCAGTGACTTCAGCACTTACATGTGCACATTGGGCTTTTGTGTGGGTAACATTACTTTTTAACATACACTACAGGCTGCCATCTTCTTGGTGGGTGACGATACCTTTTTGTACACTAAATCTTCAGCACTGAGTTACAGATTGCCCACTTCTAAAGATTAACTTGTTATGAGCAGAGAAAGAGGCAGGCAGCTTGCAAAGGTAGGGAACTGAACAGCAAGCCTACCAGTTAGACACGAGGTGAACATGTCACTGGAACACACATCCGATCTGCAGCATCTGCTAACAGTTTATGCAACAAACACACCTCATATGCTCCAAGAAAATCATGATGTATTGAAGGTAAAGGGGAAAGAGTAGGGTGAAGGAGGACTATAGTCAGTCAAGGGATACCACCCCAAATTAGTCAAGGGGCCAGCTGATTGCAGTCCAGTGGGTTGGCCGGGTTCAGTCCTGCATATTAATTAGAAACAGTCTGAGGGTTACAGGTAGATCAGTCAGGCCAAGGGTCAGTCATGAGGTTTTGGCCAGTAATGGTCAGGGATTTTTCAGGAGGTAATCCATGAGTTTTAGGGAAACAAGGCAACTCAGGTCTCGGGATGGGCTTCGTTGAACTGGGGCATGGAGGGAATAGTCACCGAAAGGGGGAAATTGCAGTTATAGGCCAGCAACTCACTGTAAATGTGAGGGACTGGAGCTCCTGAAAGGGGGATGTTCAAGCAGGTTCTGGTAACCGTGGTCTACATGGGTAGGGTGTAGAGAAAACAAGGGCATGGGAATTTCCAAAGTCATGGCGCTAAGGAAAAGTGGGCACATGAGTCATGATGTACAAGAGCACAAGAAAAACAGATGGCATCTGAAAGATCATTGGGGCCAAACAGCAACAATAAGGAGGCATGAAGGATTGGAGGAAAATTTGTGTGTCTTAGGCACAGCCTGCTTGTCACTCACATGAGTTCAAAAGGTGCAAACTTGCCATGTTGGATTCAAAGTCATCTGCAAAATAAATTTGTAAATTGCCTGCAACTACAGGCAAAGTGGACTGAGTGTGTTACTGCAGGGTGGCCTAAACAAATTATTGCTGGGCCTATTACACAATTGTGCCTCCACTGCTTAAGTAATACCATCTAACCAGCTTCAAATTACACTTCTTTGGCAGATCAGTAATTCAAATTTCAAATTAAGACCTCAAGCAATCGTGAGCAGTATATCATGCACCCTGATTTCCTTCTTGTCATGCCAGCTAAACAAGTGTTACGGTAACAAGGAACTTAAAAGAAGAACCTGAAACTCTCATTTACTAACTAAATGATATTACAAATTTTGAAAGACAACATATGGTCACTGCCAGATTTTCACATTGAACTGAAGTATGGAAGAACACAGACTGTGGTTTAAAAGGGAGGATTTTTTTTGTTGGGGGAATGCTTTCCTGTTGTGTAACTGCTAGCTGTCTACTTTCAGTGTAGCATAAATATTTTAGTTATCTCCTGTGCAACTGGATAAGGTCAAATACCTGAGAGATCCTGTCAAACCATGATTACTACCTCCTCGGGAAGTCTCCACCTCACATTGTGTGAGAGTATGACACACTGTACCCACATCGCTTTGATACTACCTGTCAGCAACATGTGATGTTTGTGAACAGAAATGCTTCCACTGTATTAAGGTTCAAGATTTTTTTATGTGACCATCAATACCAAATCAAGCAGCGCCTGCTCAGCAATAACCTGCTCAGTGATGCCCAGTTTGGGTTCCTCCAGGGCCACTCAGCTCCTGACCACATTACAGCCTTGGTTCAAAAAGAGCTGAATTCGAGAGGTGAGGTAAGAGTGATGGTCCTTGACATCAAGGCTGCATTCAACTGAGTGTGGCATCAAGGAGCCCGAGCAAAACTGGAATCAATGGGGGCCAACTGGTGGTTGGAGTCATACCTGACACATAGGACGATGGTTGTGGTTATTGGAGATCAGTCACTTCAGCTCCAGGACGTCCCTGCAGGAGTTCCTCAGGGTAATGTCTGAGGCCCGATCATCTTCAGTTGCTTCATCAATGACCTTCCCTCCATCATAAGGTGAGAAGCAGGGATGTTCGCCAATGATTGCACAATGTTTGGCACCATTCACGACTCCTCAGATACTGAAGCAGTCCATGTTCAAATGCACCAAGATCTGGACAATATCCAGGCTTGGGCTGACAAGTGGCAAGTAATATTCGTGCCACACAAATGTCAGGCTGTGACCACCACCAAGAACAGATGATCCTGGAATTTCTTCTCTAATGGCACTGTGGATCAACCCACAGCAAGTGGACTGCAGCGATTCAAGAAGGCAGTTCACCACCATTACCTTCTCAAGTGCAACTAGGGACAGGCAATAAATACTGGCCAGCCAGTGATGCTCACATCAACCAAACAAATGTTTAAAAATGATTGTTTCTCTCTTTTTCTTTCTCCCATCGGTTCAGATGATTGGAGGGTACGGTTTTATGAAGTGCTCAGACAGATAACTAATCTGTTCTTATGTGTTATAGGGGCTGCAAAAGTGTAATCAAAGATAGGAAGGTGTTGCTACAGCAACGTATTTTTATTTATTTAGTTGAGTTAAGACATGCTCTTTACCTCCAGACCTGAAATAAAACTGAGGACCTTCTGATTTGTATGGTTCAGTCAAGTGTTAGTCAGTGCAATTATCTACATACTGAACCAAGAAGGAAGTTAATTATAATGCCACGTACAACTGCTTGGCAATGGCCATCTCCAACAAGAGAGAAATTAACATTACCTTAACATTCAATGGCTTTTCCATCACTGAATCGCCATTAATCAATAATATTAACATTGACCAGCAACTTAACTGGACCTACACATGAGTATAAAAATAGCTCAGAGACTGGGAATTTTGTGAGAAGCAACTGACCTCCTGATTCCCCGAAGTTTATCTACCATCCACAAGGCACAAGTCGGGAGTGTAATGGAATACTTTACACTTATCTGGAAGACTGCAGCTTTTACAACAAGAAACAATGCACCATCAGGTCAGAGCAGCTTGCTTGATTGCATCTGATCAATCACCTTAAACATACACACTTTTTACCAAATTCTAGATGTACTGCAGCAATTTTCCAGGGTTCCTTCAACTACATCTTCCAAGTCTATGACTTCAACCACATGGAAAGACAAGGGCAGCAGATGCACAGGAACAGTATGATCTCCAAGTTCCCATCCAAACCAACATATCATCCCATCTTGGAGGTCCGTCACTATTCCTTCAACATGAATGTTCGAAATCCTGTTGCTCCCTTCCTAATATCATTATGAATGTACCTACACCATGTGGTTTGCAGTGGTTCAAGGACCAACTTGACAAAGACAGTCAGGGATAGGTAACAAATTCTGATCTTGTCAGCAATGCTTTCAGAATATAAAAGAATATATAAAAGTATTTTAAGCAAGAATGTAAAATACGACTAAACTTTGGAAATCCTTTCAATGCAAAGTAAATTGGATAGATTAAAGTTGGAACTGTATCTATGTTTTCAAAAAGGGTCACATTGAACCAAATGTGAAAATTTATTTGACTGGTATTTCTGATATTTCTCATATTTCTTGATGATTAGTAAGCTCATTTGCACTTGTAGAGCAGAAAATGCCATATTGCAAGTTCCTTTGTGCTTATAAATTCAGGGCATCATACAGTGCCAGCATCCAATTTGGTGTTATCAATAAATGTGGAACAAAAAAAGCTGAGTACTGATAACATGCTGGAGGTAAAAAGCACGTCTTAACTCAACTAAATAAATAAAAATACGTTGCTGTAGCAACACCTTCCTATCTTTGATTACACTTTTGCAGCCCCTATAACACATAAGAACAGATTAGTTATCTGTCTGAGCACTTCATCTTTCCTCATAAACTCAGAGATGTGGGAGGAGATAAGTTATAACGTTGTCGACAATATGGCGTCTGCATGAATGATAACATTCATCCAATTTCTTTGTTTAGTAATCACATATCTGACTTCTGAGAATGTTAGATCATTTCACTGCCTATTAAGAATAAAATAAAATTGCATAATGCTTATACAAGCAAATATCTTCTTTCTCATGGATTCTACATCATAATATCCACCCCACATGCAGAAACAGTATGAATTTAGTGAAAATAGTTTTTATGTTTGTTAATCCATCTCATATATTTATGACTTAAATATATAGAATTGAATGCTTATATTCCTTCAGTAATTCTGTAACTGAAATGAGATATGGAAAATGTCTCAGCTGTTTTGATTTAATAACTTGAAAATATTTCTTCTCTTTCCTGAATGCTCTTGGTTTTGCTGCAACATAATTCTACAGGGATGGCATGGGGTTCCTCTAATAGGTTTTAGAAGGTCAATTGACAGAATTGGGGATCACTTACAACATTCACACTTTCTATTTGGGATCCATGGATAATGACCAGGAGCAAGAACCCTAGTTGCTTCTTAAATCACAAACTTCGAAGTTCTAATCCAACATTACAGCCAACAATTTTAACTCAAGGCAAACTTTCAGGTTTAAATTAAAATCTCGATGCATGTGTTGGAATACAGCAACCCCTCAAAACATAATTTGAAATTGCAGAGCAAATGTCTCTACTTTTATCTCACTTGTCAGTTTTAATGTCAAAACTGCTTTTAACATGTTGTTTCCTGAACTAAAACTTCAATTTATTCTTATCTCTCTTAACCTCAAAACCATTCTAAACTAGATATTTATCCAGCTTGTCATTGTTAAAAGGAATTAATCAAACAGTCATAACTGGTTTTGTTAGCAAGCTATTCAACTGATTCATAACTCCCTTCTTGTCTAGAGCGTGGTGCTGAAAAAGGTCAGATGGCATCCAAGGAGCAGGAAAATCGATGTTTTGGGCAAAAGCCCTTCATCAGGATTTCCTGAAGGAATATAAGCACCACACTCTTGACTTTAATCTCCAGCATCTGCGGTACCTTCTTTCTCTTCTTGTCTAGTATGGTCGAGCATTGCTGTTTTCACGGCTGTATCCCTTGTCAAGTGCCCAAAAGTGCCCTCACTCCATTTGGGGTGCTTTTGATTTTATTTAGTTACTGCAGAAGTGATTGAAGTCAAAACAGCAAGTGCTGGACAAATTCAATTCTGCTGGAGAATGACAGCATCTGTGAAGGGAGAAACAGAGCTAACGATTCATGTCCAATGACTTCTTCAGAATCTGCCAGCAGACTCATGTCATATCTAGCCTATTCGTTTCACAGTTTGTCATACATCTGCAACAGGGAGGTTAACAAAGACACTGTGTGGAAGGAGAAGGGATTTCACTGCCTTCTGTTTTATTGGAGAAAAGCAGGAGGAACATACAAATGGCTTGCATGTGTTTGTGGTTCTCTAAGTGGCTCCCAATATATTGACAGGTTGCAATTTCAATACATCTACCTGCTAATATGAGGGGAGTCACAAAGTGAGCAACAAACGTACAATCAATCTGCAACCATGCCAGGAAGATCTTGTCAGAATGCTGTCATGACACACTTATCCTGCACCAATCACCTGTCCCAGACAGCTTTGAACCTCCAGCCACAATTTCTGGCTGGTTGCCTGGGAATACTTTACACCCAAAGCTGGAGATGTGCACTGTTTCTCTAGTGCCACTACTCCATCGGGTCATCTGTAAAATAAAAAATTAGGTTTTCCAGTTACTGAGGTGGCCATTTACGTTCCTTATCTATGTCAGATTTTAAATGAGAAGACCTATTGACCAGTTTTCTTAATAAACACAACTATTGGCTTAATATCAAATCAAAACTTGTTCAAGGTGCAACAACACATGTAGGATATAGTTAACATACACAGTTGGTATTATCATGTTCAAACGTTTATCTTCCTAAATATCTCCCAAAACACACACCCACAAAGACAAACAGATAAACTCACACTTTAGGAAAAGAGAAAACACAGGTTTCTCAGTAGTGATTGGTTTTCTGAAAGAAAACACCGGCTAATTCTTGAAGGTTATTCTTGAAGGCAAAAGGATAAACTGCGGAATATTTTGAAGTCAGTTGTTCTGATGTCCGAACACATGTGGTCAAGTCACAAAAACACTCATGGTTATCTCTGGAGGTTTTTCAGACCAATACTGCTCAGGAAATACACTATTAAGAAGCTCATGATATTACTCTTTAGAAGAAAAAAAACATACTTCCCCTTGTACACCACTTTTTTTTTCAGAAATAGGAGAGATCAGCTGGGCAGCTATTCCTAACAGACTTCTTATCCCCTTAGTGCAGACCAGATAGAAAAAATTAAATTCTCCAAGCCAATCACTGTTTAAGTGGTCCCAGCAGGGTCAACAGGAAAGCAAGCAGTTATCACCAGTCATGTTATTTCTAGGAATTCATGCTAAAATATTGCCAATGTCCACAGTGGCCTCCTTTAAAGTAATAGTTGTGATGTCTCACAGTTTAGTACGCAATATACCTTTAAAAGACAAGCTCATAATATAATCACCATATTAGGGCATGTGACCTGAGAGTATAAAGGTCTCTGACTCCATCTTAGCTGGGGCCAATTGAAGCAGAACATGCTCATGAAAGTATGTTATAGTTTATAACTAAATGACTTAATATTAGCCCCGGCACTGAAGTGCCTTTGATTGTAAGACATGTATATAACAGGAGCTGTAATAAATATCTGTTAAATCTTTTAATACCATGCTACCCATGTCTAGACTTTTTTGTTACTGGTGCTAACATAAGCATTGCCATGTCAGGTAAATATACAGTGTTGAAGGCAAAATCCGCTGATGGTGACAGATCTTGGTAAGCAGCAGTGACTGTTCATAAGAATCCAAGGTTTTGATAGCAGACACTTAGAAACCCCATGAAACATCAGCTAGACAACTAACAGCATCAATTTCTATGAGTATAGATCTTTAAAATGAACGACCAGAAGGCAGAGCTACTTACTTGCCACTTAAAATAGATGTTACATCAAGGTGAAAGGCCTGTTTATCTTTCTTAAAAATGAATCATCAGCCTGCTTTTCGATTGAAAAGGGGAAAAAAAACACTTCTTCTGGTATAAATATGAAGTTCCCTGGAACAATCCTACAGCTTTAAAAACTCTAAAAAGCAGTTTTATAGATGTGTGCAGAAGTCAGTTGACTCCATCCAAAAAGATGCCAATGTGTTGGGAACCCACTCCTATGATATTATCCTTCCTTATTTTGTACAAGTGTCATCTAGTGATAGACATCTGCTCCAATTACTACTCTATATCTGAAAGGAACAGTAAAGGAGAAGAAACAGTGAAAATTAAGTTGAAACAGAAGCAGAAAAGGTAAAAGTAACAGGAGAGAACAACACAACAAGTAAAAGAAGCAAATAAACATTGTATTCTACAGTTTAAAATAAAATCTTCAACACAAAATGGAAGGCAAACACTTACATATAGATTGAGCAGCCAATGATACCTTTATGGAATTGGAGCTATTCAAGCAATATAAGCAGCATTATTTTATTGATCAAGCAACAAATTACCTTCAGAAAAGATTTCTGAAAACATGTGCTTGCCATTGGTAAGGAGTGGCATTGTAGATATAATACACTTATTCTTTCTGTGAAAAAGATTGGGAGGGTACCTTAAGACCAGCTCAAAGTAAGAATTAACATCTGGACTAACAGACTCCAACTCATGTCATACAAAGTTTATTAATAGTTTGAAATATCACTATATAAATAAATATCCTTCTAAATAACATGTCATAAAATAACACTCACCTGTTAAAGTAACAATCTCTTTAAAGATTGATTTTACAATAAAAAACACTTTGGCCAAGTAATTGTTATTCATGGAGGAAAAAAGGGATAAGACATGAATGGCGCTGAGAGTTAGTCTGGTGACTTGGTACATAAGGGCAGGATGAATGAGCAGCTGTTCACTAGCATGCCTTGCACTGGGCTGGAAGTTGTTGACAAATTGCATTGATGAGTAGGCAGCACAAAGCTTTCTTATATTTTCTAATCAACCTGTTCAGCAATGTTATGACACATCTCTGGAGAAGTTGGGACTTTAACCTGGGTCTTTTGGATCAGAGGTAGGGAAATTATCACTGCACCCCAAGAATTCCTGCACAAATTTTCCTTTCCTCTTTTGTTGCAAAAATGGTCTTATACAGAGATCAACAGTTTTTCTTCACCCTATCACCAAATCAGCTGAGGTATTTTTTTCTCATCTATTAACTACCCCCAGTAAATCACCCATGCACCAAACTGAATAATAGTGCAAAGCCCATTAAGGGCAATGCAAACCATTAAAGTGAAGGGAGCAATGGAGCCCCTCTCTTCCTCCAAGTAGGTGGTTGGTCCGTGATCACTCCAACTGTCTTACTTTAATTTGACCTTGACCTAGATGGGAACAGGTCCATTGAACGGTTAGTACCTTCTCACTGGGCTATCCTAAACGTAGTAATTGTAAACAGGTCAGCCAGGTGAACCTCGTGGAAAATCATACCCTGAATGGAACTGTTAATTTAGTCCAATCAGAGAGCCCTGGCTGACAGATACAAATAGTGTCAGAGGTTCTGTCACTCTGAGAGCTGGCTCTGAGGGAGCTAGATCAATGCCAAGAACTCTCCATGTATAAAGAAAGGGTGACAGGAATACTGACTTCTGCGGAGTTATTTCAGTGGCAACAAGAGAAAAGCATGTTCCTGAATGAGCCTCATTCCTGTCGATTCTCCTGCTCCTTGGATGCTGCCTGACCTTCCAGCACCACACTCTCTACTATCAAAAGAGTCCCCCTAGAGCTAAATTGAAAGGTCAGTATCCAGAAGAGTGCACACCTTTCTGGTGTGGAAAGTCCATCTACATCTGGTTTGGAACAGTTAAATTGCTCAGCATCATCCAAATGAGAACCAATTAAAATAAACATCTGATTAAATGGTGACACGGTTCTAATGGAATTCAATACTAGCTTGGCTGTTTCAATGATCACAGAACCAATCTTTAACAAAATTTGCTCTGGACTCCAACTCTTAAGTTTGTGCAAGACCTCGGCTAGACTGAGTACCTATACTGAGGAACCTTTACAGATTACGGGTATAACCAGTTCCGGTCTCCTATGAGAAGCAGCTGGGTCAGTTACCACTGATTGTAGTAAAAGGCTCTGGCCCAAGCTTGTTGGGGCAAAATTGGTTGAGAAAGACTCACTTAGATAGGCTCAACATTTTCAATTAGAAAGTGGCTGCCTGATTGAAGTCCCACTTAAATACCCAGAAGTTTTTCAGGAAGGTCTAGGAACTATCAAAGGAGCCAAGGCCACCTTGCATGTTGACCCGGAAGCAATTCCACAATTCTGCAAGGCAAACCCAGTGCGATTTGCTTCATGGGCAAAAATAGAGGCAGAAATCAGGAGGCTGGAAAACAAAGGAATTATCAAACCAGTCCAGTTTGCAGAATGGGCAGCACCAGTGATTGTAAAACCTGACGGGTCAGTTCACCTTTGTGGGGATTTTAAACAAATAGTAACCTGCTTTTCACAGCTGGATAAATAACCAATCCCTTGCCTAGAGGTTTTATACACAGAGCTGGCAGGAGGGGCTGTCCTTCGTGAGGTTGGCAATGAACCATGTGTACTTGCTATTCTGGTTGGATGAGGATTCCCAGAAGTATGCTACAATTAATACCTATAAGAGTTTGCACTAATATAGAAGACTGCCATATGGGATATTGACAGGTTGAGAAATCTTCCAGCGGATGGTAGAGGACATTTTACAAGGTCTACCCCAGGTTGCCATTTATCTAGATGACGTGCTAATAACACAGAAGACCAATCAGGAACACTTAGAGAACTTGGACATAGTCCTTAGATGTTTCACCAAGTGGGCATATGTTTCAGGAGGGAAATATGGCTGTTCCAAGCACCCCAAGGAACCTACTTGGGCTACAGAGTTGAGAAGGCAGCATTACACCCATTGGTCGCTAAGATGGGGACGTTCAAAGGTGCCCCAGCTCCCAGATCAGCACTGGAGCTTAGGTCTTTCCATGGCCTAAGTAAATTATTACGGAAAGTTCACACGTAACCTGGCCTCCATCCTGGCACCTTTGTATCAATTCTTAAAAAAGGGTCAGCCTTGGAAATGGCCAAGCCCTTTCAGGGAAGTGAATAAACAGCTAACATCCTCTAAGGTGTTGGCACACTATGACCACAAGCAAGATCTGATATTGACATGCGATGGCTCCCCTTATGGCATTGAGGTTCTATTAGCTCACAGGCGGCTGAATGGAGAGGAACGTCCAATAGCGTATGTATCCAGGACTTTGGCTAATGCAGGCCATAAATATGCCCAGTTAGAGAGGAAAGTTTGTCGGTCATATTTGGAGTCAGGAATTTCCATCAGTACCTTTACTGAAACAAATTTGTAAGAAGAACGGACCACAAGCTCCTGATGGATCTACTTAAAGAGAACAAGGCAGTGCCACCCATAGTTTCAGGCCAAATTCAATGTGGGCCTGTAATAATAAGTGCCTATAATTAAAAGTTGGAACACTATCCAGGAGGCCAAGTAACAAATGTGGATGCATTGAACTGCTTCCCATTGGCAACTACACCATTGGTGGTACCATCACTGGAAGAGTCTGTAACGGTTTTAAATTTTCTGAATACATTTCCAGTCGCAGCTGACAATATCAGAGTTTGGATGCAGAAAGATCCAGTCCTGACAAAACTGAAATAGTTGGTGCTGATGGGGGAAACCAAAGGGCCAGCAAGACCACAATTGAAACCTTTTTGGACCCAGAGAGACCAGATCACCATAGAGGATGGCATATTATTATGGGGAACAAGAGTGATTGTCCTGAGCAAAGGTCACTGCTAGATACTGCCTGAACTCCACCACGGTAATCCAGGGGTGTTCAAAATGAAGTTGGAAAGCAGTTAAGTCTGATGCCTAGGATTGGATGCAGACATAGCAGCATTGTTGGAGCAGTGCCCAGAATGCCACCAAGGCCAAAGATGACTGCCAGCAGTTCCCCCACCTCACAGGAATGTCAGGTTAACCCTGGACTCAGTTACACATCAACTATGCAAGTCCTTTCATGGGCTCAATGTTCGTAGTCATTGTGAACACCCACTCAAAGTGGCTAGACCTGTATAGAATTCATTCATCAAACATGGAAATGATGACAGAAAAACTGCATACATCTTTTCCAACACATGGACTCCCAGAAGCTTTGGTCACAGACAACTGGCCATCATTTATCAGCTGGGAATTTGAGTGTTTCCTAAAGTTGAATGATATTCTTCATGTAAGGACAGCTCAATATCAGCCATCATCCAATGGTCTGGCAGAAAGAGCAGTCCAAAGCTTGAAGGCAGGTTTAAAGAAACAGCCTACAGCTTCACTCGATACCACACAGTCCGAGTTCCTATTTGATTATGGGACCACCCGTCATGGAACCACAGGGATAGCTCCAGTAGAGTTGCTAATTGGAGGAAGAGCCTGCACCAGGTTCAGTCTGATCTTCCTGGGGGGGAGAGGGTAAAACAGCTTAAGAACGCTAACACCAGACACAAGACACTGCTGAGCGAGAGAGAGAGAGTTTACATGGGGGATGAAGTTTGGTTTAGGAACTGTGGCAACGGCCCTGCATAGGTAAGAGGCATGATTGACACAAGGTCACGTCCAGAGATGTATAATGTTCGGGGGTAGGTGCGATGGTCCTGAACAAGCACATGGAGTATGAGAAAGCTGCAAATTCACAAACAGTGCAGAAGCAAAATGCACCCGATTCCTCTGCTATTCGGAAACCCGGAGTTCTCCTTAACCGTCAAGTGTTGAAAATACCTCCGAATCTCAGGTGGACATGGCAGAGATCTTCAGAGGTTTGACACCTTTGCCACCTGAAGGGGAGAATGAATTTCTTCTGAGAGACTCTGTGTATAAGAAGCGAGCTACGCTGCATTACACACCAACCATATTAGAGACAGAGTTGGAGAAACCTGACCCCAGGAGAAGCTATAAAAAATAGCCCGAGGGGGAGGAATGTAGTGATTGTAACGAGGCCGGCCAAGTGGACCTCATAGAATATCAGCTTCCCCATTTGGACCAGATTAACAACTCCATTAAAGGCTTCCAGCCTCTGTGGAGTTATTTCACTTACTATCCCTGCTGTGAGGCTCCTTGTCTGATGGTGGATACATGGTCGCTATGCCTTGTGTTTGCCACTCAGACTCTTGCATACCTGCATTCTTTCACTCTTCCTCTGCTTTGTCAGCAGTGACTCCCTGCCAAATCCAAGACCTATTCCTCCAGGGGATGCAGGCTATGGAGAAGAAGGGAAATTTGATCAGCCACCTGTTTTCTCAGGTGATAAAGAGGTGTCTCTGATCGAGGTGCTGACGGAGCCATTGTTGATAATGAGAATGCTGAAGCTAGGATGGTACTGAAATGAGACCATCAACCTGATAGTGGCCAGGTTTGAGGATGAATGACTTTTCATGAACAAATGTGGACAATGAGAACTGTGAGCTAATTCTGATGCAGGGATGATGTTGCCCTCAGAGAAATGCTTGCTTCATATCTTAAAAACAAGATTGTACTTTGTCACTACCTTTAATTTAATTTATTCCCTTAGAAACAATGATTACACCTTAGCCAGATCATCAGTATGGAGTTATGCAGGATTATATGGGGGGATGTGCTTAGATAACCTCAAACTTTAGCCTTCAAGGGGCGTTCACGTATTCCAGAAACAGAAAGGGGTTAAGGGGTGCTGACTGACCCTATAAACCTAGCTTAATGTCTCGCTTTCCAGAGGTTATGATCCTTCCAACTTGCAGCCTCAGCCAGTAGTATTTTTTAGTTTCTGTTTCAAATTCCTGAGTTGGGTGTGTTTGACTTGTGCAGGAACATATGCAAATAGATCCTAGGCCCCTGAATTTGCATTGTGATGGCTCTTTTGTGAGATGAATTAGGAGAGATGGTGGTTGTAATTTTTTTTAATTTAACACTGTTGTGACTGTCCCACTGTTCTAAGCATCAACATCATATATTTGTTTGAGCTATTTCCTGATATGGTCAATCAAGTGCTTTCTCTTTATTAGACTTGAAATACCAAGATTCATAAAATGTGCTTACTTAACAAAATGTGTGATTTCTTATAAAGAAAACATATTCAATGATGATGCCAAACTGGTGAACATGTTTTGTTTGTAATATGAAAATATAAATAATTATCCCTCTAAACAACATAAACAAATATAGACACAAGTTAAAGGGAAAAAATGGATTTCTCTCTGCAGAGACTTACTTTGGGGAAAAGAAAACACTTATAGTCAAGTTATAGATCTTGAAAAAAAGAGAACAAGGTGTGGAATATTCAGATGTCTGTCAGTGTGGCGTACAGTGATAGGTGGCATTAAACACAAGTTGATATCTCTGCAACCCTAGTCACTGTAGCTTGTTCAGAAAACATAGCATCAATGATTCTTTCAAACAGAATTCAGGAGGATAAACCAAGTTCAGACTGGACAAGGCCTCAAAATATCACATTGGACCCACAGTTGCCTGGAAAACTGATTTGTGATGCAGAGTTACACAAACAGTGTAGGCTCAATTTGCAGCTAAGGCCCCACCTTCTCAAACTTCCTCCTTGCCTGATGTCTCTGAACCTCAGGTTAAATTCATCAGCAGACATCTCTCACAGATAAGAGTGTAGCTGATGATCCTCCGGGAATTATGGTGAACTCTTCCTTTTGGAAACCAGAGAGCTTAGCCTGTCAGCTCTTTACCTTTCCCGGCTTGGCCAACAATTGAAACAACTAAACAACCTGACAGCCATAAACGCAGAAAACGGATCCACAGTAAACAAGCAGTTATCGCACAATGTGTGGCTTTTAAGAAATGTCTTGTTAAAAAGTTCCAACTTCCTTGCATTGATCGCTTAAAAAAAAACCGTATCCACAAACCTTCAAACACAAGTCCACAAAAAATTTAAATATGAAACCACTGTGACAATACATTCAGGCTCTGCACTAAACTCTATCTCCATCACTAGCTACATTTTTTCCTTTGATATTCCCCATTTACTTCTTTGGTCTCCCTCATCTCTTGTACCGTTCCTGTTCTTCCCATTCCTTCATTTATTCCCATCCGGATCTGCCTGCCCAGCCTTAGCCTAACTCAGTCTCTTATTAAAATCACATGATCTTTCTCCCTCCTTCACGCACCTAATTAGCCCATTATACTCCCCGCCTTAAACATGCCACTCCCACCTGTTCTTTATCCCCTTGGCAATTCTCTCCTCCATTTCCTCTTGGATCCTGTCAGTGCTCCTGACAACCATGCCCTTTAGATTTTAATCTTTTTAATTCCTTCCACCGAGTCCACCTTTCTCCAAACCTTTTAAGTCGAGCCCCCTTTTGAGGTGAGCCATGTTTGCCTGCCCCAGTCAGCCTTGATGCAACATCAAGAAACGGTTGATAATGGAGGCACTGGATACTGCAAAGGCTACGGGCCCTGACAACATTCCAGCAGTAGTACTGAAGACTTGTGCTCCAGAACTTGCCACACTTCTAACCAACTTGTTCCAATACAGATACAGCACTGGCGACTACCAGACAATGTGGAAAAATTTCCAGGTGTGTTCTGTACACAAAAAGCAGGGCAAATCCAACTCAGCCAATTACTGCCTACTCTTGATCATCAATAAACTGATGGAAAGGGTCATCGACAGTGCTATCAAGCAGCACTTGATCACTGACACTCAGTTTGTGTTCTGCCAGGGCTACTCAGCTGTAGATCTCACTACAGCTTTGGTTCCAGCATGGACAAAAGAATTGAATTCCAGAGGTGAGGTAAGAGTTATAGCCCTTGACATTTTGGCCACATTTGACAATGTAGCATCAAGAAGTCCTAGCAAAACCAGAATTGATGGAAATCATAGGGACAACTCTCCATCAGGAGGAGTCATATCTTGGCACAAAGGACAATGGGTTGTGGGTGTTGGAGGTCTGTCATCTCAGCTCTAGGATACCCATGCAGGAGTTCCTCAGGGGAGAGTCGTGGGCCTAAATGTCTTCAATTTCTTTATCAATGGCGTTCTCTCTATCACAAGGTCAGAAGTGGGAACACTTGATAATAATTGCACTGCGTTCAGCACCATTCATGAGTCCTCAGATACTGAAGCAGCTCACATCCAAATGCAACAAGATCTCAACAACATGCACATTTGGGCTGAAAGGTGACAAGTAACATTTCCATCATCCCAATGCCAAGCAATGACCATTTTCAGTAAGAGACAATCCAACCACCATCTTTTGACACTCGATGGCATTATCATCACTGAATCCCCCACTATCAATATGTGGGGATTGACCAGAAACTCACCTGACCAGCTGTATAAATGCAGTGGCTGTAAGAGTAGGTCAGAAGCTAGGAATTCTGCAGCGAGTAACTCATCTCCAGACTTCCCAAAGCACATCCACCAAGGTTCAAAACATGAGTGTGCTAGAATACTCCCCACGTGCCTGGATGAGTGCAGCTCCACCAACATTCAAGAAGCTTGACACCATCCATGACAAAGCAATCCACTTGACTAGCACCACATCAACAAACATTCACTCCCTCCACCACTGATGCTCAGTAGCAGCAGTGTATACCATTTAGAAAATGCATCACAGAAATTCTCTGAAGATCCTGAGATAGCACCAGCCAAACACATGATCTCAACATTTAGGAGGACAAGGGCAGCAGATACATGGGAATATCAGCACTTTCTATTCACTAGCCTGACTTGGAACTATACCATTGTTTCTTCAAGGTTGCTGGAATTCCTTCCCTAAACACATTGTGGATTGCAGTGGTTAAAGAAGGCAGCTCATGGCCAACTGGGGATGGGCAATAATGCTGGCCCAGCCAGGATGTCCACATCCCAAGAGAGAACAAAAAAAATTGTGCTTGTAGAATGTTCCACACATAACCACTTTGTGAAATGTCCTGCAAGTAAAAAACATGGTGAGCACAATTAACATTCATAAATGTAAAGGAATTACATCACTGGTGTTACTGGCAGGGATATTTGCACATGAATGTTTTGAACATGTGTACTGAGAGTATTTTGGGGATATGAGCAGAAATTCTCATGAATAGAATTGCCTGAACACCAGCATCTGTGATACTGGGTACCCAGAGGATGGATCTTGCACTTGACTAAAAATGAATGCCAAATGCTTCAGCTTTGCACTAATGTGCGGGACTCCCCCATCATTGAAGGTGAGGATATTTGCATGACCTCCTCTTCCTGTTAGTTGTTTAATTGTTCAATTGTTAACTATTCAAAACTGTCCCTCAACTGGAGCAGAGTCCATAGGAATGTAGAGTGCTCATGGTCTGTGGAAGACCAGAGATAGCCCACTCTTGATCCTCCATTGATTGAATGTTTATTGTTTCAATGGATGTGTTGTAGAGATGGAGGAATACATGATACTGTAATCTAATACTGCGGCGTAGTGGTAAATATGTTGAAATAGTTACTATTCTGTGGAATTTTATTTTGGCATTTTCTTAAATTTTGATTTTACAAAATAAGGGCAGGGACACATAGTTCAAAGTCAATGAAAACCAAAATTAAATGAAATACAAAACACGCCTCTGACCTGAATCTGCCCCTCTCTGACTTGTTGAGCTAGGTTAAGTATATCCTTAATGTTTCTTTTTATATTGGATCTTGCCTTTATATGATAATTACAATGAAGGGATTTGGATGGTACAGTACATTGTAAATCTTATTACAGCTAAGACCAAGATTTATGTTCTAATATTGGTGGAATGCAAAGCATTTCTCTCTGTTGGAGGTGTCTTCTATAACATACGTGGGTAATTTCTATTCAGTTCCTTCTGTGAACAATGAGAACAGCATTCTTAATTAGCCCGAAGATAATGTGGAAAGTAGAAGTGCCAACTTAATATTGTAATTCCTCAAATTGAAGAACATAAATTATTCATTAAAGATGAAATGACAGACATGGGTCATCAGGTTTAGAATTGGCAGCACACCTATTTGCATTTTCTGAAGATCTCCCAAAGAGATACTGGAGATTATGATCAATAAGTAAGAATAGATGCGTCATTTATCCAAGATCCCAGAAGCTTAGAGAAGGCAGTAGAGAACAATCCCTCATATTATATTGAAACCCTGTTTAATAATGGTTCAGAGAATCAATGCTGCCATCAGTCTGGACAATCAAAAACATGCCATTCAGCACTAACTGTAACAATGCTTCTACAAGGTCTCCTACTGGGAATATTTGAGAACACAAAGGTCAAATTTCAATTGCTTGGACCATTCAAGATGCAATCTTTAGTGTCAGCTCAACCTAAGTTACACTAACCTAGCATGTTATGTCTTTTCAAATAAATACAACAACAGTTCAGGAAGATCAGAAACAAGCATTGCTATAAAATTACCAAACCTAAATTAAGAACTGACATTTGGAATATAATTGCATTGTGGAGATAAATATGTTTTACTGAAGCACAATTGATAATTAATCATTTATGTCACAAATAGCCATTAAAAATTCTGAATTCAAACATCAAGAGTGATGTTATTATTCTTCAGGCGAACGAATGATGATCAGAAGGCCTGCATGTGACACATGATGCAGTGTTTATACATACTGCTCTTGTGCAACATTGCTACTTGGTTCAGAAGATGTTTGAGCAGCAAGTGTGACCATCTGGTGTAAAGTAACCTGTATTGACAAGATGCATGAATGATGTTAAGGCGATGTCCCTAACATAAATAACTGAGTTTTGCTCACATGCTGGGTGCAGTTTCACAGTCATTGCTCAGACTGAAATAACAATAATAAAAATAGGCAGTTTAGTGTGTTATATTTATTAATCAAATGGTTCCTGGGATTGCAAGTCTATCATATGAGGAAAGATTGGATTGACTGAGCCTGTATTCACTAGAGTTTAAAAGAATGAGTGGGAGATCTCATTGAAACATATGGTATTCTGATAGGATGGATAGGCTGAAGGCAGGGATGATGCTTCCTCTTGGGAGGTGGGGGGGAAGATAAAAGAAAAAAAATGATATACATTGCTGGAGTCTAAAAGTGTCAAACATTATGGGGAAGGCAGGAGTACAGCATGAAATGGAGTGTCAACCATGATCATATTGAATGGCGGAGTGGGCTTGAAGGGCAGCATTTGACTGAGTGTGGCATGAAGGAGCCCTAGCAAAGCCAGTGTCAATGGGAATCGGGGACAACGTTCTACCAGTTAGAGTCATATCTAACTCAGGGGAAGAAGGTTGTGGTTGCTCAAGGTCAATCATCTCAGCCTTAGGACATTACTGAAGAAAATTTTACGTTCGTGTTCTCTTCCCAACCATCTTCTGCTGCTCCTTTAGTTTTGAAAAAGGGTCACTGGATTCAAAATGTTATCTCTGCTTTCTCTCCACAGATGCTACCAGGCCTGCTGAGTTTCACCAGCAATATCTGTTTTTGTTTGTAATAAACAGCCCACTTGATTGGCACCACATCAGTCATCTTCAGCGTTGACTCCTTTCGCCAGTGACACACAATGAAGCAGTGTCGACCACCTACAAGATGCACTTCAGTAACTCACTAAGGCTCTTCTGACAACATCTTCCAAATGCATGACCTCTACCTAGCAGAAGGACATAGGATGTAGTTTCATGCAAACAGTACCATCTGCCAGTACCAATCTGACTTAGAGCTATATCACTGTTCCTTCACTGGCACTGGGTCAACATCCTGGAACTTCCAAGGACTGCAGCAATTCAAGAAGGTCGCTCAGTACTATTTTCTCCATGGAAATTAGGAATGGGCCATAAGTGCCAGCCAGCCAGTGATGCCTATATCCCAAGAAAGCTAAAAACAAAAGAAAACACTCAAAGTTCCAACTCAGCCGGTGCATATTGGTCCAGTCAGGCCCAGCCACCTCAACTCCAGCTGAGACAGTGATCCAGGCAGTTTATACGAGTCAAGATGTAAACTCAACCAGCATCCCTAGTCAAGAGCCGGGCCCATCCCCAAGGCACATACAGGGCAAGGTGATGCCTCACTGGGATTATTCTCACCTTATTTCATGAAACAATACCCTTCTTCATTTTATTCAACAGCATCACAATTGTTGATTCTGATGTTTTTTCATTCTATGTTAGTTCTTCCTATTTACCACCATTTTGGTGGTTCTTTTCTGGTCTCTAAAATATTCCTAATCTGTAGGCATACTGTTAGAAATCTCTTGTTTTAAACTTAAATACCCTTAACAGCCATTGTAATCTACAATGAGGGTTGTTAGAGGCTCTATAAACTCCCTCACTTGCATTTTCTGACACCTGTTATTTCTAATTTCTATCTTTCGATTTCCTGAACCAAAATCCTTTCTCACAAATATCTTTATGACATCCTTTATTATGAAGCTACCTCTAGTCCATTTCTCTTCTGCCTGATTTTCAAAATGTCGTGCACCCTGTAATATTTTTTCTCAACCTTGATCATCTTGTTACCACAACAGCATTCTGGAATGAAGTATCCAAGTAGCTATTTCCTTTCCTGATGCATCATACTATCCAAAGCTCAGGTTCCAGCTCATCAATTCTGACTGAAGTGCCTTGCCACAGACACTTATTGCAGATGTAGTTGTCATGAATCACAGTCCATGAGCACCCGTATGCGACAACTACAACTCATCCCCTGCCCTGCCATGTTTATGTATTTTGTTTAACTAAAGATCAAGGATGTTCTGATAGAGCTCTTCACAACGTGAGTTAGACCACAGCTTGAGCGCAGTGTATAGTTAGGTTCACTACATTGCAGAAAAGGTACTTTTGCACAGTCGGGTGCGGAGGAGCTTTATAAGGATATTGCCAGGACTGGAAATGTTTAGCCATGAGGAAAGTTTGGACAGACAGGCATTATTTTCCTTTAAACAGAGGAGACTGAGGGGTGATATAATTGAGACCTATGAAATGTGAGGGATCTAGATAGACTAAATAGGGGCAATCTTAAGCTGAGGGATCAAAAAGCAGGTGGTGCAGATGTCAAGCAATCGCTGGAAAGATTAGAGGGGAGCTGAGGAAGTAAGTCTTCACCCAATATGTGATTGGAACCTGGGGCTCTCAGCCTGGAAGACTGGTAGAAGCAGAAACTCTCACCACATTTAAAATGCACCTCAATGATTGAAAAATCACTTCCGACAGAGCTTCCTTTTTAATGCAGGAAGTTGAGATTTGGCTAACTAGCTCTATTATAGCACTACAACTGTAGTGTCTCCCACCTGCCCTCCTCCTCTAATCAAGTTAATAAGGTACGGTTCATTTCTAAACTTCCTTTATTGAATATAAGTTTATTGCTTGATTTTATAGCAATTGAATTAAGCTTTCTTGTTTAGTATTGTGTGGGTGTTCAGATAAGTGGCATATGGATGCTAGGGCAGTTGCTTGCTCCTCCTGCAAAATGTGGCAGGTGAGAGACATGACACATGTCTCCGCTGGCTACATCTGCGGGAAGTGCACCCAACTCCAGCTCCTTGAAAACTGTATTCAGGAATTGGAGCTGGAGCTGGATGAATTGCGGATCATTCGGGAGGCTGAGGGGGTAATTGAGAGGAGTTACTGGCAGTTGGTCACTCCTGAGGCTCAGGATAAGGATAGATGGGCTACAGTTAGGGGGAAGAAAGGGGACAGACAGACAGTGCAGAGATCCCCTGTGGACATTCCCCTCAGAAATAAGTATATCATTTTGGATACTGCTGGGGGGGATGACCTACCACAGGAAAGCCATAGTGGTCAGTTCTCTGGCACTGAGCCTGATACTGTTGCCCAGAAGGGAAAGGGGCAGAATAGAAAAGCGCTAGTGGTAGGAGACTCGATTGTTAGGAGAATTGACAGGAGATTTTGTGGTCAGGAACGGGATTCCTGGAAGGTATGTTGCCTCCCTGGTGCCAGGGTCCGGGACGTCCCCGATCGGGTGTATAAGATTCTGAAAGGGGAGGGCGAACAGCCAGAAATCGTGTTACATATTGGCACCAATGATATAGCCAGGAAAAGGATCGAGGATATGAAAAGTGATCTCAGGAAGTTAGGGTGGAAGCCACAGAGCAGGACAAACAGAGTAGTGTTCTCGGGTTTACTACCGGTGCCACGAGATAGCGAGGCGAGGAACAGGGAGCAGGCGCAGCTTAACATGAGGCTGTGCAGCTGGTGTAGGAGGGAGGGCTTCAGATATGTAGATAATTGGGATGCCTTCTGGGGAAGGTGGGACCTGTACATGAAGGACGGGTTGCACCTGAACTGGAAGGGGACCAATGTCCAGGGTGGAAGGTTTGCTTGAGTGGTTCAGGAGGATTTTAACTAGTATGGCAGGGGGGTGGGAACCTGAGCTATATACCAGTGGTGAGAGTTGATGGAGATGAGGCAGTAGCAAGAGGTAGCACAGCCAGTGGGAAGGAATTTCCTGGGAAAAAAACCAAGGGATCGGTTACAGTGTGTTTGCTTTAATGCAAGGAGTATCAGGAATAAAAGTGATGAGCTTAGAGCATGGATCAGTACCTGGTGCTATGATGTTGTGGCCATAACAGAGATGTGGGTTTCTCAGGGGCAGGAATGGTTGTTGGATGTTCCAGGGTTTAGAACATTTAAAAAGAATAGGGAGGGGGGAAAAAGAGGAGGGGTGTAGCACTGCTGATCAGAGAGGGTATCACAGCTACAGAAGCTTCCATTGTCGAGGAGGGTCTGCCTACTGAGTCAGTATGGGTGGAAATTAGGAACATTAAGGGAGCAGTCACCTCATTAGGGGTTTACTACAGGCCCCCCAATAGCAGCAGGGAGATTGAAGAAAGCATAGGTCAGCAGATTTTGGAAAAGTGTGAATGTAGTAAGGTTGTTGTAATGGGTGACTTTAACTTTCCCAATATTCATTGGAACCTCCTTCAAGCAGATGGTTTGGAAGGAGCTGTTTTTATAAGGTGTGTTCAGGAGGGTTTCCTAACTCAGTACATTGACAGGCCAACGAGGGGAGAGGCCATTTTGGATTTGGTGCTCGGCAATGAGCCGGGGCAGGTGTCAGATCTTGTGGTGGGAGAGCATTTTGGTGATAGTGACCACAACTACCTCACATTCTGCATAGCTATGGAGAAGGAGAGAAGCAGGCACAATGGGAGGATATTTAATTGGTGAAAAGGAAACTATGATGTTATCAGACGTGAGTTGGGAAGCATGGACTGGGAGCAATTGTACCATGGAAAGGGCGCTATAGACGTGTGGAGACTGTTTAAGGAACAGTTGTTGCGAGTGATGCATAAATGTGTTCCTCTGAGACAGGCAAGAAGGGGTAAGATAAAGGAACCTTGGATGACGAGAGCAGAGGAGCTTCTCATCAAAAGAAAGAAGGCAGCTTACGTAAGGTGGAGGAAGCAAGGGTCTTGTTCAGCTCTAGAGGATTACAGGTAAGCGAGGAAGGAACTCAAAAATGGTCTGAGGAGAGCCAGAAGGGGGCACGAAAAAGGCTTGGCAGGAAGGATTAGGGAGAATCCAAAGGCATTTTACACATATTTGAGGAATAAGAGAATAATCAAAGAAAGAGTAGGGCCGATCAGGGATAACATAATGAACTTGTGTATAGAATCTGAAGAGGTAGGGGAAGCCCTAAATGAGTTTTTTGCTTCTGCCTTTACTAAAGAAAAGGACCTTGTAGTGAATGAAACCATTGAGGAGCAGGTAAGCATGCTGGAACAGGTAGAGATTGAGGAAGCTGATGTGCTGAAAATTTTGACAAACATTAAGCTTGACAAGTCGCCAGGGCCAGACCAGATTTGTCCTCGGCTGCTTTGGGAAGCGAGAAACGTGGTTGCATCCTCGCTGTCCACCGGAGTCATACCTGAGGAGGAGGGAGACAAATGTAATTCCTCTCTTCAAGAAAGGAAATAGGAAAATCCCCGGCAATTACAGTCTAGTCAGTCTCACGTCTGTCGTCTGCAAGGTGTTAGAAAGGATTCTGAGGGATAGGATTTATGACCATCTGGAAGAGCATGGCTTGATTATATGCAGTCAGCACGGCTTTGTGAGGGGCAGGTCATGCCTCACAAATCTTATTGAGTTCTTTGAGGATCTTACTAGACACGTTGATGAAAGTCAAGTGGTGGATGTGGTGTATATGGACTTCAGCAAGGCATTTGATAAGATTCCTCATGATAGGCTCGTTCAGAAGGTCAGGAGGAATGGGATACAGGGAAATTTAGCTGTCTGGATACAGAATTGGTTGGTCGACAGAAGACAGCGAGTGGTAATGGAAGGAAAGTATTCTGCCTGGAAGTCAGTGGCGAGTGGTGTTCCACAGGGCTCTGTTCTTAGACCTCTACTCTTTGTAATTTTTATTAATGACTTGGATGAGGAGATTGAAGGATGGGTTAGCAAGTTTGCAGACGACACAAAGATTGGAGGTGTTGTTGACAGTATAGAGGACTGTTGTAGGCTGCAGCGTGACGTTGACAGGATGCAGAGATGGGCTGAGAGGTGGCAGATGGAGTTCAACCTGGATAAATGTGAAGTGATGCATTTTGGATGGTCGAACTTGAAAGTTGAGTACAGGATTAAAGACAGGATTCTTGGCAGTGTGGAGGAACAGCAGGATCTTGGTGTGCAGGTACATAGATCCCTTAAAATTGCCACCAAGGTGGACAGGGTTGTTAAGAAAACATATGGTGTTTTGGCATTCATTAATGGGGGATTGAGTTTAAGAGCCGTGAGATCTTGTTGCTGCTCTATAAAACTTTGGTTAGACCGCACTTGGAATACTGCATTCAGTTCTGGTTGCCTTATTATAGGAAAGATGTGGATGCTTTGGAGAGGGTTCAGAGGAGGTTTACCAGGATGCTGCCTGGAATGGAGGGCTTATCTTACGAAGAGAGGTTGACTGAGCTTGGACTTTTTCATTGGAAAAAAGAAGGAAGAGAGCAGACCTAATTGAGGTGTATAAGATAATGAGAGGCATAGATAGAGTTGATAGCCAGAGACTTTTTCCCAGGGCAGAAATTGTTAACACAAAGGGTCATAGTTTTAAGCTGTTTAGCAAAAAGTATAGAGGGGATGTCAGAGGTGGGTTCTTTACACAGAGAGTTGTGGGAGCATGGAATGCGTTGCCAGCAGTAGTTGTGGAAGCGAGGTTATTGGGGATATTTAAGAGACTGCTGGACATGCATATGGCCACAGAAATTTGAGGGTTCATACATTAGGTTTACCATACATGAGGATCAATGGTTGGCACAACATGGTGAGCTGAAGGGCCTGTTCTGTGCTGTACTGTTCTATGTTCTATGAAGAAGAGAAACAGAGGAAGCAACAGAAAACCCTTTTCTATCTGGGCTGTATGTGAAGATGCATTTTCAGTGCAACTCTAGGAAATTCACACACCCTGCAAGGTAGAACGGGGTGTGTGAGACACAGCTCAGTGAAAGAACAGCTGCCTTGCAGACATTTCGTTATCAGTTGGCTGTAGGCCATCAGCAGCAGTAAGGTTACCCTCAACCACACCTCATGAACTAGCAGACTGCTCATTCTACCTTTACCAACAAGCCAGAGGATAAACCCTGATTCAAAGTAGAGTCCAAAAGATTCTAACCTGAGAACTAAAAAAGGAAGCACATGCCGGAGGCTGAGCCTAGTAATCCTATGACCAAGGGATTGGATCAAATTCCAAATTCTTGATGTATTTAGTTTTAATGGTGGCAAATGAACAACTAAACAGAGAAGACTCCAAACACATCCCCATATTCAATAATATAACCCAAAATGCCAACCCATACGACTAGACTCAAGCATTTGTAACCATCTTTAGCCAGAAGTGCTGAGTAGATTGTCCATGTCAGCCTCCTGCAGAGGACCCAGTACAAGAAGATGACTCACCACCACCTTTTTAAGGGCTGGCAGGGATGGCAACAAATACTGGCTTTGCAAGAGAGGCTCACATCACAATTAAAACATTTTTGAAAGTTACAGTGGATGGGGAGAAGCATGCTGAGAAGAACAATGAGGAAGAAGAGAAAGAGCAGAAGTAACCAGAAAACCCCTTCTGTCTGAGCAGTATGTGAAGGTGTAATTTGAGTCCAATAGTAGGCAATTCAAGCCCAATTCCCATTTACCAATACTCCCACCCTTCACCTTCCCTTTGACATTGACCGGTACAGCACCTGTATAATCATGATGGAATTCGAAAAGCCACAACAAAATATGTATTACAAACCAATCATTAAAGAATGCCATATTGACCATAGTTACATAAATTGCCCTCTGGATCTCTTAGTACTCATTTTCTGGCACCTTTGCTTTCCCTAAAGGTCCACTATAATGCTGCATCAGTGACTACAGAAGACAAATGGAATGTTACTGACCTTCAGTGAAGAAGGCTGTAGATTGCCTTCGATGATAATGTCAAAGGAGATTAAAAAAAGTTTGCTTATTTCTTCCTCATACCTGTTGCATAAGGCGATAGTTCTGAAAACTTTAATGTTCATGTTGCAATGGTTCTACCATTTTACTGATGCCACGCAGTCTCTGGGTGGAGACAAAGAATTCTTCTCTTGCTTTTGGAGGGGCTCAATGTATCTGTAATAGCTCCCTAAGGTCCTAGTAATTATGCCTGACCAAATGTAATTGTACTTATAGCTATCATGTAATAAACCTTCTTGTTATGTAAGAACAGTGCCTCTTCTGGAGATCACTATGATTATCTAATCACATGATGGCAGAAGTGAATGTATTATCACAATGTTTACAGATAACACAAAAATAGACTGGAAGGCACAAAGTCAGGATGGCACAGTGTCTACAAAGCAATATAAACAGGTTGAGTGAGTGAGTGAAAATTTGACAAATGGAATATAATGTGGAAAATGTGAAGATATGTACTTTGGCAGCCTGTTGTCCTTCATTTCACAGGAAGTGGAATATAAATATAGGGAGATCTTGTTTTAACTATACAAGGCATTAGTCAGACCATTCTTAGAATGAAATAAACAATCTGATGCCCTTATCTAAAGAACGATATACTGGTACTGAAGGCAGTCCAGAGGAGGTACACTATGTTGATTCTAGTTTTAGTGGGATTTTCTCATGAGGACATGTTAAGTAGCTTGGCTTGCAATCACTAGAGTTAGAGGAGACCTTTTTGAAACTTACAGTCTTCTTAAAGGACTGGACAGTGTTGATGTGGAGAGGTTGTTTCCCATTATGGAAGAGTCTAGGACCAGAAGGCAAAATCTCAAGAGTAATGGGTCACTCACTTAGGACAGAGACAAGGAGGAATTTCTTCTCAGAGGTGAGTGCACCTATGGAATCTGTACCTGCAGAGGACTACCAAGACTAGGTTGCTGTGTAGTCATGGCTGAAATGGACAGATATTTCATCAGTAAGGGAATCAATGGTTATTAGGATAAGGTAGGAAAGTAGAGTTAGGATTATGAGATCAGCCATAATCTCGTCGATTGGTGGAGCAGACTTAATGGGCAAATGGCCTTCTGCTCTTAACTCTTATGGTCTTATAGATGTTAATGGCCCATTATCTTATCTCAATGATCTTTATTTGCCTGAGTTATTTCTGAGAAGATAGTTGCTTCTGAAAATACTTTATTTTGTGTAGTATGCTGGATTTCTGGACCAGGCAATCACTTCCTACTTGGATGAAGCAGCCTTTTATTTTGAAGTATGCTGGATGCTTAGACCAGGCAGATTCTTCTTCGTGACTGTGTTCTGGATCTGTGGACATTGGTCTGGCTCACATGGAGTCATCTATAGTTTATCTCCCTCAAGCTGTTGATCATGCTGAATGTCTTCCGTTATCTCTTGTGGTTTTTGATCAGTGAAGTAAACTTTTTGAATGGTCATTCATATTACTGAAAGATCGCTGCTCACACTGTCTTTCTTACTGGAATTAATTGTTTTGTTGTCTGAAGATGACCAGTGCAAGATTCCTAAATGAACTCAAGTGGTTTGTATTACTTGTTCTTGCTCTCAGAATTGATCGGTACTTGCAAAGTTTGCAGCGTTTTACCTTCTGATCTGTCTGCAGTGAAGGATTTGTTTTCCAGCCTATTAATCTTGTGTAATTACAGATTTCACAATGAGTTATGACATCTTGAATCTTTGGCCAAAATACTGCTGACTGAGCCTTGGCTATACACTTAACAATGCCTAAGAGTTCCTGGTGTATTCTTTCCAATGCATCTTTATAAAGGGAAGTAGTGATTACTAGCCTTTAATCAAATGTAGTAACTTGGCAATGATTGTGAACTATTGTCGGTGTTCAAAGTATGTGTGCTAAGTTCAACTTCTGGTCTATTCTATAGTGGCAAATGGTATCACACACAGCTAGTGGGCAATTACTGTGTTACAAATCACTCCCAGGCTTGCATCAGATTAGAACTCAACCCTGGGCATCCATTCCTCAATGACAAAAAAGACCAGCAAGGGAGCTATGGAGACGATAGACATTGATACTGACAAGTGGGAGCCAGTCACTGACAATCGTAACCTCTTGAGCTGACTGGAAGGGCATTGGAATGTGCAAGCAGAAACAAAAAGTTTAACCATCTGAGAAGTGGGTTCAGAGAAAACAGAAGTAAACGAATCCTGCAGCTTCTCCGCTTACTGTCTTTCTCTGCAACAATTGAGACAGGCACTGTATGGCACAGTGTAGTTCCTGAGACATTTCTGAAGATGCTAGACAGAGTTGACCACCATGGTGCAAACCATCATCACCTTACAAGATAAAATGCTGCCACCAAGTCATTTAACTAAACTAGTAACTTGTACACTCACGTATTATGAAGTTACAATCTCCTGGCTTGGAGATAGAAAAACTAGGTTGCAAAAAATAAAAAGAAGCATGCCTTTTCCTCACTGCGCTGAAATCCCATTTGCACCAAATTCCTGACTTTGCATTTTGTTTGCAAAATACTCTGTGTTTCCCCCACTCTGTGATCAACTCATAAAAAGCATGAGAGGATATTGGAGAGAAAGTACAGAAAGATATGGAGGGCGAGGATATCAATAATCATGACTTTATGGGAAGGGAGAAACACAGAGATAGTTGTACAATGATATTGACGAAGGTAAGTCACACTATTGTTTGGGGTGAGTATAAAATAAACAGGTTGAAGGATTTAATGCAATGGTTAAGCACCGTTGGGAATTATCTTTGCCAATGGGGATTTATGTTCACTAGTGATGGGTTTTGAGCACTATCACTTGGCATGGTCCAGCCAGATCTAATAATGAATGGCTAAACCAGATAAGTATGTGAATTTCTGTGCCCCTTGACTTGAGGAAATGGATTCAAACCATCCAGAGGGAATCCAACAGGAATTGAAGAGAGTGTAGGTTTTGCTTTTGGCCAAGGATGAAAAGGTAAGTTTGAAGGACTTTTATCAAATTGACGGTTTCAAAAATATAATGAATGAAAATCAAAAGTTAAGCATTTAGTAATTTTCTAGCACAGGGTAAATGACCTGACATATTTCTTACCTTGCAAGGGTAGACATGGAAGAATGTGAGGTTAGATGGAATTAGGAGGATGTTGATTGTGAGTGATCATGAGAAACTTGAAAGGGTTCAGAAAAGATTTACAAGGATGTTGCCAGGGTTGGAAGGTTTGAGCTATAGGGAGAGGCTGCAGCTTTTTTCCCAGGAGCATCGGAGGCTGAGGGGTGACCTTACAAACTTTATAAAGTTATGAGGGACATGGATAGGGTAAATAGGCAAGTTCTTTTCCCTGACATTGGGGAGTCCAGAACTAGAGGGAAAGATATAAAAGGGACCTATGGGACAATGTTTTCAGGCAGAGGGTGGTGCGTGTATGGAATAAGCTGCCAAAGGAAATGTTGCAAGCTGGTATATTTACAATATTTAAAAGGCATCTGGATGGGTATATGAATGGGAAGGGTTTAGAGGGATATTTGCCAAATGCTAGCAAATGGGACTAGATTAGTTTGGATATCTGGTCGGCCTGGATGTAAGGGTCTGTTTCCGTGCTGAACATCTCTCTGATTATCTGGCTCTAAGTATCGTTGAGACCTCCGACAACGTTAAAACTGGTTGTCAATAAGTTGGACCAGCCTTGTTTAAATTTACCTGCAAACCCAAAATCACAAGTGTCAAAATGTCAAAACAAAAAAAAATGTTTGCAGATTGAAAGAGAAGCAAAGCAAGGCAGCACTTGAAAATAGCACTTGGTTGTAGTGAGGGATGATGCTGTAGAATAACAAGGATATACCTCGAAGTTTTACAGTGTAAGTTAAAACTTCAGGATGAAGCCATTGCTCTTGCAAAAATTGAGCAAAATTCACGCTAACTGGAGAAAAGAGTATAAAACAATTCATGAATTGGCTTAAGAAAGTGTATTGGGATTTTCTTGACTGATAATCAATGTGACCTTAATTATATTCTTAAAGCAGTGAAGGAGAATTGTAATTCTGAATTTCAGTTGGAGGAAGACCATTATGATGTTTGACGAACTGAGCGACTTTTTTTCCAAAACTGGGCAATAAAAATCTTCCAGCTCTAAAAGACAATGGAGGTCAGGAGAAGAATCTGAAAAGGGTGATGCATAGACTAGATGATGCTAGGATATCTGATCAGGAAGGATGAGTTGGTCCGAAGGGTCGGAGTCCATGCTGTACATCTCTATGATGCTATGATTCTATGGTCATCCAAACTGATCAAGGATACAACTGTCTAACCAAGGACATGGAAACACTATGAAATTCAATTGTCATGTAAAAGGAAATTTACTACAACATATGACAGCGGTTATGTCACCTGCAGCAAAACATACTTATATTACAGAAAAGACAAGATGGAACTAGTGGTACATATCAGTTGATACAGGTTAAATGTTGTGATGCTACCACTCTAAAGAAAAGCTAAACAGCTGGAAACAACGTCCATGTGATTCACATTGCTATAGACATGGCCTTTGAGAGGGAAAAGGTTTCTCAGATACCCTTAAAGCTCCCAGTCAATCCGCCAGAATTTGCGAGATGGGGAACAGTTAGAGCCCAAAAGACCTTCTATTTCACCATCTAGAAATATTACCAGGAGTTCATACTGAATTAAATAAAGAAATTTGTGAATATTTCAAATATTCACCCAGCTTGAGTGTAAAAGGTAAATCAGCACAAAAACCCTTCCTTGTGAAACACAGCTTTGGGGGCTTAAATGTTACAAGGGCTGAGAAAGGCAAGGGACAGAAGTTAATCCTTGGTAGCTAAGAATCACTTTGGATCAGGTCCAGGAAAATCAAATGACTACTTATGGAGCAAGGTAAAATATCCATGTGGAATGGGATTTTTAATTGCGTTAAAACTAAAATGTGGAAGTCTTGTTCTGTACTTTTGAGACTACAATAATAGTGTTTAGTAAAGTTTACCTTTATTTGTTAAAGTCTTACAATATGAAATATTTACACCTTTTCAGCTATCGACTGCCAGTTTGAGCTGTTAAAGTTATCAGTCTCTGGGAATTATAACACCGTCTTCTGGCCACTTGACAACTGAAGGATATGCTGGAGATTTCCTGCACAGGCGTAGGACTTTCCTCTGTTGTCATGGCTACTGGAGGTGCTGGAGTTACTGCCACAGGGCCTGAATGGCACAAACATCCTGATACCTCAGATGTGAAAGGCAGCTGTCTGCCTTCCCTGTAAGGCATGCAAGCTGGGAGGTGGATGTGAGTCTGAATCTACTCACAAATGCATACCTATCATGGGGGTATCTGTGCTGTTAGAATGTGTTTGGGCAATGATGTGATGGTGTGGTACCATCTGAAGATTCTTCCTCTCAAAAGTGGACAGACGGTGCTGCTTTCTTCAGCTGCACATTCTTTGGGATTACTGAGACCTGCACAAGAGAATACAAAGACAATAGTTAAGGGTTTCATATCTCCCCATTCCAACTATGCCTGACCCGAAACCCCATTGCATTCAGTCAATTATTAAGACACTCACTTCCATTGCTGCTGCTGGACCTGCAGTCTCCAAAAATATCCAGCCTGTAAGTGGGACTGATGTAAGGAGAAAATTCAAGTGATTGAGACAGATCTCTCAGGGCTTCATCTCTTGTATGTCTTATTGCATACAAGAATATACATTGCATATATGAATCATCTGGTGTATTGTAAAGTAAGCTTTTTTAAAAAGTATTTCTTATTGCTAACTATCTAACATTTGATCTCTTTGTAGCATCACAGGGCTGCAGGATTAACCAGTAAGTCCGGTTTTCATGACAAGATTCTACAACACAGCAGCCTGTATGCTTCACATTAATACATGTAAGCAATTATATAGATCCTGGAGGATGGCACTCTTTTAGTGGCTCTTCAAGGTTTGAACGCTGAAGCCCCACCTATTGTATCAGTACAACTATTATCATTGCTCGTGTGAATTTTCCTCTCTTGTTCATTTAAAGCTTCAAAAATACCATCCTTTCATTTTCTTCAGATTCTGTCTGAATAGAAATCAACATTCACCAGGCTATCACATACAAATTTGTTGCAGGATTGCAAAACTGCTGAACACTTTGGGGACTGAAATTCATAGTGGGTGAAAGGTCACAATGAGCTTATGGAGTTTTGGAACCTGTTGTTCATACATGTTCAAATTTTCCACTTTATTGAGGTCTGCAGCAATCATATCGTCTAAGGACATTTTCACTCCCCTTATATTACTCTACTAACGTGTTATTAAACTCAATTTACCATTCAACAGCTGCAAACAAAAGGAAAATACTGCATATACTGGAAAATTGAAATAAAGATAAAGAGAAATTGCTGGAAATACTCAGCAAGTTTGACACCACCCATGGATAGAGAAACAAGAGTTCATGTTTCAGCTTGGTGAGCTTCCATCAGAATTGAGAAAAGTAATCAGCAATGATTCAGCCATCAATACACTGGAAAAAAAAGATAAGGAAGGGGGCCAAGTGGGTCTACAACAAGGAATATTCCACCTGTCTTACAAAAAAAGCAGGCCTATCTAGATTCTATGAGTATTGTCACAGCAATGTTTATTCTGAGGAAGTGGTTAAAAATCACACAATACCAGGTTATAGTCCAACAGGTTTATTTGGAAGCACTAGCTTTCGGAGGGAGTGCTGCTCCTTCATTAGGCGGTTGTAGAGCAGAATCATACGGCATAGGATTTACAGCAACGGGATTGCAGTGTCATGGAAGTGAGATAAATTAAAGAGGCGTTCAATGTGAAAACAAGTTCACCGAAGCAGAGAATGGCAGTGGTGCATGGAAACTTATTGGGTCTCCATTAAAAGAAGAAGAGCGCCTTCAAAATAACTATTCTGTTGGGGAAAGGAGGTACAGTTCTGATGGAAGGTCACACAGATAAAGCCTGAATCTTTTGTCATCCAAAGCAGCTGTCATGGGCAGGTTGGAAGTATTACAACAAATCTCCTGCCCGATTCTTGACCACCTGCCCAGGAACAGATTGAGATTTAATTTTTTCCCCTTTGGCACATTTCCCAACTCTCCAACTGTTTGTGGACTCTGACTTTGTAAGTTAGCAACACCACTGTTGTAAAGTTAAACCATAGCTGGAGTCTATTTCACACACTTAGAGGAGTGGGTGGTGGGGAAGGGGTTGAATGGGGAAATACTTCACAACACAGGCAAGGGTAAAAGCATATACATGGTTGGATAGAATCAAATAATACTTAAAAAAAAAACAACTTTGGTATCTTTTCGATGTTTAGTACTATTTTGTTAATGTCCTTGCTCTTAAGGTGGTTTCCAAAAAGGCCCAAGTTGGAATTAGCAGTCTGAAATTCCTTTGGTGGGGTGGATAATTAGTTTGCTGGCAGTTCAGAAGTCATGGATAGTTTCTTCTCCTTAATGTTTCTTCCAAGGTCATTTGAGGAATATTGCTAAAATGTAGCTACTGCTTCACTGTTTTGATGGAAGAAAGTTGTTTACTTATGGAGTATAAAAAAACAGGGAAGTTAGCTGAATTTTATTGGCAAGAGGCTTTTCTTTGTAGCACAGAGTTAGTGATTTTTGAGATCACCAGTAGATACTGTATGGAGCGACTGACTGCTGTTTCAAAATTGTATGGTTAAAAGGCAGTTATGTTCAGCACTGTGGGAGTATTGTGTGTATGTGTGTGAACAGTTACCATGTAAGATAGTCAACTGTCTATTGCTTCTCTTAGAATTTATGTGCAAAGTCATTAATACATTGTATTAGGGCAGGTATAGCTGGCAATTCTGTTATACTGTATAGGGCATTGTTTTTGTTTTGGACATGGTTTAACTCTGTGGCAGTTTACAACACACATTCCAGTCACATCAGAAGGTGCATGTATCATTGATCATCTGATTGACTCATTTCTGAGAAACCTTGTAGAAGGCTACTGCTAAGTCTAGTCATATAAATAAAGAAGCTATACCTGTTGGCTATTTAATGTGCATTTAAAACAATCACTAGATATAAAGATATGCATTAAAGTGTTTTTTCATCTATTTGCGATATAGCAAAATCTGAATGTAAAACGCACTATGCTCACACATACACACACTTTGTCACTGCCTGGGGAGTTTAAATTGAGTTGTGCTGTCCTGGTCCTTTCATGAAAACCTCTGAATCTGAATTCAGTGTTGGAGGAAGATGCACTGGACTGAATCTAACAGCTTCGGTTTTCACCAAAGAGAGGGAACTTGTTGTAAATGAAAACTTAGAGGACCTAGGATACATTCTTGACCAGATCAAGATTGATGAAGTTGATGTGCTGGAAATTTTGGAAAACATTACGATTGCTAAGTCCCCAGGGTCTGACCAGATTTATCCTAGGCTGCTCCGGGAAGCGAGAAAGGAGGTTGCTAAGCCACTAGCGAGGATCTTTGCCTCCTCACTCTCCACAGGAGTCATACTGGAGGATTGGAAGGAGGCTAATGTTGTTCTACTTTTCAAGAAGGGTAAAAGGGAAATCCCTGGCAATTACAGACCAGTCAGTCTCACGTCTGTGGTCAGCAAAGTTTTGGAAAGAATTCTGAGGGAAAGGATTTATGATTATTCGGCAAAGCGTAGTGTGATTAAAGGCAGTCAGCATGGCATTGTAAGGTGCAGGTCATGCCTCACAAATCTTATTGAGTTGTTTGAGGAGGTGTCAAGACAGGTTGATGACGGTCGAGCAGTGGATGTGGTGTATATGGATTTCAGCAAGGCATTTGATAGGGTTCCCCATGGTAGGCTCATTCATAAAGTCAGGAAGTATGGGATATTGGGAGATTTGGCTGTCTAGATTCAGAATTGATTGGCTGACAGAAGGCAGAGAGTGGTTGTAGATGGAAAGTATTCTGCCTGGAGGACAGTGTTGAGTGGGGCTCCGCAGGGCTCTGTTCTTTGGCCTCTGCTCTTTGTAATTTTTATAAATGACTTCGATGAGGAGGTTGAGGGGTGGGTTAGTAAATTCGCAGATGACACAAAGGTTGGAGGTGTTGTTGATAGTATAGAGGGCTACTGCAGACTGCAACGTGACATAGACAGGATGCGGAGCTGGGCTAAGAAATGGCAAACGGAGTTCAACCTGGATAAATGCAAAGTGATGCATTTTGGAAAGTCGAACTCGAATGCTGAGTATAAGATTAAAGACAGGATTCTTGGCAGTATGGAGGAAGAGGGATCTGGGTGTCAAAGTACATGGATCCCTCAAAGTTGCCACCCAATTGGATAGGGTTGTTAAGAAAGCATATGGCGTTTTGGCTTTCATTAACAGGGGAACCGAGTTTAAGAGCCGCAAGGTTTTGCTACAGCTCTACAAGTCCCTGGTGAGACCACACTTGGAATATTGTGTCCAGTTCTGGTCGCCCTCCTATAGGAAAGATACAGAGGCTTTGGAGAGGGTGCAAAGAAGGTTTACCAGGATGCTGCCTGGACTGGAGGGCTTGCCTTATGAAGAAAGGTTGAATAAGCTTGGACTTTTCTCTCTGGAGAGAAGGAGGAAGAGAGGAGACCTGACCGAGGTGTACAAAATAATGAGTGGAATAGATAAAGTCACAAGCCAGAGACTTTTCCCCAGGGCAGGATTGACATGTACGAAAAGTCATAGTTTGAAGATATTAGGTGGAAGGTATAAATGTGCCAAAGTGGAGGAGATTGAATCCTTGTTAGAAGTACGGTCCCAGCGAGGCTAAGCACTTAAGAAAAACTGCAATGTTTGAACCTTTAGCTTTATTTCTCGACATAATACTAAGAAGGACTTCTTTAACTTTATTTCTTTTTTTAAGCTATACTAAGATGGACTGTAATGTTTAACGTTTAATTTCATTCCTTATTTTTTTCTACCTTGTCCTTAAGTTTTTGTAATATTGAATTGAATTAAATTGAATTGAATTTATTGTCACGGGTCCCGGGGCACAGTGAAAAGCTTTGTCTTGTGAGCAATACAGGTAGATCACAAAGTTAAGTAGCATAGATAAGTATATAATAGGGAAACTGTGGCAAAAACACAACACAGGTACAGGCGAATGTTAAGAGTTTGTGAGTCCATTCAGTATTCTAACAGCAGTAGGGTAGAAACTGTTTCAAAACCGGCTGGTCCGTGTGTTCAGGATTCTCCAACCTCTACCATCGGGGTGAGGTTATAGAAAAACATTGCCAGGGTGGAATGGCTCTTTGAGAATGCTGTTGGCCTTTCTTTGACTGCGGGACTGGTAGATGGATTCTATAAATGGGAGATTGGCCTTTGTGATTGTCCGGGCTGAGTTCACCACTCTCTGTAACCGTCTCTGATCTTGAATGGTACAGTTGCCATACCAAGTAGTGATACATCCAGACAGAATGCTCTTGATGGCGCACCTATAAAAGTTGGCAAGGGTATTCGCCGTCATGCCAAATTTTCTCAGCTGCCTGAGGAAGAAGAGATGTTGTTGGGCCTTTGTAGCCAGTGTGTCCACATGAAGAGTCCAAGAAAGCTTGTTATGGATGACCACTCCTAGGAGCCTGACAATTTCCACTCGCTCCACCTCTGTGCTGTTAATGTGTAGGGAGATATGAGTAACATCCTGCTGAAAGTCAGTAATGTGTTCCTTGGTTTTGCTGGCATTGAGAGCTAGGTTGTTCTCAGTGAGCCATTTTTCCAGGTCTTCTACCTCCCGTCTGTAGTCTGTTTCGTCGCCATCTGAGATTCGACCGACTGTGGTGGTATCATCAGCGAACTTGTAAATGGCATTAGTCTGGTATTTGGTGACGCAGTCATGGGTATACAATGAGTATAGTAGGGGGCTGAGTACACAGGCCTGGGGGGCTCCAGTGTTGAGTGTTAGTGAGGATGAAACATTGTCCCCAATCTTCATTGATTGTGGCCGGTGGGTCAGGAAACTGAGGATCCAGTTGCAGAGAGTGGGGCTTAGTCCAAGATCACTAATTATAGTAATTAATCTCGAGGAGATAATAGTGTTGAAGGCTGAATTGTAATCAATGAGTAGGATTCTTATGTAGCTGTTCTTGGTGTTAAGATGTTCTAGAGAGGAGTGAAGGGCAAGTGATATGGCATTTGACGTGGATCTGTTGGTCCGATAGGCAAATTGGTGTGGGTAAAAAATAATGGGGAGGCTGGAGTTGATTAATGCCATGACTAGCCTTTCAAAGCATTTAATAACCACCGAAGTTAGGGCCACTGGGCAGTAAGTCATTGAGACATGCTGCATGAGCCTCCTTAGGCACGGGGATGATATTGGCCCTCTTGAAACAGGCAGGGACAGTGACCTGCTGCAGGGACAGGTTGAAGATGTCTGAGAAGACCTCTGCCAGCTGATCTGCACATGCTCTGAGTGCACAGCCTGATACTTCGTCTGGTCCCATTCCTTTCCTTGGATTCACATGAAGGAAAACTGATCTGACCTCTGATGCAGTGACTATTGGGATAGGTTCATCAGGGCTTGTCAGTTTCCTCCCTGCCGAATTTCTGCTGAAAGCGAGCATCGAAGGCTTTGAAGCAATCTGGGATGGATGTGTCATCGTTTGCTATCTTGCACTGTCTCTTTTTAGAATCTGTGATGTCATTCAGTCCTTGCCATAGTTGCCGGGTGTCTGTCTGGGTTTCTAGTTTGGATCGGTATTGGTCCTTGGCTGTCTTAATGGCTCTGCAAAGGTCATACTTGGATTCCTTATATTTGAGTGGGTCTCCTAATCTGAAGGCCTCACATCTGGTTTTTAACACGTTCTGTACGTCCTGATTCATCCAGGGTTTCCTGTTGGGGAGCTCCCAGATCCTCCACACACTTGCTGATAAAGTCTGTGACGGAGGTGGCGTAGCTGCGGACCTAAGATGGTGCCGTGTGTGGTGACATTGAAAACTTTTCACTGTACTCCTGTGCTTTTGTACTCAAGTATAAGTGACAATAAAGTCTAAATCTAAACCTAGCTGTAATCTGGACCCCTCACCATATGGCTCAGCTCTCAAAAGTTGTGTTATGATTTGTGAGAGTTGGAGAGAGGAGTACAAGAAGCAAAAAATTTGACAGAGTCTAGCATTATAGCTCATCTTACCTCTGTGCATTGGCTCTGCTTTGAAATTATACTTAGTGTTCAGAAATGAAAACCAGAAACTTAACCATTGAAGTGCGACAAAATACACTTTCATATAGACGATGAATTTAAAAGGTTTAGTTGTGCAACAGAGATAGTTATGGATTTTGCTGATGATAGGTAACGATCAGGCTCTCAGTTATAATATTCTTAGCAGAAGATTCCTAATATAAAATACGATAAAGTTGACGAATGAATATATCAAGAATTGGCAGATACAAAGCACAAATCTGTTCAATAAATTTCACACTTTGATTTAACAAGATTACACCAATTCAATTATCGATGTTTCAGTATTCCCTTGAATCAATCTGATAAAGAATTTTGTTTTCGTAGCAAGCACCTCACAGGTGACTTAGAAAGAATGTTTCAAAAATCAAATGAATAGTCGGATTTATTCCAAGTTAAACATTCATTTTGGCCCACACATGCACTGATAAATTGTATTACTGAAAGATTTTGAAAAAAAAATGTAGAGTGATGCTGATTATGACAGATTTTAATCAGAGGATTTCATAAATATCTGATTAAGATGACAGCACATTGTTCACCTGATCATTCACAAGATAAAGGCAATGGCTGGAGTATGGAGCAATTCAGATGAGAAGATCATGAGTTTAATACTTGGGTTTAGTTGAGTTAGTTCATTTTAAACTCAGATCTCAAGAGATTCTGAAATTGATTTAAATATGCCTGGGTAGAAAGTGTTAAATATTAGGTGAGTATGCTGCCAAGTGACCTCTTTTTGAAGATTCCTCGTGTGGGAGTATATGATTTACAAAATCAGGTTCAATTGAATTTTTCCCTTACCGTGAGATATTTTGCCAATACTTTCAGTCTAGGGTAAAATGAACAATGACTGCTTTAAAGAAACAATATACATGGCTGAGTGATTAATGAAATTGTTGCGATTGAAAGAGGAGGGATAAAATGGTTGGGACTTAATAATAAACTTCATAATGTTAAGCTGCATTATAACTTTTGAAAAATATAATTAATGACACATAAGGATCACTGGCTAAGTCAGCATTTATTGTCCAATCCTAATTGCTTTTGAGAACGCTGGTGTTAAAGCATTGAATTGTTCTTAAGAGATTTTATTGGCTTTTTCCATGTTATGTAACATCCCATGTTGTCTCAGTAAAAGAAGCAATACCCTGAGTTGGAAGTGGCAAAAGAATACAGCTATGTGTTTTAATTGTCATGTTTTGGGTGAAATTTTACAGGGGAGGCAAAAGTCACATATTTAGACCTAAAATCAGGAGAATCCACTTCAGTCAACAGTGGGTTGGTTTATTGCTAAAGAGCAGCCAATTAAGTGGATACAGTCGTGATGGACTCTGGGTAACAACCACTGCTACTTTTGGTAAAATAAACTTGCTGTCACCAATCATCTTTTCTGAGTTTAACTATCAGTCTAAGTATTTGTGCTTCAGGTCAAACCACTAGAGAGTTTTAACAAGAAGACACACTTTCTTACTTAATCAGGTGATGTTTAGAAATACATACAACTAAGATTAACTAGTCAGGTATAATTGTAACAAGCAGGAGCCAGAGATATCTATCTCCATTGTGACCTTGTGCTGGACTGTCTCTTGGGCACCCGAATATATAACATTAGCAGATTGTGTAAAGCTCATTGCAGCTTCAACATTAGCATTTTATCGACAATGACATTATACAGGAAGCATAACGGGGCTGTTATGCAATAATAAACAGCAGCCCACCCCAGAGATATGTCAGCTCAATCAAAGCACTTGCAACTCAAGACCTCAAACAGCACCACTGTTGCAGAGATCAGTGCTGAACTACACAGAGCAGATTTCTCAATAGCTACAGGTGCCCTTGAAGAAGGGTAGGGGGTCCTTAATTGGTCATTCAATCCCCTATGAGTGGGTCTCCTAACTTCCTTTGTTATCTAGTGACACCATTCATTTTGCCATCAAGTACATGTCCCTGGCATCACCCCACACCATTTTTGCCAGACCTTCTACCTCACAGTTCTTTACCAAGGTATGATAAACTTCCATTTTTTTTGAGGTTGAACCAACAGCCCCATATTATATTTGGAAATAGTATTTTCTGTGAACGGTTTTAACTGAAAAACATTAAATGATTGTAATATCAGATGTTCAGAACTTCTCATTCAGGAAATGATAATACTGCTACTATTTGAAAAATGTTACACTTGTACCTGTAAATATCATCTCCAAATTTATGGGAAGTTTTTGTGAAGAGAAGAGTTACTGCTCTAAATGCATTCTTTACAAAATTGTTGACCTGATTTATTTTACAGAATGGACAAGACGTAGAAGAAAAAAAACTGAAAAAATATGATGCACAGCTTTCACAGTGGAATCAGTTTGAAGCAGGCTGTGTCCATGTGCAGTAATACAGAAACAACATTCAGGCTTGGGGTGATAAGTGGCGAAAATAACGTTAACGTCACGGAAGTGCCAGGTAATTACTACCTCCAACAAGACAACATTTAACTTGGGCATTCAATGTCATTAGCATCACTGAATCCAATTATCAACATCCTGAGGGGTACCATTTACCAGAAATGAAACTGGATCAGTTAAATGAAAGAGTAGACCAAAGGCCAAAAATTCTCTTTAATGCATGTTTACCATTTACAAAGCACAAGTCAGGAGTATACTGTCCACTTGCCTGGATGAGTGGAATTCTAAAAATAATCAAGAAGCTTCCCAAGCAGCTCACTTGATTGGATTTTTCATCCACCACATTCAACATTCACTCATATTACCACTGATCCACAGGCAGGAGTATGTAGTGCCTACAAGGTGCACTGCAGTGACTTTCCAAAGCTCCTTTGACATCACCTTCCAGGTTTGTGACCTCTTGCACCTATAAGGACACTGGCAGCAGATGCATCAGAACATCACAACCTGCCCATCTTCCCTTCACAATTTATAATTCAGGGCAGTGATAGATTACTCCCCACCTACCTGGATGAGTGCAGTTCCAACAACAATCATGAAGCTTGACACCATCCAGGACAAAGTAAACTGCTTGAATGCTGTAAATGTGGTGCCATTCAGTTCATCCACCATCAATGCTCAGTAGCAGTAGTGTGTACCTTCTACAAGATGCACTGCAGAATTCACCAAGACTTCTGAGACAGCACCTTTCAAACTAATGACTACTACCATCTAAAAGGACAAGTGTGGGAGATACATGGGATCACTACCACCTGCAGGCTCCCTGGCAAGCCACTTAGAATCCTGACTTGGAAATATGTCCACATTCCTTCAGTGTTGTTGACTTAAAATCTTGGAACCCTTTCCCTAATGGCATTGTGGGTCTGTCTGCATCAGACACTCTGCAGCGGCTCAACAAGCAGCCTAGCACCTACTTCTCGGGGGCAAATAGGAGTGGGCAATAAATACTGGCTCAGTCAGAAAGAATCCTCGACAAGTTTACCCAAATGGTGAATCACCAGATTTGGACATAAAATGACTGGGCTTATACTGTATTAGTGGTACTGTATGTGCAGTACAGAGTCCTTTAGCAATGCTTCAGTTTTCTTGTTAATTTTCAAATTTAGTTTAAGCAAGTTGATAGTGCAAGCTAGTTGGAGTGGCATGATGGCTCAGTGGTTAGCACTGCTGCCTCAAAGCACCAGGGACTTGGGTTAAATTCCTGCCTTGGGTGACTGTCTGTGTGGAGTTTGCACATTCTCTGTGTGTCTGCTCTGGTTTCCTCCCACGACCCAAAAAATGTACAGGTCAGATGAATTGGCCATGCTAAATTGCCCATAGTGTTCGGTGCATTAGTCAGGGGTAAATATGGGGTAGGGGTATGGGTCTGGGTGGGTTATTCTTCAGAGGGTCAGTGTGGACTTGGTGGGCCGAAGGGCCTGTTTCCATACTGTAGGGAATCTAATCTAAAAATATAGTCAGAGGCAAGTTGAGATTGTCGTACTGCAAGTCTTTCATATCTAAGCACCTAAAAATGAGAATCAGTTAGAGACCTACACAAAATATAGTAGTCTAGAAATTGCTGTTCATTGCACTCTGGAATATTCTTGTTAATCAAGAGTAGTCTGCTTCATCTTCAGATTTAGATTTAGGTTTTATTGTCACTTGTAGTCAGGTACTCGGTAAAAGAGTACAGTGAAAAGTGTACACACAGCACCATCTTAGGAACAAAGTACAGGGACAGAATCTTAGTTACAGAGGGAGAAAAATAAAGAACTAAGTTAAACATTCAGCACTATAGTCTTCTTAGTACAAAAGTAGAAAAATAAAGAAATAACATTAAAATGTCAAACATTACAGTCCTTTCTCAAGCCATGGGCCTGCAGACACACCAAGCTGGGCTTTCCCTATGAGGGCGCGGTCTCCCTTGTGCTGCACATGCTTTCACACACACAGGGCTAAGACCTGCCTGTGCTTCCCAGCCGCCCTTGCTGCCAACTGCTGCTGCTGACCGCAATCGGCCATCCCAGGCTTCACCACCACTGCTGCCACCATCCTTTGCTGCCAGCTGCTGCCTCCCTGCTGCTGCCATCCGGGTGGGGACTGGGTTCCAGCTACTGCCAAACTCCGATGCCACGATAGCCACCTCGCTACAGAGTCCTGCTCTGGTACAACTCCTGGCGTCGATGAAGGCGCGATGCCACCTCACGGCCAACTTTCAGCATCCCCCAGCTACTGCCGTCGCTACCGCTGATGCTGTGACCGATCTCCCTCCAGAATATGAGTGGAGAAAGAAAAAATGCAAGAAAAGAAGAAAGAAACGTGGTTGGAGCCAACGAGCTCCTGTGAGGAGCCCGATCCATCATCATTTAGATAAAGCTGTAGTTAACTCAAGCCTGTTGCCACCTGAAGTAAATGTGGGACCAGAAGTTTCTAATTTATTTCTAGTGCCGACACTGTGTTGGTGAAAACCCGCAGTCCACAATGCCTTCTTTCTCTTCCTCCATATACAATTTTTATAACATTTTTGTGGCTGGTTTTTTTATGTTTGCTGCTTCAGGAACCCAAGACACATTGCAACTATATTGAGCAAACATCACCCATTTCCCACCTTCCAATCTGCAGGAACCATTCCAGAACCAATGGAATTTTGCAAGATGACGACTGAGGTAATCACTATTGCTACAGTCACTTCTTTGAACCCTCTGATGTGGTAGCAATCTTAAGAAGAAACTACACAGTAGAAACACAAGTCATAGACATAAAGGGTATTAGAGGACACACCAGTTCTCAGCTGCAACTGTTATAAACTCAGAGACTCTCAGGATCATTTTTCTTCACCCAATCAAAACCACATTATGTGTGTCACCTTCGTTTTATGAAGGATGTACTCATTGCAATCTGTCACCTTCACAGCCTTCAATATGTCATCAACGATGATGAACATCGCACAAAGAATAGCCCTACGTCTCCACTTCTCGCTTTCAGACAACCGTCAAACCATAAACAGACCATTGTTCACAACAAACTACCCAGCCTTCAGGACAACATAGACCACAACACCACACAACCCTGCCATGGCAACTTCTGCAAGACATGCTAGCTCATTGATAATGGATATTACCATCACACATGGGAATACCACCCATCATGTAGACGGCAGATACTCATGTAACTTGGCCAGTGTTGTCTATCTCATAAGCTGCATGCCCTGAGTCATGGTACATCGGCGAGATCAAGCAGACGCTATGACAATGGATGAATGGACACCGCATAATAATTGCCAGACAAGAATGTTCCCTTCCAGTTGGGGAATATTTCAGTGGTCAAGGACATTCAGCCTCCAATCTTCAGGTAAGCGTCCTCCAAGGTGGCCTTCGAGATACAAAAAAAAACCACAGAATCACTGAGCAGAAACTGATAAACAACTGATAAACAACATGAAGATGGCCTCAGCTGTGATCTCGGGTTCATGTGGCTACATGTTACCCCACCACACTGTTCTGTATCTATAAAACCTTCCTCATTGTCCTGTTGTGACAATGATAACTTGTTATGATCTCTCTACCTTAATTAGTTTGGACAGTTTTAGATTACTTGTTACTTTAATTAGACCCTTGGCACGTAATTCTTATACCTATCATATTATTCCAGTCGTTTGATTTGTCTCCAGCACCACCTTATTTTAAATTTTTTGTAATTATCTCTCTGCCTTAATTAATCAGATTATCAGTCATCCCTTGTTATTCAGCTGTTAACACTTTTACTCACACCGTCTGACACATTTGATCATCTGCAAAGACTTATTATTCAGCCTGTCGACACAGCACTCACACCAATTGTATGATCTTTTGATCTCTCTGATTATAACTTAGATTACTTAGAGTGTGGATACAGGCCATTTGGCCCAACAAGCCCACAACGACCCTCCGAAGAGTAACCCACCCAGACCTATTCCCCTACATTTGCCCCTTCGCCTAACATTACGGGCAATTTAGCATGGCCAATTAACCTAACCTGGGCGACATGGTGGCTCAGTGGTCAGCACTGCTGCCTCACAGCACCAGAGTCCCAGGTTTGATTTCAGCCTCGGGTGACTGTGTGGAGTTTGTATATTCTCCCAGTGTCTGCGTGGGTTTCTTCCGGGTGGTCCGGTTTCCTCCCACAGTCCAAAGATGTGCAGGCCAGGTGAATTGGTCATGCCAAATTGCTCATAGTGTGAGGTGCATTAGTCAGAGGGAAATAGGTCTGGGTGGGTTACTCTGAGGGTCGGTGTGGACTGGTTGGGCCAAAGGGTCTGCTTCCACACTGTAGGGAATCTATTCTAATCTATAAATTCTGTGCCTGTGTATCTTCTCCTCACATTACCTGATGAAGGGGCAGCACTCAATAAGCTTGTGATTTCAAATAAACCAGTTGTACTATAACCTGATGTCGTGTGATTTCTGACTGCATCTTAAACTTGGCAAATTTTCCCATTGCTTACTTGCTTGACGTTGCTATCTATGTTACAACATTGAGACCCATGATCATCACAGGGACTCCAGCAGTTCCAAGAAAGGCCCACCATCATCACTATCATTAACTATAAATGCACAATAAATGTGTTGATATAGCATCATTCTACCCTGAAAACTAATGAAAAATAATGTGGATATTATGAATGAAGTTTGGAAACAGGCAACTTAATGCTATAGTAAATAGCATATGTGATAACTTTTCATCAGAACATATTCATGAATTAATTGTTCCTGTGGTATTTTGGGAGATTGTAAAGGTAGCAGTTTTTAAGACGTTCAGTTGATAGTTTGGCAGAATTCAGCAGTTGTGGTCTCTTTTTCACGTTAGAAGAAAAGAATGCAGGTACTCAGCAATGATAAAATCTAGTGAACAGAAAGCAGACAGCCCAAACTATAAAATCAACAACAAAGAAACAACAAAACTGAAAATCAGATTTTTGATCATATCAGACACTTCGAGATGAACAATTGTCTCAATGTAAATAATTTCCTCTCTGAACATGGTTCCATGTGAACAATTTTACGTTTCAGCAAAGCAACTCAAAAAATATTAATGGACTGAAATTCTCAATTACTCCAGAGCCACAAAAAAATAACAGATTAAGATTAAGAAACTGTTCTTTGTACAAGTATAATATGGTAGTTGTTAACTCCTACTCATTCACTCCATTTTCAGCATTTTGAAAGGACTATTCCCTTCTCTAACACATTGGTCCACTCCTTAATCAATCCTCTCAAACCCCTCCCTTCTCAAAGCATCTTTCAAAGCAAGTGTATGAGATCAATATCCGTCCTCATACTGCATCCCTTCTCAACACCCTGGGATCCAAATATTCCTTCCAAGTGAAACTATGGTTTAGATGTAAATATTTCAATTTGGAATATTTTACTAAAAACATGTGAATTAGAAGTAGGTGATATGACCTTTCGAATCATAGGATCTCTACAGAGTGGAAGCAGGCCATTTGACCCATCAAGTCCACACCTATCCTCCGAACAGACCCACCTCCCTATCTCTGTAATCCTGCCTTTCCCATGGTCAATCCACCCCGCCTGCACATCCCTGAACTCTGGATAATTTAGCATGGCCAATCCACCTAGCCTGCACATCTTTGGACCTTGGGAGGAAACTCATGCAGACACGGGGAGAATATCCAAACTCCATACTCCCCGGGGGTGGGATTGAACCCGAGTCCCTGGTGCTTTAAGGCAGCAGTGCTAACCACTGAGCCACCATGCTGCCTACTATTTTGTGCTACCATTCAATAAGATAATGGTTGATCTGACAGTAATCTCAAATCCACATTCCCACTTATCCATTATAATCTTTCAATCCCTTGTTTAATTACATTCTATCTATGTCTGACTTAAAAATATTCAAGGACTCAGCCTGAATCTTTGATCTTTCATTAATATCAGGGAAGGTGGGAAAAGAGGGGAGGGGGGTGTAACTTTGTCAGTCAAGCACAGTATAACAGTGGCTGAAAGAACTTTTGACGAGAAGCAGGAGAGGAGAGGTCATACTGCTGGAAGTTTTTTTATAGGCCTCTGCAAAAGTTCCAGGGATGTAGAGGAGAGGATTGGCCAAACAATTCTGGGTAGGAATGAAAAGATCAGGGTGGTCGTTATGGGGGACTTTAACTTCCTCAACATTGACTGGAAATGCTATAACTCTAGTACGCCGGATGGATCAGTTTTTGTCCAATGTGTGCAGGACGGTTTCCTAACACAGTATGTTGAAGGGGGGAGGCAACACGAGGGAGGCCACACTGGATCTGGTACTTGGTAATGAACCAGGCAAGGTTTAGTAGTAGGTGAGTACTTTGGAGAGAGTGACATTTCATTTAGCAATGGAAAGGGATAGGTACATACCACAGGGCAAGGGTTACAAATGGGAGAAGGGAAATTATAATGTGATTAGGCAAGACTTAGGAGATGATAGAATGGGGTAGCAAAATGCAGGGAATGGGGACAACCGAAATGTGGAGCTGGTTTAAGGAACAGATATTGCATGTCCTTGATAGGTATGTCCCGGTCAGGCAGGGAGGAAGTAATGAGGTAAGGGAACCGTGGTTTACTAAAGAAATTGTATCCCTTGTTAAGCGGAAGATGGAGGCTTATGTGACATTGGGATGAGATGGTTCAGATGAGGCGATGGAGAGTTACAGATTTGCTAGGAATGATTTAAAGAGAGAGTTAAGAAGAGCAAGAAGGGGACTTGAGCAGTTTTTAACAGGTAGAATAAAGGAGAACCGTAAAACTTTCTGTAGGTATGTGAGGAATAAAAGGATGACTAGGGTAGGAATAGGGCCAGTCAAAGACAGAAGTGGGAAGTTGGGTGTGGACCCTGTGGAGATTGGAGAGGTGCTAAACAAATATTTCTCATCGGTTTTCACTCAGGAAAAGGAGAATATTGTACAGGAGAAGTTTGAGATATGAGCTATTAGACTAGAAAGGATTGAGGTTAGTAAGGAAGAGGTCTTATCAATTCTAGAAGGTTAAAATAGTTAAGAACCCTTCGTCAGATGGGATCTATGCAAAGATTCTCTGGGAAACTAGGGAAGAGATGGCAGAGGCTTTGGGCTTGATCTTCAAGTCGTCATTGTGGACAGGTTTAGTACCAGAGGACTGGAGAATTGCAAATGTTGTGCCCTTGTTCAAGAAGGGCAGTAGAGATGACCCAGTTAATTATAGACTCAGTGAACCTTACGTCTGTTGTAGGAAAAGTTTTGAAAAGAATTATAAGACATAGGATTTACAATCATCTGCAAGCAACAATTTGATTGGAGATAGTCAATGTGGTTTCGTCAAGGGCAGCTCATGTCTCACGAACCTCATTGAGTTTTTTTGAGAAGGTGACCAAGCATGTGGATGAGGGTAGGGCAGTTGACGTGGTGTAAATGGACTTTAGTAAAGTCTTTGATAAGGTTCCACATGGTAGGCTGTTGGAGAAAATGAAGAGGCATGGGATTGAGGGTGATTTAGCCATTTGGATTAGAAACTGTCTTTCTGCAGGAAGGCAGCGAGTGGTGGTTGATGGAAAATATTCAGCCTGGAATCCGGATACTAGTGGTGAGCCGACCTGTGAACTAATCTAAGCCCATCCCCAATCGGTGGAGTGGTGGACAGTGTGGGAGAATGTTGTAGGATGCAGGGGAACTTTTCAGAAAGAGTGTTCCAAACACTCCTGACTTCACAAAAGGAAAAAAATTCATGCAACCTATTTTTATAAATGACTTGGATGCAGGCATAGGTGGATGGGTTAGTAAGTTTGTAGATGACACTAAAATCGGTGGAGTGGTGGACAATGTGGAAGAATGTTGTAGGATGCAGGGGAACTTGGATAAACTGCAGAATTGGTCTGAGAGTTGGCAAATGGAGTTCTGCGCAGATAAATGTGAGGTGATTCACCTTGGGAAGAATAACAGGAAGGCAGAGTACTGGGTCAATGGAAAAATTCTTGATAGTGTGGATATGCAAAGGGATCTTGGTGTCCATGTACATAGATCCCTGCAAGTTGCCACCCAGGTTGATAGTGCTATTAGATGGCATATGGTGTGTTAGGTTTTATTGGTATAAAGAGGGAGTTCCGGAGCCATGATGTCATGCTGCAACTGTACAAAATGCTAGTGTGGCCTCACTTGGAGTATTGCATACAATTCTGGTTGTCCCATTACAGGAAGGATGTTGAAGCATTGGAAAAGGGGCAGTGGAGATTTACAAGGATGTTGCCTGGTCTGGAAGAAAGGTCCTATGAGAAAAGGCTGAGGGTCTTGGGTCTGTTCTCATTGGAAAGAAGAAGGCTAAGAGGGGATTTAATAGAGACATACAAGATGATCAGAGGATTAGATAGGGTGGACAGTGAGTCTTTTTCCAAGGGTGATGACCTTAGCTTATACTAGAGGGCAAGTCTGCAAATTGAGGGGTGATAGATTTAAGACAGATGTCAGAGACAGGTTCTTTACTCCGAGTGTGGTAAGGGGATTAAATGCCCTGCTTACCAATGTAGTTAAGTCAGCCACATTAAGGATATTTAAACAGTCCTTGGATAAGCAAATGGAAGATGATGGGATAGTGTAGGGGGATGGGCTTAGACTAGTTCACAGGTCGGTGCAACATCGAGGGCCGAAGGGCCTGTTCTGTGCTGTATTGTTCTATTTTCTATGTCTATGTCCAGCTTCTACCAACTTTTCAGAAAGAGTGTTCCAAACACTCCTGACTTCACAAAAGGAAAAAAATTCATGCAACCTATTTTGAATGGTTCGGAGATGCCGGTGTTGGACTGGGGTGTACAAAGTTAAAAATCACACAACACCAGGTTATACCAGGTGCTTCCAATTAAACCTGTTGGACTATAACCTGGCGTTGTGTGATTTTTATTTTGAATGGGGTCACTTAATTTGTAAATAGAGACCCTAATTACAGATTCTCCCATAAGAGGAAATATTCTCTCCAATTCTACCTTAAGGGCCCTCAGAATTTTATAGTTAAGTTGCCTGATACTCTCCTAAACTTTAGTGGAAGTGAGCCTGGCCTGTTTGATCTTTCTTCATAAAACAAACTACGTACTTCAGGTATTAACCTCGTAAACGTCCCCTGAACAACCTTTAGTGCATTTACATCCTTCACGAAATAAAGCGATCAATATTGTGCACAGTACTGCAAATGTGACCCTATCATTGTCCTGTGTAACTGATGCCAAATTTGCAGATAACACTAAAATTGGTGAACATTCAGTTGTAATAAAGAAATATAAAATTTACAAGTGGATATGGATAGGCTAGGTGAATAGGTCAAAATTTGGCAGATGGAGTTTAACATGGATAAGTGTGAGGTTATCCATTTGCTTGGAGGAATAAAAAGGCAACTTATTATCTAAATGGAGAGAAACTTCAGATGCTATTGTGCAGAGCGATTTGGGTGTTTTTGTGCATGAATCGCAGAAATCTAGTACTCTGGTACAACAGGTAGCTAGGAAAGCAAATGGAATTTTGACATTTATTGCTAAAGGAATAGTGTACAAGTGTAGAGAAATATTACTGCAACTGTACAAGACATTAATGAGACTGCACCTTGAGCACTGGGTATAGTTTTGGTCCCCTTACTTGTGGAGGAACATGGCAGCATCTGAGGAGTAGGAGTATCAATTCCTGATGAAGGGCTTATGCCTGAAACACCGATTCTCCTGCTTCTTGGATGCTGCTTGACCTGCAGTACTTTTCCAGCACCATACTCTCGACTCTGATCTCCAGCATCTGCAGTCCTCTGTGAGGAGGGACATAGTTGCATTTGAGGCTGTTTAGAGAAAGATCACTAAGATTGATTCTGGAGGTGAAGAGGTTTGTCTCATGAAGAGAGATTGATCAGTTAAGGCCTATTCTCTTTCGAGTTTTGAAGAATGAGAGGAGATATAAATGAGATATATAAGATGATAAAGGGGATTAACAAAATAGACATTGTGAGGATACTTGCCCGTGTAGGGTAATCTAGAATCAGAGGTCATAGTTTTGTGATAGGGAGAGCAGACCTAAGATAAAGATGGGGATTATTCCTCTCAAAGGGTCATGAACCTGTGGAATTCACTGGCCAGAGTTTGGTGGATGCAGGAGATTGAGCAAATTTCAGGAAGAGAGATAGACAGATTTTCAAGTAGCAAAGGATTATGGGGAGTGGTTGGGAAAGTGGGCAGAATATAAATAGGTCTTATTATCCAGATCTGCAACATGTAACACGGTGTGCCATAAAAATTGGCATAGAGCCTCAAATGTTTGCAATTTATATGTAACAGCTTAGATGAAGACCAAGCTGAGATCAGCCATGATTGTCTTGAATGGTGGAGTAGGTTGGAGGGACGGTATTGACTACTTCTGCTCCCAGTTCTTCTGATCTTCTATAATCTCTACTTTTGAATTCAATTCTTCTCCTCTCATGTTAAATGATAACATTCTATCAGCTTCCTTAATTACTTGCTACACCTGAACATGGACCTTATGCAATTCATGCACAAGAACACCCAGATCTCTCTGCATCTCAGCTTGACAATCTTTCACTATTTAGACAATATACCTCTTTAATTTATCCTGACAAAAGGGACAATTTCACATTTTTCCATATTATACTGTACTGACCAAATTTTTGCCCACTCATTTAACTTATCTGCATCTTTTGTATCTATTTGACAATTTATTTCCCATCTTTATGTTATTAGCAAATTTGCAAACTATACTTTTTGTTTCTTCATCTCAGCTGTTTATATAAACTACAAACATTTGAGGATCCACACCAATATCTGTGGCACACCACACGTTAAATCTTGCAGATCTGGATAATTGTACTCTGCTTCCTATTAGCCGGCTAATCGTTTATCCATGCCAATATGGTCTCGGCTATATCCTGAATTTCTGTTTACATAATAACCTTTAATGTGGCACCTTACCAAATGCTTCCTGAAAATCTAAGCACAGAACATCCACTGGCTCTCATGCATATGTTACCTCCTCAAAGAACTATAACAGATTAATCAAGCACGATTTGCCTTTAACAAAACCATGTTGGCTCTGCATGATAGAATGGCTTCTAACATCCCCTATATGAAAACTGTTCAGCTAACTTGCCTATGTTTCCCAGTTTTCCGTCTCCCTTCCATTTTTGAACAAATTATGCTCATAGGACTATCCCTGAATCAAGGCAGTTTTGGAAAATCAAAGCCAATGCATCAACTATTTGCCAATCTTTTAACCCAAAGATGACGTTCATCAGGACACAGGCACTGGTCAGCTCAAAGTGCCAACAATTTACTCAGTACCATTTCTTTGATGATTGTGATTTGCCTGAATCTCTCTCTCCCTCCATTTCCTGATTTATTGCTACCTTTTGGATATTACTTGTATCCTTTATAGTGAAGACTGATGCAAAGTACTTATTCAGTTCGCCCTCCATTCTCTTGTTTTCCATTATTATTTTCAGTCTGACTTTCTGCGAGACCATATTCATTTTGTTAACGCTTTACTTCTTTAAATGCTTTTAGAAATGATTACAATCTGTTTTTATATTTTTGGCTAGATTGCTCCCTCACTCTAATGTTTCCCTCCTTTCATTTTTTGGTCATTCATTGCAGTTTTTATATTCTGTCCAATCTTCTGATTTTCCAACTGTCTTTGCACATTTATATGCTTTCTTCTTTAAGTTTGCTACTATCTTTAACATTTGTAGTCAACCACAGATGTATGGCTGTCCCTTGGAATTTTTTCTTAATTGATGGAATGTATCTGTTTGGTAGATTCTGAATGATCCCCTTAAATGTCAGCCTTTAGACTGTTTTTTAACCTAATTTGCCAATTCACTTTAGCCAGCTCTGCTTTTGTGCCCTCATATTTCCCTTACTTAATTTTTAAAAAAGTAGTCTCAGACCCATTCCTACCTCAAACTGAACACAAAATTAAGTCATAATACAGTCACTGTTATCTAGAGACACTTTCATTATGAGATCATTAATTAATCCCATCTTGTTGCACCATACCAGTATAGGCTGTTCTCTGGTCAGCTCCAGAATGTGTTGCTCTAAAAGAAAGTATCTTATAAACATGCTATGAGTTCTCTTCTAGGGCACCTTGCACATTTGACGTTTTCACTTGATGTGTATATTAAAATCTCTCACGATCATTACCATGTTTTTCTGACAAGCTCTCATTATTCCTTCCTTTATGCCCCACCCTACTATGTGATTACTGTTGGTGGTGGGGTTGGTTGGATGGGTGGGGGGGAACATGTAGTTGTAAGCCTTTCCAGTGACCTCTTGCCTTTATTATTTCTACCCAAATTGTTTCCATGTCTTGCTTTGCTGAACTTGGGAACTCTATTGTGTGAACAACATCATTAACTAACAGAGCTATCGCTTCATTTTTCCCTAGCTTTCTGTCATCACGAAATGTCCATCGCCTTTCAAGACTCAGGTGGCAATCCTTGTCACCCTACACTTATGTATACGTAATGGTTACCAAATCGTACTTATTAATTTATATTTGCACTCAGTTCATCTCTTCTGCTTTGAATGCTTCATGCATTCAGATACAGAACCTTTATTATTATCCTTTTACTCTCTTTGTAAATTCTAGTCTGTTGCTTGGCACTTAGATTCATACTCCCTATCCCTTCCTGTCATGCTCTGTTTATCATGTCCCTTGCTAATAATATCTTTCTCTTTGGCCTTGACTCTACTTGTTGGTCGATCATATCTTCAGAAATTCAGTTTAAAATCCTCCTCACTTCTCTTGTTCAGTTGTTCTCATTTGGCAAGAACACCAGCCCCTGAGTGGCTCAGATGGAGACCATCCCATGAATACAGATCCCACTTTACCCAGTACTGATGCCAGTGCCTCATCAACTAGAACCTACTTCTCCAGCACCAGCCTTTGAGCCATGCATTCATCTCTTTAATCTGATTTGCCCTTTGCCAATTTACTCATGGTTCAGGTCATAAAGCAGAGATATGGCATTTGAGATTTTGATTCTTAATTTAGCCCCCAATTCCTCATTCTGACCATGAAGAAACTCCTTGTTTGTTCTACCTATGTCATTGGCACTTACGCTGACCATGACAGCTGGATCCCATGGTAACTAGATCCTCCCCCTTTAAGTTCCTCACTAGCCCTGAACGGACATCCCAAATCCTGGCATTAAGTTGGCAACACAGGTAGTTGCACTCATTCTGTGCTGCAAAAATAGATGTCTATCCCCCTCACTATACTGCCCCTACTACTACTGCATTCCTTCTTACTCAGCTCTCCCCACCCTGCCAATTTCTTGAGTAGCTTCTTGTACCATACTGCCATGGTCAATTAGCTCATTCCATAACCCTGCCACCACATCAACGCCTCCCAACAGCTCTCACTCTCATCCAAACAAGTTGAAAGAACCTCAGACCTGTTGGACAATTGCAAAGTTTGAGCCTCCAGTGATCATACCCTCTGGGGCCACTTGCATGTCTCACTCAGTCACACTCTCCTGTCCCAGCACATTGACCAAATCAGACACGAGAGGGTGGTGCTGGAAAAGCACAGCAGGTCAGGTAGCATCTGAGGAGCAGGAGAATCGTGCTGATAACTGATGAAGGGCTTATGCATGAAACATCAATTCTCCTGCTCCTCGGATGCTGCCTGACCTGCTGGGCTTTTCCAGCACCACACTCTTTACTCTGACTCCAGCATCTGCAGTCCTCACTTTCACCTGACCAAATCAGACAGTCCAATCCAAGAGGTGTGACTGCCTCCTGTTACAAAAAGTCCATATAATGTTCCCCCTCTCTGATACATTGTAATATCTGCTGTTCAGTGTCCAGCTCAAAGTCTGGGTTAAAGCTGTTTGAATTTCAACCACTTGTTGCAGATGTATTTGCTCTAGACCAGGTTGGTATCCAGGAACTTCCACATGCTGTGACAGTGACAAATCACCTGTTCTGCCATCCTCAATGTGTTCTAAGATACTAGTTAATTATTGCATTCAATTTTATATTTATATTTCACATATTTCATTAATTTTACCACTAGCTGCTATACTACTTTGAATCTTAGGAATTGCACCAACATTAATCAATTAGCAGATAATCACCAACTAGCTGGCCTCTTCTCCTGTAGCAGAATGCAAATCAATGGAGGCTCTAAAAGTTCAGGTAAAAGCAGTTGAACACATCATTTCCTTCCATTCCTTATCTCCCTGAATCACTTAAGTCTGGCACTCTATTGTAAGTTGTACTCAAGTATCAGATATTTTTAATGAACCTTTTCAGACATATTGTACCACTTCTGGGACACGCACGACTTTACCCAGGACCTTCTGGTCCAAAGGTAGGGATACTACTACTTCTATTTCTCCACCACAACAGCACTGTATTCAAGTTCTACGTTGCATTAATTTAGCTAATTTTATACATTCCGAATGTAAAAGGCCTATCGAGTCAGCCAACAAGGGCCCAGTTTGAGTGGATTCTTAATTAAGCTGCTCACTCACTGAAAACCTTGGAGTAAAGTACCCGCTTAAAGCTGCCAACCACAGGATCTAAATTGTAGATTTCAGTTTGATGCATTGACAATCTAAATTAGGTTTATACATAACATAAATTTAGACGTTCTTACCCAACACGTGCGTGCTTTTATTCTTATGATACCGTCTCCTCTACATTGGTGAGACAAATGCAGATTGGCTAACTGTTTTGCAGAGCAATTATGTTTAATCCAGAAGATCTAAGCATTCAATTGCATGTTATTTTAATTTCCCACCTAATTCTCAATCTGACCTCTTTGTCCTCACCTTGCTATGTGATCCAGTGAATCTTAGCTGAAGTGTGATGGATAATATCTTATCTTTTAATTAGGCAGTTTCCCAACTCAGTTCAACACTGAGTTCAGCAACTTCAAACTATAACCTCTGACCCTATTCTTCATGTAGCAGCTGCTATGATCCTGCTATACCTACTTATACAGACTTCCAACAAAAGATCCATCTTATGCTCTTTATTTGATCCATTACTATTCCCTTTTACAATGCACTATCATCCTTTTTGCTGGTGTTAACACATTTAAAATAATTGGAAACGTCTGGCCAATAAAAGTCTTCAAAACCCCAATCAAAATATATAACCCTGGTGTACGGCTTTGCCAGAGGAGTTGACATTTTGAATGGATGTATCAGTGCTATAATCCACACTTTATTAATATTATTTAATATACTTTGTATGTGGACACATTAGTGCTTCAATATACAATCTGGGTAGGTAATTATTGTTACATTTTATGTTAACGATGGGAAGATTAGTTTCTGAAGTGGAACGAAAAGTGCCACCATAGAAAACTTGTACATTCCAGGAGTGTAGAACTGTGGGAATCACGAATGAAATCATTTAAAACAGAGAAGCAATTTAAAAATGTTTGCGGTTTTGTTCTGCCATAGAAATGTTTTCAGGAGATGAGGAGAACACAGGTGAGTATAACAAGGTTCTGAAGTGTGGGAAAGACTCATTACAGGTGGCATAGTGGCTCAATGGTTAGCACTGCATCCTCACAGCACCAGGGTCCCAGGTTCGATTCCAGCCGTGGGCGACTGTCTGTTTGGAGTTTGCACATTCTCCCCGTGTCTGTGTGGGTTTCCTCCGGGTGCCCCGGTTTCCTCCCACAATCCAAAGATATGCTAAATTTCCCATAGTGTTAGGTACATCATTCAGAGGGAAATGGGTCTGGGTGGGTTACTCTTCAGAGAACTGGTTGGGCCGAATGGCCTGTTTCCATACTGTAGGGAATCTAAAAAACCCCAAAGGGCAGGAAAGCCTCCATTACACCTAAAACCCCTCTAGTACTGCAGCAATGCATAGGAGAGCTACCATTACTGCAGCATTTTTTTTAAAGTAGATCAAGTACCTAATCACATTATCCATGAGGTCAATTCCTGGAATGGGCGGGACTACCTTACACTGAAAGACTGGAGCGACTGGGCTTATATACCCTTGAGTTTAGAAGACTGAGAGGGGATCTGATTGAGACGTATAAGATTATTAAAGGATTGGACACTCTGGCAGCAGGAAACATGTTTCCGCTGATGGGTGAGTGCCGAACCAGAGGACACAGCTTAAAAATACGGGGTAGACCATTTAGGACAGAGATGAGGAGAAACTTCTTCACCCAGAGAGTGGTGGCTGTGTGGAATGCTCTGCCCCAGAGGGCAGTGGAGGCCCAGTCTCTGGATTCATTTAAGAAAGAGTTGGATAGAGCTCTCAAGGATAGTGGAATCAAGGGTTATGGAGATAAGGCAGGAACAGGATACTGATTAAGGATGATCACATGATCATATTGAATGGTGATGCAGGCTCGAAGGGCAGAACGGCCTGCTCCTGCACCTATTGTCTATTGTATTAGGAAACTATGGTATTAGAAATAGTATTGCCAGTAAGATTTAATTTCAGAGATGGCCAAATAAATTTCTGTGGAGAAGGCAATACTTGAGAATTTGTTTTAGCTTCCAAACTGGATAAGGAGGCAGAAATTAACCAAGTAATTACACTTCTATACACAAACTAAATTATAACAAATGATATTACACGATGCAAGGTGGTGGCGGAGTAGCCTCATCCACTCCGTCCATCCTTTTTCTTCCTTTTCATTTTTGATAATGAAGTTTTGTTTATTGTTTTTAATTCTAGAATTTTACAAGTTACTTTCCACTAACTTGCCTTCTGCAGCAGTGGTTATTGAATTTGGCAGCCGGTTAAATGTTCAGTGCAAAGCAACAGCTGGCGGGCCCGATCCAGGACAGCTGGTGAGTCTCCGATGCCCAGCACATGGACCGAAGATGAGGCCAAGGCCTGGTATGGATGGCACCTGGATTGGGGCCCTGGTGGTGTGGTGTGTGGCAGCGGCTGAACGCCTGGATTGGGTCTTTAGTGGTCTCTGATGCCCAGGAGCAAGCCCAACACAGCAATAGAGGTTCCCTCAACATCAGCAATGATGACAACAGCAGGGGAGATTGAACCAGCACGGAGAAAGTGCGCCAAAGTGGAGGAGATTGAACCCTTGTATGAAGTGTGGCCCCAGCATGGCTAAACACATAAGAAAGACTGCAGTGTTTGAACTTAATACTTTATTTCTTAATTTTTTTGTCTTAATACTAAGAAGGACTGTAATGTTTAACTTTTAAGTTTATTCCTTTTTTTTTTAAACGCTTCAGTAAGATTGACTGTGATGTTTAACTTTGTTCCTTATTTCTTTCTATCTTGTTCTTAAGTTTTTGTACCAAGGTACATGTACCTAAGATGGCACCGTGTATGGCAACATTGAAAACTTTTCATGTACTCCAGTGCTTTTGTATTTGAGTACACATGACAATAAAGTCTAAATCTAAAAAAATCTAAATTATTGCTCATCAAAAGGTTAAATGAAATAACAAATCAGTCAAAAAGGTATTGAAATTCTGCACCAATTATTTCAGCCTCAAAGACCCAAGAATCTTCTTAAAAGGGGAAGACTTACCAAACTGGTACACCATCCAGATGAATCCATTATTATTTCATTAATGATCTCTGCAGGTTAGTGGAGAGATGCAATTATTTTGCCTTAAAGTCAGAATTCACAAGAGACCAGATTGTTGAGGAGTCTTTGTCAGATTTATCATGGTCCAAAAAAAACCCCAACTCCACAGAAAGCCATTCAGATGGTGAGTGAAATCGAGGTCTGGAAGCAAAGTAAATCCATCTTAAGAGAAGAAGAAACTGTTGTCACAAAAGGGTGACAGTGAGGACTGCAGATGCTGGAGCCTAAAGTCAAGAGTGTGGTGTTGGAAAAGCAAAGCAGGTCAGGCAGCATCCAAGAAGCTGGAACATCGACATTTCGGGCAAAAGCCTTTAATCAGGAATGAGGCTGGGAGTCTCAGAGGTGGAGAAATAAATGGGAGGGGGTAGGGCTGGGAGGAAGGTAGCGGGGAGTGCAATAGGTGAATGGAGGTGGGAGTGATGGTGATAGGTCAGAGGGGAGGGTGGAGCGAATAGGTGGGAAGGAAGATGGACAGATGGGATGGGTCACAAGGATGGTGGTGAGCTGGAAGGTTGGAACTGGGGTAGCGTGGAGGGAGGGGAAATGACGAAACTGGTGAAATGCATATTAATGCCACGGGGTTGGAGGGTCCCAAGATGCAAGATGAAACGTTCTTCCTCCAGGCGTCAGGTGGTAAGGGAGTGACAATGGAGGAAGCCCAGGACCTGCATGCCCTTGGCAAAGTGGGAGGGTGAGTTGAAGTGTTCGGCCATAGGTTGGTGGAGTTGTTTGGTGCGGATGTCCCGGAGATGTTCTCTGAAGCGCTCTGCGAGTAAGCGTCCTGTCTCCCCAGTGTAGAGGAGACCGCATGAGGAGCAACGGATACAGTAAATGACATGTGAGGAAGTGCAGATAAAACTTTGATGGATGTGGAGGGCTCCTTTGGGTCATTGGACAGAGGTGAGGGGGGAGGTATGGGCGCAGGTTTTGCAATTCCTGTGGTGGCAGGGGAAGGTGCCAGGAGGGGAGGGTGGGTTGTTGGATGACGTGGACCTAACCAGGTAGTCACTGAGGAAATGGTCTTTACAGAAAGCGGATAGGGGTGGGGAGGGAAATATATCTCTGGTGGTGGGGTCTGTTTGTAGGTGGCGGAAATGGCAGAGGATGATGTGATGTATATGGAGGTTGGTGGGGTGGAAGGTGAGGACCAGGGGCTTCTGTCCTTAAGTTTACCTGAACCATATCAGACACCTCCCTCCCCTTCCTGGACCTCTCCATCTCCATCAGTGGTGACCAACTCAACACTGACAACTCCCACAGCTACCTGGATTACACCTCCTCCCACCCTGCCTCCTGCAAAAATGCCATCCCTTATACCCAATTTCTCCACCTCTGCCGCATCTGCTCCCAGGAGGACCAGTTCCACCACAGAACACACCAGATGGCCTCTTCCTTTAAAGACTTCAATTTCCCCTGCCATGTGGTTGATGATGCCCTCCAGGACATAAATAACATCCCAAAAATGCTGGGGAACCCAAGATCCAGTGAGAAGAGGAACTGAAGGAAATCAGTATTAGTAGGGAAATGGTGTTGGGGAAATTGATGGGATTAAAGGCTAATTGATCTCCAGGGTCCAATAATCTGGTAAACACTGGCAGCTGAAAATAATAAAGAACAGCCCTATCATACAAAACAGGCCATATATTATAATAACGCTATTAGAGTGATAGAGTTATTTGGAACAGAAACTGACGTCTTCATCCAAGCCATCCACACCGACCACTTATCCTAAACTGACCCAGTCCCATTTGTCAGCATTTGGTCCACATCCTATTTATATACCCATCCAGATGCCTTTTAAAATGTTGTAAATGTATCTACCACCTCCTCTGGCAGCTCGTTCCATACACGTTACATCCTCTGCGTGAGGAAAAATTCCCGTTAGGTCCCTTTTAAACCTTTCCCCTCTCACCTTAAACCTATGTTTACTAGTTTTGAACTTCCCCACCCTGGGATAAAGATCTTGGCTATTTATCCTATCCATGCCCCTCATGATTTTATAAACTTCTATAAAGTCACCCCTCAGCCTCCAACACTCCAGGGAAAACAGCCCCAGCCTATTCAGCCTCTCCATACAGATCAACTCTCCAATCCCAGCAACATTCTTATAAATCTTTTCTGAACCATTTCAAGTTGAACAACATCGTTCCTATAGCAGGAAGACCAGAATTGAACATTGTATTCTAAAAGTGGCGGCACCAATGTCCTATATAGTGGCAAGTGATGTCTTAACTCTTACACTCAATGCACTGACCAATGAAGGCAAGTGGTGCTTCTTCACTACCCTGCCTACCCACAACTCCACTTTCAAGAAGCTATGCAGCTGCACCCTCAGGTTGCTTTGTCTGGCAACACTACCATTAACTGTATAAGTTCTGCCTTGGTTTCCCTTTCCAAAATGCAAAATCTCAATTATCTAAATTACATTCAATCCGCCACTCCTCGGCCTATTGACCCAACTAATCAAAGTCCCACTGTACTCTGAGATAACCATCATCACTGTCCATTACATCACTAATTTTGATGTCATCTGCAACCTTACTAACTGTACCTCCTCTATTCACATAGAAAACATTTATATAAAATGACAAAAAGCAGTGGACCAAGCAGTAATCCTTGTGGCACACTGTTGGTCACAGGCCTCCAGTCTGAAAAGCAACCCTCTACCATCATGCTCTGTTTCCTATCTTCAAGCCAATTTTGTATATAATTGGCTAGCTCCCCTGGATTGCTTGTGATCTGACCTTGCTAACGGGTCTACCATGCAGAATCTTGTTGTACACCCTGCTGAAGTCCATATCAACAATGTCTACCACTCTGCCTTCGTCAATGTTCTTTGTCACCTCTTCAAAAAACTCAGTAAAGTTAGTGAGACATGAATTCCCATGCACAAAGCCAGGTTGACTAGCCTTAATTAGTCCTTGCATTTACAAATTGTGTGAGCATTCTGCTGTAGCAAGGAAAGGAACAACTAGTGTGGATCAGGGATTCAAATAGAAAAGTTCTGACTATCCAGGGGAGTGGTACTGCCGGCCTATGTCAACGACATGTTCCCCATGTTCACCAACCTCGCTGAACTGGAAGGAGCACATGAATGCCAGGTGATGTACTCAGCCATATCTTCCACCAGGATCAACTAAGCCAAACATTCTAGACACCTGATCAGTCCATGGTGGGTAGATTCCTGGCCAGAGGAGTTACAGGGGTGTATGGCTAGAATACCACCCATCTCCTCTGTCCGGGGGTCTACCTCAGCCCAGCGAATTGGCAGAAGCTGGAGGCTAAAGTCTCAGCTGGCCTCGGCTGTTGGATGGGGCTGCTCCAGGTGCCAAGTGCTGGTGACCTACATGCTGTGGTACCGGCTGGTCCCTTTGACCCCTCCTTCTGGTTTTGTCACAAAAATCCAGAGGATGTGGGTTCGTTTCTTCTGGGATAAGAAAATGCACTGGGCGGAGGGTCTGAGTCTTCCCCATTGGGGAAAGTAGTCAGTTGCTGGTGTGCCTATGCATCCGGGGGAAGAGCTTCCACCTTCAGACCCAGCAGCAATACCTTAATGTCGAGTCTCCTCCTTGATGGTGTGCCCTGCTGATATTTGCCATTTGATGGGTGTGTGACCTCAATTACAACATACGGCTCCTCCTCATAGACCGCAAGGGTCTTAAGGTCTACTGTGGGACACTGCCCGTCTTTTATCAATGTCTGGAATATGGTCGACTTGCACCAGGTATTCCATCAGGATTAGTGGCTATCATCAGGGAGTCGCTGCTCAGGAACCCGCACCTCCACCATTTGTGGGTTCAAGTGACTGGTGGAAGGGAGGGCCATGGCCATGGGGGTGACCAGAGTCAGGGATGTGCTGATTGGTCGAGGCCTGGGCTGGATGTTGTTACAGGAATTGGCAAGCAGAGTGAATGCCCAGCTCACAGCCAACAACATCCGTCACCTGAATACAGCGGTGCTCGGATCTGACGCTGTGCACTAGTTGGAGGATGCTCAGGCGTGCAGTGGAATCCTGTCAGGGCATTGTGTTTTTGATTGCACTTCAGTAACGTACTCCTGATCTTGGGGCGCCTTGTGTGGAGGGCTGTGCATAAATCAGAGGACCTCCTCGTGGGTATGCTTCTAGGCCTAGCCAAGTTGACTATTTACAGGTCCAGGCAGTGGACTGTAACATCCACTAACCATCTGCCACTCTTCCACAACTACATTCATGCCTGGGGTCCTTGGAGGGGCAGCACATGATAACCACCAATATTCGTGATGTCTTGAGAGAGTGGGGTGGCGCTGCAGGAGATACAGTGCTTTATCTTCTCTTCGAATTTCATTTTGATTTAGCCCCTTCTTGCTCTCCCTCACCTTTGATGATTTGCGAGTCAGAGGGTCTCCTCACTTGGCTCTAATGTAAAAGTACAACTTCAAAAGTTGGAGCAGAAATAGTTCATTCAGCTCCTTGAGCCTTCTCCAACCCACAAAAAGATCATAGCTGATGCTTTTGTGTTTCAAATTCCACATTCTCTTTTACCCCTAATAGCCTGTTGTTCCCTTGCCTAACACAGAATTTATCTACCTCTAGCCTAAAAATATTTAACGACCCTTCCTCTGCCTTTTAAGACAGAGTTCCAAATTGTGCAAGCCCCTGAGAGAAAAGAATTCTCCTCCTCTGTCTCAACAGCACACCCGATTTTAGAACAGTGCCCCTACTTTTCAGGACCGTTCAGGATCGTGTACAGTTTAATCAAGTCACCTCTCAGTCTTCCAAACTCCTCTAATTCTCACAATGAGAAGCATCAACAAAATCTACACTTGAGCAGTGCTGGAAAATTACAGCTATTCAGCGGGTTTCAGAAATTTGCTTCTTCTGCTTGTTAACTGTGAGTGGCGACTAACACTATACTTTTGACCAGGCAATACATCAATCTGTAAGTTTAGAATGTCATTTAAAAGGTCCCCAAACAAAGACGAAAAGACAAACAAATGTGGGAGATGTACAAAAGTTATTCAGAAATGTAGGTCCACCAAAATGATCACTTCCATTGGGCAGATCTGCTTGCTAAGCCTTCCATTTGATCACACAAAAAAGATCTGTGGATGAATGTTTCTAAGCATTCCTTGCATATATGCCATTGTGCTTACCTGTGATCTATAAGATTCTTTATTATGTGATGTCTGGCCATGAGCCTTCTTGAAATCCTCATTGTAACAGCAGACATTGCAATACAAGGATGAGCATGTTCCAACACCACCCTCTCTGCAGCCCCAGGTTTTGCAGCCAAGAGCAAACCACCATGATGCAAGGACCATTGCTGGGACATAATTGAAGTCCTCCACTGGATCAATCAAGGCAATTAGATCACATATGGAAGAGACCTGTCTAATGGTTGCTTGGGTTATACCTGCACAGGTGCAGTACCTTTCCTCTATATTTGTGCATGGGTTCCCCAAAGGTAGTAACAGCCATGTCCTCAGTGTTTAGCCCTTGTCTCCTGGTATCCATACACACAGTTATGTAGAGGGGCAAAACACAGCATCACCTGGGACTGAGAATAAAGTAGGCACTGTGATTGCTTCCAAGAAACTGTACATAGACCTGGAGGATTGGTCTGCATTAGTTGCAGACCAGTTGTACACTAAGTGAGTAGAAGCCCTGCTTGTTGATAAAGGCTTTTGGTTAGCATCTGGTAGTCATATGGATGCATAGATTGTACTTCGACCAATCCAGTGATGACTAGAAATGCCAATACTCACTAACCCTGTTGAACAGAGCATCACCATTTTGATGCAATAATGCACCCCAGACAGGCAAATTCTGCCCATATATCCATTCGAAAGGCGGATATTAAGATCAGAGCCATGGTTACCTTCAGTGCCATTGGTATGGGGTGGCCAACAGCACTTATAGGAATATGCTCACCTTGCAGCATAACACACAGATCAGCGACAGATTCCCTCAAGAGATGCAGTCTTTAGAGACAGGACCACGTGGAGGATAGCGTCTTCTGCAATTAGATGGCCAGTCATGTGCCCCTCTGCACTGTTTTCCCTGTCCACATACTAAGGCAGGCCTTTCTATTGGCTCTGTAATTGCTAATTTCCTGCTGCATATAGATGGACCTCCCTCCCTAACTGTTGTGCTCCTCCTCCTCCTTAATAGGGCGGGTCCTAGAGCCTGGACCAATGATGCTCATGGCAGGAGGTCCTTCTCCGTATGCTACATCTTTTATGCAAATACCTCTTTTATGAACTCCCAATGCTTGTTTCAGATTTGTTGGAAGTTAACCATAAATAATTCATTAGCCTCAGGATATTGCTCTAATTTAAGGTCAGGAGAAACTAAGCATCTACTTTAGCCCTGGTGCTTTTGCAGCAGAATGGTAAATCTACTGTTGCAGGATCTTTCCATGTGGGAATTAAGAAAATTGGCATTAAAAGTTTAAACTTGTTAATCTCCACAACGAAATGTGAACAGGCATTTTGGCTGCGTTACTGCACTTCACATCAAGGTGGGCACTATCCAAAACACATTTAGTCAACTTTATAATCAATCATAGGCTAATTATCACACCATACCGTACTGCTCATAGTGTCACTATTCAAAGGATGATCTAATAAACTTATTCTTAACAGATCTTGTTGATAAATATTCAAAAGATATTTTGTGTGAAGCTATTATTTTTGGCTACTGCTCCACTGGTGAGGATTATTGTGTTCCAGAGGCTGAAAATGGGCAATAAGACCACTTCATACTTTATGGCTAATGGGGCATTTGTTGTTCTGTGGGATGTTTGGTCATGCATTATTAGTGTGAGTCGTAACTTTCTTCTTTCATCATCTTGCTCTTCCTTTTTGTTTTGTTGCTGTTGGTCTCAAAATGCTGGGATCCTTCCCACAGATTTACTTGCCTCTGTCAGCTTTTGTCCACGACAATGGTCTCCCAGGAGTTGGTATCAGAGTTGCATGTCTTCATGTTGGCTTTTGGCACATAACCAACTGTTTCTTCCTCTGAAGCATGTGTCTTGACTGAATTGGGAGAAGACGGCCCACTGTGAAAGTCTGTCTTTTGACATCTGAACTATACCAACTAAACTGATCAAGTCTTAATCTTGATGCATGTGGTGCCTAAATTGTGGAAATACAGATCAGGGCAATCAACATTACATGTCACTGATATTTTTACTGTACTTTTAGTCCAATCAGTACTTTTAGACAGCATGCAAAGATTTGAAAAGTATCCTCTCTGCCAATTGTGAGACTTTGATGTGAAATAAATTTGGGAGCATTTCAATCCAGGTCACAGTGAGCATCAACCTAATGCAAGGTTGGTACTAAATTAGTAATTCTTACTCAGTAAGATCAAATGTGAGAAATAATAAGGTATCACACCAGTATAATAAAAGATTACTGAAAGTGAGGCTGAAGCATACTGCTGTGGGAGATTAAAATGCCAACTATAATACTCTTGACCTGGGAGCATTTGGGACTGGTACCAAGTGCGTGAAATGAAAAAAAACTCCTACATTTCTCAGTACTAAACCAGATTCTACAAAAAATTTTAAAAGGCTTTGAAATAAAATACAATAACATGCTTGCAAGCAAACTGTGTGTGAATCTTTTATCCCTTTCCCAGTAGATTCTCAAAAAATATGTTTTCCTAAGGGCAAACATATCACAAACCATGGGTATCACAATTCAGATTTACCACAAAGTCAATTTAAAGGGAAACATGGCTGAGGAGCAATGAGCCCAGATATCAATATCTCTTTTTCTTCTAAGCACAAGGAAGAGTTTATTTTTCTAAATGCTTTCAGTTTTTGTCGATCAAATCCTAAAGGCATTCAATATGGAGGAAACTGCCCAAAAACAGGATTTTTGCAATTGTTATGTCTGCTGAAGTGATGGGTTTTTCCAGAAAATATTGAGCCAGTAACTAGACCTTGCGAGTCTGTTGTTGTTATCTTAAACAAGAACAGTTAGCCACATTAAATCCATCTAATTAAACTGGTGTAGCACTGTTATGAAGATGTGGGTGTACTTCAAGAGAGTTAAAAGCAGCAGAACTACTGGACACAGCACCAAGTGTTCTCAATAACGTAACAGTGTAACACTTGTCAAACACCTTGATTAGCTCATTGCCTGGAACAAAAACAAATTTGAATTCAGCCAATCAGTTTAAATTATATCCCAAAAAATACTAAACTCCAATCCAGTTTGAACTTAGTATAATGACAATCTTAAAAGCCAATGACACAATCTGATGCTTTGGGGGTATAAGACTGGGGGGGGGGGAATTGAACAGTTGAGAGGAGAACTGCCAAACCCCAGCGGGTAACAGACTGTTTGAAAAATAGCTCTCTTAAAAGTATCTTTTCGATCAGTAACCTGTGATGCAGAAATTCCTAAGAAGAAGCAAATAAGACACAAAAAGATCCAAATAGAAGAACTGAAAGCTGTCTGGTTTTGATATAAGAAGTGTTGTTTTGTAAATCTTAATTGGGAGTTTTATCGGACTAGTATTTTAGAAGGGAAAGTAAAAGATAGATTAGAGGAAAGAGTTGTAAGAAGTTGTTAGTTAATTATTCTCTGTTATACTTTAAGAAATAGAGTTGTTAATTTTTACTTGAAATAGTTCTTGGCCACTCACATTTTTACAGATTACTGCAGAGGATAAATCTTTTCTGTGTTGCTGGTTTTAAATTAAGCAGGAGGGCTTACCCTGTGTCGTAACAAGCACAGAGCAAAAACAAAAATCAAAACCAGCTCCACACCTCAGATCATACAAACTTTCAAAAGGGCATTTAGGAATTTTATGCGGTGCAAATGAAATCTGTGATTTTACAGAGACTGGGGATGCCCATTATTGTCATTGATTAAAAACATTTGAATCGTTAGTTCTTCTATCTTGATTCTCTTCTTGTGCTTGAGAGCATGTGATGTACAGGCCTAGAAAGCAAAGTTATTCACCTGAACCTGGCCTCACCCAATATTCGCGTAAAGACACATATTCAAAACCAAGCCATTTTATAATAATCTAGGACACAAAATCAGAATCAGTAGTGCCCATCTTTTGAGATGCCATGAGTACCTATTGAGATCCAAAATAGTATGCATGGCCCATATGCATACTTGTGAAGTGAATTACAGTATTGCCCTATCACCGTTGAAACAGGCCATTTGGCCCAACAAGTCCATACTGACCCTTCTTGGAGTATCCTATCCACCCACCTCTTTACATTTCCCCTGACTAATGCAACTAACCTACACATCCCTGAACACTATGCCAATTTACTCAACCTGCACATCTTTCAAGTGAGGAAGCCGGAGCACCTGGAGTAAACTCATGCGGACATGGGGAGAATGAGCAAACTCCACACAGACGGTTGCAGGAATTGAACCCAGGTCCTCTGGCGCTGTGAGGCAGTAAGGCTAACCACTGAGCCATGTGTCACTCTAAACAATGTAGAAAATGCTTACAGTTTAATAAGAATTCTCAACTGAAATCTGCCACTTCCAATAATTACAATTACAACATCAGAACACATCAATAACACATTTCCCATCTCTGAGAAGCTAGCCATGAGCCATGTCCTTGGTTCCTTTCTCACTACCAACTTACAACTTCAACAATTTATGACAGGTGGAGTCTGCACATCAATTCTTTTAATTACTGGAACTGAAAAGGATTCTACTCCCTCAAAATCCCATTGATTTGTGCCCATAAGCAGACAACATGAAGCTTTACACTTGGTATCCTGGCAACAGCTATGACATTCTGTGGCCACCTCCTTCATTTGAACCACTATGGCTAACAAAGGTTAGCTACTGAGTGATAAAAATGATCCACTGGTGATGTGGCTCATGATGCTGGTGCATACCTTGAGCACACATTGAATTATGCACACAATGAGCGGCAAACTAATGTGACAGGACATATAACTGGCTTGCTCAAACAGTCATGATTTGGAGATGCCGGTGTTGGACTGGGGTGTACAAAGTTAAAAATCACACAACACCAGGTTATAGTCCAACAGGTTCATTTGGAAGCACACTAGCTTTCGTGTACTTCCAATTAAACCTGTTGGACTATAACCTGGTGTTGTGTGATTTTTAACTTTGCTCAAAAAGTGCTTCTTCCTCTGCTTAGACAACAAATTTCTTCTCATCTCACTCCTAAATGATGATTCCTTTAACCTGAAATTGTACTCCAGGATAAGAGTTTTTGGTGCACTGGTCAAACTATCATTGTTGAGCTTGTCCCTGCTGCAGGAGGAAGCATTTCCAAGCAGCACTGCCATGATAGGTAACTTTCGGCTCCAACTTGAAAACGTGAACGCAGGCAGCTCATAGAAGTAAGTGTAAGTCCTAACTACTGTTTCTATCTGAGCTTTTAAGGTCTGAATGGTAATTTTAGACTGCTGTTATCGTGGTCACTGACAACAAGACACATTTGAATTAAACACAGGGGAAGGCATCTCCCTTCTTTCATATACCTCACCTTGGTCTGAATTTTCCACCCATCAATCCTTCAACGCCATATCCAGTGGTGACCCTGCTAACAGTACAATGCCAGATTAGTCGCCACCCTTTTTCACAATGGAAGGGACATGACTAAAGTCCTTTAGATTAGATTAGATTACAGTGTGGAAACAGGCCCTTCGGCCCAACAAGTCCACACCGACCCGCCGAAGCGCAACCCACCCATACCCCTACATTTACCCCTTACCTAACACTACGGGCAATTTAGCATGGCCAATTCACCTAACCTGCACATCTTTGGACTGTGGGAGGAAACCGGAGCACCCGGAGGAAACCCACGCAGACACGGGGAGAATGTGCAAACTCCACACAGTCAGTCGCCTGAGGCTGTCTCAGGCGCTGTGAGGCAGCAGTGCTAACCACTGTGCCGCCCACAGTTAGAAGTCTTCCTTATTGAGTTGCAGAGACTGCACAGACTACCCCTTATTTGCAACACATATGAGTTGAACATAAGTATGGCAGCCAAAACAAGTTCAAGAGAGAATTTCTGAAAAAATATATTTTTTCTGAAAAAAATATACTGAAAATTGAAAACAGTTTACCATGTTAGCATAAAAGCATCTGTTAAGCTGCTGCATCTGTTATCAGATGCAATTGGTGGCTTTTGGCTCTCATTTGATGGAAAATGCAATCTATTAACAACGTTTAGTACTCCCTTTGGAAGACGTGGCTTTAAAAGTCAACCGTTTGGGATTGCCAATGTACCCAAGTCTTTCATTACATCATGAATATCATCCTGGAGGGTCTTGATGGAATCATATATCGAATGGATGATATTCTTATTTGTAAGTCCTAGGAAGGGTATAGACAGTTCTATGACATTCCACCACAAATGTGACTTTTCCAAGTCCATCATCAACTTCCTGGACCACATTTGTTGACATATCTGAGATCAAGGCAGATCCCCAAAAAATTATGATTATCAATTTTCCACCACCTTATATATTCAATGAGCTCCAACATATTTTGGGCCTGGTTAACCAGTTGGTTGAGTTCTTATCCAACATAATATACATCGTGATTTGGACTTCGGGACAGGCAGCAGAGGAAAGTGGCCGAGCAGAGGCTGATAGCTAAGTTCGGTACCCATAGGGAGGGCCTCAACCGGGACCTTGGGTTTATGTCACATTATAGGTGATCACCATTGCACTACACACACACACAGATATTCCTACATACACACACACACGCACATACACACGGACACAGGTACACACAGACGTGCACACAGACACCCACACACACCCTTATAGACACACACACTCCCACACTCACACATGTACCCCCTCACAGACTTAAGACACTCTGCACTCACTACACACACACACACTTTCTCGCACTCACAACCACCACAGAAGACAGACAGACGCACAGACAAAGACCCACATGCACACATATATTTTGTGTTGTGAATTTGTACTTGCAGAGTTACATTGCACTTTGCTCAAAAACTGCATACATTCATGTAGACCTCTGAGCTCAAAAACTGCATGAATTTATGTAAAACTCTATTATCTCACTTTTTAGATTAGAATCAATCTAAACATCAGGTCATAGACAGAGAACACGGGGGCTAACACCTTCAACATATTGTCTAGCGATCACCATTGTTAACAGCTAACCTGTGAATGCAACTTTAAAAAAAAGGGTTTTGTGATTTACACATGAAAGAAGTGAAACTATCACTGTATTTTAACAGATGAAAGGCTTAACAGACAATCAATTTTTCAATGTATAATTTCAGTTACATCACACTGCAAATTTTTGCTATATATTCTGTGTTATGATCGAGCCCTCCACAATCACCTGATGAAGGAGCGTCGCTCTGAAAGCTAGTGTGCTTCCAATTAAACCTATTGGACTATAACCTGGTGTTGTGTGATTTTTAACAATATACATCAGTGGACCTCTACAGCAATTCTTCAAACAGGAACAAGCTTGGTACCTGGACATGCAGCAACATGAGGCATTTGATATGATGAAGAAATGCTTTTGTCTACCCAAATCTTGGCCCATTATATGCCCACTACATCATCCCCCACTGGCCATTGTGTTGCTTCAGATCCAATTTCTGATGACTGGTCTATAAAGCTTCTAGAGCACTGACTTCTAGAGCAGAGATATGTGGTCATTAAGAAAGAGGCAGTCACCCAGAATGTGACAAGTTCTCGGGCAATGTTCTAGGCCTCAAATTCACAATCCAATCAGATCACAAGCTATTAGTGACTTTCCTTGATATCGAAAAGCTGGCAAAGATGCCATCTTAAAACCAATGGTTCTGATTCCATCTTAAGCAGTTTAACACCCCCACAGAATGTACCAAAGCAAACTCTAGACAACAGCTAATACCGAATTCCTAAGGAAAACCTACACAAGCAGATGTCCACTTTGTTGACAATATGAAGTCCTATGTTTCTTTGTTTATTGAGTTTCTTTCTGTAACCATTCTGAAACTGGAAGATATTTGTACAGCGCAAAAGACTTTTGTAGAATGCACACAAACCTAGCAGTACAATGTCACAGAACTTCCTGTGTAAGTTCTCCTGGCCCCACTAATTGCATTCTAAAACAATATTTTGAGCACTGCGGATACTTTAGTACTTTGGGTGACCTCCTCATCTACAATGACCGCATTGTTATATGTGGCATCCTCAGGTTGAAAATTCTCCAACATCCACATCAGGGTCAACTGGGCATTTCTAAGTACCAGCCCCGAGCCCACAACACCTTCTAGTGGCCTGGTAAATCACAGGCCATCAAAGACATAGTCCCAAATATCCAAGGTGTTACCCTTGGTAAAGACATAAGAACTCAGGATAACATCACATAATGGATTTATCTTTAAGGGTAAAATCTTCTTCGAGGAAGATTCTTCATTATTTATAACGACTGGAGTCAAGCAACTATGGAGGCCTACTGTGACTATGGTTATTGCCATACTCAAAGATATTTTCGCCACACACAGGATCCCTGAGGTGGTTGCAGATCTGGATTGACTGTCCAGTTAGATACACACGAACATAGAAATTACTAGCAGGATGAGCACACTCAGTCCTCAAGCTGTTCAATAAAGTTCATGGCAGATCTGATTACTGCATATTCTTTCCTACTCACAATATTTCATACAATTATGAAGAATCTATCTGCCATAAAAATATTCAAAATCTCTGCTTCCTCAAGGAACTCCATTAAAGTAGTGAGACATGATTTCCTTTTCACAGAATCATGTTGACTCTGCTGGATCACCTTAAACTTTTTAAGAGTCTTACTAAAACTGAGTTGGTCCATGATCAAATGCAACAAGATCTGGACAATAATCAGAGTTAGGCAGACAAGTGGCAAGTAACAGTTGCACCACACAAATGCCAAGCTATGACTATCTCCAACAAGAGACAATTTAACTACCACCCCTTGACATTCAAAGGTGTTACCATCACTGAATCCCCCACAATTAACATCCTCAGGGTTACCACCTACCAGAAACTCAACTGGACTCACCTCATAAACACACTGGCCTCAAGAGCAGGTAAGAAGCTTGCAATACTGCAGGGAGTTACTCACATCCTGACTCCCCAAAGCCTGTCCACCATCTAAAAGGCACAAGTCAGGAGTGCGGTGGAATACTCCCCACTTACCTGGACATGTGCAGCTTCAAGAAGCTAGACATCTTCCAGGCCAAAGCAGCCTGCTTGATTGGCTCCACATCCACAAACCCCCAATCCCTCTATCACCAATGCTCAATTGCAGCAGTGTGTACTACAGACCATGCCCACGTACCACAAGTGAACTTTAAAAAAAACTTTGGTAATAGATTTCAACATCTCTCCTAAGGAAAACTAATTGACATATTGTTTCCTTTCTATCTCATGCTCTTTTGAATAAATAAATTGCATTTGCTATTTTAAATCTAATGGAAGCTTTCCTAAATGTAGGGAAGATTGGAAAATTAAAACCAACTCACCAACGATCTCACCAGCCACTTTCGCCAGAGACGCACAAAGATTGTCTCACATTGTGAGAGTATCTAGGATCAGAAGGCATAATGTCAGAATAAAGGGGTACCCATTAAAGACAGCGATGAGGAGAATTTCTTCTCTTAGAGGTAGCGAGTCTGTGAAATTCTTCGCTGCAGTAGGCTGTAGAAGCCGGATCATTAAGTATATTCAAGGCTGAGATAGACTGATTTTTCATCAGTAAAGGGAATCAAGGGCATGGGGACAGGCAGGAAAGCAATTATTACCAGATCAGCAATAAATTAATTGAACAGTGGTACTGACTCAATGTGCTGAATGACATCCCTCTGCTCCTACATCTTTTGGTCTAAGACATTCGGAGGGCATATCAGTGGCATGTGTGACACTTCACTGTTAGTATGCTATCACTTTTGTAATTATATGTTCATTTGTCATCATCAACTGTGTGAGAAAATATCATTTTAGCTGTAACTACAAGAATGAGGGTACAGGGGCCAGCCATCCTTCCCACTGTATGATGTTTCATGCTTCAAGATGTGAAGTGAGCTGCTCCTCCACCATGCATGGAAACTACGGGACCTTGGATGGTAGTTACTACTTCAACAACTAGAGTAATAATCCTTTCAGATCACAAACCATTGCTTATGCCTCAGAGCCATGAGTAAGGTTGATTCATAAGTGTCAAAGAGTGCACAAAGTGGTCAAGAGTGCTTTTGTGAGTCAGAATTTGTATCTCACACATTACGTCAATGCATAATGTTTATATACAGAGTTTTCTGATTAGAAGTGTTTTTCACCTGAGCTGTGTGCGGGTCTATTTAACGCTTTTACTCTTTGAACAGCTTCACATTGCACAAGAGTGGAGCCCCCTCTCTCAAAGAATGAAACACTTACTTTGCCAACCCCAGGAGTGGTAGCAGCCATTTTCTTCTCCATGATACAGAGTGAGTCAGAGAGTCACTCTCTCAGTTGATGTGACAACCTAAATTTTCAAATTCTCTTCTTGGCTGCCCTCCCTGGAAAGCATGTACAGCTTTGATATTCCCCATTTTCTCACCTATCTGCTTTATTTACTGGTCATACTCTATCCCTTGAGCTCCAGACTTCCTACATTATCATTATAGACACAGTTTCCCCATCAAAACCAGGATGGTTCAGTCGATAGCCATTCCCCCACTCCTACATTTGTCCTTTCTCTCTCCCATGCTCTATCATTTCCCACCTTATATATTGAGTTATCCTTCTTGTTATTCCTTTTGCATCCCAGCTGCTGCATCCAATTCTCACAATGGAGTTCCCAGCTCTGAACCATAGCCCTGACAGTACATCCCTCTTTGACTTTTAGTGGACTAACCCCCAGGTCTGACCATAGCCCACCTAGCAGTTGAGTTTGATAGAGACGCCTGGTTGATGAGTGACCAGACCCTTGATTGACTTTGGTGCAGCTCCCATGACTGTCTGGACTGGTTGGATTGAGGAAACAGGGCTGATTCCCTATTCCCCCCACTGTTATGAGAAGGACCCCATGCTTCTGACCATGCCAAGAGGCAGACTGACTATGTCCAAGCCCCTGGAATGATATTGGTTGCAGCCCTTGATTCGCTGTGCCGGAAACCTGGACTGACAACAGTCTTCTTGAACTTGGCCAATGATTATTCTCCTTAGCCTCTGAGACGTTGCCATTAGATTGTAATGCATGCAATGTGTTTGCTGCCACATGCTGTAAGGTGTGACATTGATGCAGAATGGCACCAAATAATTACATGTCTGCTCCTTTGTCAACATTGCTGGCAAACATGGTTTTGCATCTGCATTAAAAGGAAAGGCAAGTCAGAAGTACTGTGTGTCTATATGTTCTGAATGAAGCAGGAAAGCACAAATAAGGCATGGATGTTGTGTTTATCTGAGCAAGCATAAAATGAATGAGCATTAAAGAAGGATCGGTAAGAGAGCAAGGTAAGAGCCCAGAGATACTTTTTCTGCCAATCCAGGAGATGGCTGCCTATCCCTACACACAAAATGGTCTGGCAGCATCATTAGAGCAAGTTGGAGTTGTGGCGTAATGATTCTGCTAGGCTGTTGTGTTTCCGATGCCAACCTACATATCCCTAGATGAGGGATAGAGGTGAAGCTCCATATCCATGGAGTATCACCAAGATGTAGGGTCTGCTGGCCTAGATGCAGGCCTTGCGTAATAGCAGCAAGCTAGAGGTGTCAGGTACCTGATTTGACTTGTACATCAGGAATTGTCACTGTCTAATTTGTCTCTGTTGAGTGGAAGAATAGTAAACTGCATTTCAACGGGATGGGCTTAGGTACTAATGAGACATTAATGTAGGCAAATAGGCCTCTTGCCACTCACTAACAAGGTTCTTGTCTCGCCATTCAAACCTTGGGTGGAAAATTGGACTTTTCTTCTCAATGTTGAGAATCTCACTTCCCCAGTCGTGGCAATGTTTTCCAACTCGCTCGACCTTGCTTATATTGTTCGGGTGAAAATTCAGCTAAATTGATTCCAGACCTTATCTGTGAAAAGCATCCCAAATATTTGCTCTTTGTACAGTCTTAAACTTTGTGCTAGGTATCATTCCAACCAGTGTGGAGATTTTCCCTGGCTCCCTCTGGCTAAACTTTCACTTGGTCTCCATGACGGCAGTGGCAATCTACTCATGCCTTAATTTTAAGATCAGTCACTCTGATCTCACCCCTGAACTTCAACTCTTTGTCCAGGTTTGGTTCAAGGCTGTAATAGAGTTAGGAGCAGAATGCAAACTGAACATGGGCTTAGTAAGCTATTGCTGTATTGCTGCAGCATGACAGCTCTTCCTCAACTGTTTCGGTGAAGTTTGAGCAAAGATTGAAGGGGCATAAGTTGTTGGATAGGATTTGTTCTGCTTTTTGTGGATAGGACATACCTGGGCAATATTCCGATTCTAATGCCAGTGCTATAGCTGTACTGGAACAACTTGGTTGGAGAATGGTTAGTTCAGTAATATAAGTTTTCAGTACTGCTGCACATAAGTTGTCAGGGCCCATAGCCTTTGCAGTGGCTAATGCCATCTCATTATATCAAGTTGAGTGAATTGAAGACTCCTAACCGTAACCCTCCACTTAGTACTTTTAGCTGAAGATGGTTGCAAATGGCTCAGCCTTTTTTTGCCCTATGTGCCGGACGCCCTCATTAATGAAGGTGGGGTTCCTTGGCTAATTCAGTGTCTAGCTGTCGACCACCATGCATGACTGGACGTGACCAGACTGCAGAGCTTTTACCTGATCTGCTATTTGTGTGATCTTTTAGCTCTGTCTAATGCTCGCTGCAGTTTAGCATTCATTATGTGCTGTAGCTTCATCAGGTTGGTGTCTCATTTTGAGGTATGCATGGTGCTGCTCCTGACATTTTCTCCATATTGAATCATGCTTGATACTGTGGGAGAATGAATGATATGCCAGATTATGCACTTATAGTTTGCGACAAAATACAGTGCTGCGGCTGCTAATGGATCAGACTGCCCAAGGATGCCACTTTGATTCTAATGATTTTTTAACATACCTTAACATAGAATTCCTACAGTGTAAAAAGAGGCCATTTGGCCCAACAAGTCCATACCAACCTTCTGAAGAGTAACCCACCCTGACCCATTCCCCTACCCTATCATTCTTTATTTACCCCGAGTAATGCACCTAACTTACATATCCCTATGAACAATTTAGCATGGCCAATTCCCCCAACCTACACATCTTTGGATTGTGGGAGGAAACTGGAGCACCCAGAGGAAACCCACGCAGACAAGGAAATAATGTGCAAACTCCACACAGAGTTGCACGAGGCAATAATTGAACCAGGGTCCCTGGTGCTGTGAGGCAGCAGTGCTAACCACTGAGCACCATGCCGCCCATATTCATAAGGTAGAGCCCAAAACACAAGGTGGGGAGGGGAAGTGGGGTGGTGGGGAGGTGTGAACTTTTTTTTCCAGAGTATTAGTCAAGGCCTTGAGATAACTCATCTTGTAAAACAGAGGGAAGCACATTCAATTTAAATACCGAAATTGGTACGACTGGAAGGGAAATCATTCAGATATGTTGTGGGCAAAGTCTTAGAGAGAATTGTAAGGGATAGGATTTATGCACATCTAGATAGGAATAATGTGATCAAGGATAGTCAGCATGGTTTTGTGAAGGGCAAGTCGTGCCTCACAAACCTTATTGAATTCTTTGAAAAGGTGACGAAGGAGGTTGATGAGGGGAAAGCGGTAGATGTGGTATATATGGATTTTAGTAAGGCGTTTGATAAGGTTCCCCATGGTAGGCTACTGCAGAAAATACGGAGATATGGCATTGAGGGTGAGTTAGAGGTTTGGATTAGGAATTGGCTGGATGGAAGAAGACAGAGGGTAGTAGTTGATGGCAAAGTTTCTTCATGGAGTGCCGTCACTAGCGGTGTTCCGCAAGGATCTGTTTTGGGACCATTGCTGTTTGTCATTTTTATAAATGACCTGGAAGAGGGGTTAGAAGGTTGGGTGAGCAAGTTTGCGGATGATACGAAAGTCGGAGGAGTTGTTGACAGTGAGGAAGCATGTGGCAGGTTACAGCAGGATATAGAGAAGCTGCAGAGCTGGGCAGAAAGGTGGCAGATGGAATTCAATGTAGCTAAGTGCGAGGTGATTCACTTTGGGAAGAATAACAAAAAGATGGGGTACTGGGCTAATGGTCGGATACTTGGTAGTGTGGATGAGCAGAGGGATCTTGGTGTCCATGTACACAGATCTCTGAAAGTTGCCACCCAGGTAAATAGTGCGGTGAGGAAGGCATATGGCGTACTGGCTTTTATTGGTAGAGGAATTGAGTTCCGGAGTCCTGAGGTCATGATGCAGTTGTATAAGACTCTGGTACGGCCGCATCTGGAATATTGTGTGCAGTTTTGGTCGCCATACTATAGGAAGGATGTGGAGGCATTGGAACGGGTGCAGAGGAGGTTTACCAGGATGTTGCCTGGTATGGAAGGAAAATCGTATGAGGAAAGACTGAGGCACTTGGGGCTGTTTTCACTAGAGAAAAGAAGGTTTAGGGGTGACTTGATTGAGGTGTACAAGATGATTAGGGGGTTAGATAGGGTCGACAGTATGAACCTTTTCCCGCGTATGGAGTCGGGTATTACAAGGGGGCATAGCTTTAAATTAAGGGGGGGTAGATATAGGACTGATGTTAGGGGTAGGTTCTTCACTCAGCGAGTCGTTAGTTCATGGAATGCCCTGCCAGTAACAGTGGTGGACTCTCCCTCTTTATGGGCATTTAAGAGGGCATTGGATAGGTATATGGAGGATAGTGGGTTAGTGTAGTTTAGGTGGGCTTGGATCGGCGCAACATCGAGGGCCCAAGGGCCTGTACTGCGCTGTATTCTTCTATGTTCTATGTTCTATGTTCTACTTGTATATTCCTGTAAAAGCTCTTCCAATCAGTTTTTATATTCCTGGCTAGATTACTCTCATATTTTGTGTGGTTTGCCTTTTCATCAACTTTTTGATCACCCTTTGTTACTTTAAATTACCTCTAACCTTTGCAAGATGAAGTTAAAAATCATATAACACCAGGTTATAGTCCAACAGGTTTATTTGGAAATGTAAGTTTTCGGAGTGCTGCTAATGGGGCAGGATCATAGGACACAGAATTTATAGTAAAAGCTCAAAGTGTCATACAACTAATGCAATGTATTGAACAAACCTAGATTGCTGTTAACTCTTAAATCACTTAGAATGGGGGTGCAGGTTTTGATTGATTAATATGAAAGATGGAAGTCTTAACAGAAATCTAGGTTTGTTCAATACATTACTTCAGTTATATTGACACTTTGAGCTTTTACGATAAATGGTGTGTCCTATGATCATGCCCCATTAGCTACCTGATGAAGACACAGTGTTTCGTAAAGGTTATATTTCCAAATAAACCTGTTGGACTATAACCTGGTGTCGTGTGATTTTTAACATCGTCCACCCCAGCCCAACACCGGCGCCTCCACATCTTTGCAAGATGTTAAGCTTCTTTTCTCATTTTCCTTAACCCCCCCAGTAAGCCATGCATGAGTCTGTCTTGCTGAGAAACAACAGTGGGCCAGGAAGAGAAATGAATGAGGCAACCTTTTGACGGGCTGTGATTATGAACTTATACATCTAAGTGCAAAACTCAATACTGCAATCTAAATTCCCCATTCACTACACACCTTCCCTCCTGTTTGATTCTTCCCCACTCAGTGCCTGCTTTATTACCATGCATGAATAAAAGATGGAGACAGCAGCAAGGTCAAATAACATTGGGAGAATAAATGATTCCTTAATGAGTAAGTACTGTAATTTTGTGCTCCACGGAGCCACTGTCACTGCCCTTATTGGAGGATAGACTTTTGGATTGTTATGATACCCTGCAAGCTCCTTTAAAGATTAAAATCAATAGCCATAATGTCAGCGTTCCATGGTAGCGAGTTGATCTTGCAAAGCAGAAGATCAAGTTTCCACTGCATTACATAATGGTGGCTGTCTGTGCCGCACCATCAATCATCAGACACAATATCACTCGGGATCCACAACTGGTTGAATAGAATTGGCCACCATCCCTAAATGGAAAGAACATTGTGGTCAAGTGACCACGGTCCCAAAATTGAATGTCCTAAATTGACCCACAGCCAGACAAATTGGGCCTGACAGAAACTTGGCCAAACTAAATTATAGGAAACAGTGAGGTTAAATAGGTTCAGGGAAAGCCAATAACAACCAGCCCAAGGGTCGTGCATTGGTGAAGAATCGATCAGACTTTCTGGCACCTTGAGGACATGCACTTTACACCTCCCTACATGGCAACAGTGAAAGGTATTGGCATGCCTCAAATGAATGTTTTGAACCCTGCTCATGACCCCATTGGTCAAAGACCACATATCATTCAAGAAGGTGCAGGGCAAGCAGGGATGCAAACACACATGGAAGCCATCCACTCAGTGAAGACGCGCAGTGAGACTTGTGGCAGAAGACTGTGCAGCGACCCAGAAGATCTGTCTTGATCTACCAGATTACTTTCATGGAAGAGAGCCAGACCTATGTTGGAGAGGAGGAAATTCCCACAGCCCAGTTCAAACACATGGATTGTTGTGGGTGATATTGTTTTTCAGACCCATAGAGTTAGATACAGGTATTTCTGTTGTAAAGAGTGTTTGGTCAGCACAAATTGACTATAACATGATTGATGAATAGTGGACGCTGTTTGGATAGTACAAACTTCCTACTGCATAGATGTATCAATTTTCTATAGTGATTTTCTACAGTGCAATTTTCGATAGCGAGGTTGCACAGGAACATAACCATTGTGTTATACCAGAAATACCTGTAGGAGTAAATATTGTGGGATTTTGGGAAGTGCTCATGGGGAGTTTTTAATAAGGAATATTTTGTTAATAAAATCAAGATGAATGGAAAACCAAATTTTATGTCTTTTTGTCCACCTAGCTACAAGAATGCTTGGGTAAAGTGGTACATGTTTGAAACTTTATTGCTGGAACAGCACAGCAGGTCAGGCAGCATCCAGGGAACAGGAGATTCGACGTTTCGGGCACAGGCCCTTCTTCAGGAATGAAGTGGTACATGAACTGATCCAAGCGTCCAAAACGTGAACAACAATGTGTTCCAAGCTCCACTGCCAAAATGCTGAATGCTAAATTCTATCCTGAAAACTTTAAGAGCTTTTTAGTTTTTTTAATACTTGTTCATTGGGTATGACATCACCGGCTGGCCCAGCATTTACCACCCATTAATGGCAATTCAGCAACTAAAGAAATCAGTACTGACTATTTTCTTGTTGTTTTGATCATGTTGTCATTACTTCTGTGGACATTTGCCTAGCTGTTTCCCTCATTTACATGACACATGCCCAACTATTTTCATTGGGGTTATAACGTACCATGTTTTTCATTTTCCACTTACCAGAAATTTTGAATGTCAGAGGCCTAAGAATTGGTGTGGGTCTTTCTGTAACCAGGTCGCACCCCAAATTTTTTCAAACTACCCGAACATCATTTGAAGAAGGGTAATGAAATTGAAAACTCTGGGTACCAAACCAAGAATTGTGTTTAGCTTGGTTATAATTTTAATTGTGCACTTCGCTGTTAGCAAATATTTTTTATCAACTTTTCTCGGATTTCGATACTTCGACTTATATGATCTCACGGGGTTAGAATTGTTTCATAAACTCTTACATTTGTTTTTACCAAACATCTTGAGTCATCTATATTCCACTTGATTTTCCAACAGCAGCAAAATTATGTCCAATGCTTCAAATGATGATTCTTTCGTAGATATATCAAAACCCAAAAAACTTAATTTTCTTTCCAATGAAAACAGCAAAAATAATACCATTCTTATCATTTTTTGCTAAAGGACCCATAAGGATCTCCTTATCTCCAGCCAACATTCCATCAACCCTCCATTGCTGACATTTCAAGGATTAGTTTAGATGTTCCACGCATTGATAATTTCTCCACACTTACTTTATTCCACTTCTGCAGAAAATTGTTGACCTCAATCCTTCTGCCATTTAAACCCCAGACCATGTCACACCCTAAAACCCTAAAGAGACATTTCCCATCTGCACCTCTCAATAAGCATAGTCTACATTCTGAAATTTTATGTTAAAACTTACAAGTATTAAAATGTTTGTCTTGCCAAACTTTGCTGGAGTGAGAATGGGGTCAGGGTTGGCTGTAACGTTCTCCACAATTAACCAACCTACATCAGTTGTTGTTTAGGTTCACAAATGAAGCATAGCCACTTAGTTGAGTGTTAAAGAACTGACCACACACATGGAATCCTACCTGGTTTAGTCAAACAGCTGAAAAATTGGCTGTTTTTTGGAATATGCAATGTAAAGCAATCAAAAGCCAGCATTGAACTCATATTCCCTAAAAGCGCTGCTCCTGAAACCAAAACTAGTGCTATTCAGTCTTTTCAGGGAATATAGCAACAACTGGGCAGCTATTGTTGGCTGGCTTCTTGGCAAGGTTTTAAGTCAAGCCTTCACATTCTGGTACCTGTGGGTTTTAAAAATCGCTTTATGTTCTCTCCCCAGCAAAATGGATTAGTTGAACTGACAGAAAAAACTAGACAAACTACAAAAATGGAAATGAATTAATTTAGATTTGTTTCTTGTTGGCAAATTTAAGATCACTGTATGGCACGGGAGAGTTGTTTAATGGTCAGCAAGTAGACTAATATCAAATCATATTACTGTCAGAGATATGGGGCAGGGAGACAAGTAAGTTAGTGAATGTGAAAGGATGGAAACACATTTCATAATGATTTCATTGCATTTCTGGTGACATAAATATGTGTAAATGTTTCAACTAAAATAATTGAAAAGCTAGGATTGTTAGATATTTAATTTTTCACTATCAAAAATCTTCCAATATTTCTAATAGCCCAGAATTGAATCTTGGATATATTTCCAAGATTTGAGATTGGCTGAAATTCACATGACCTTAACAGACAAGTCACCAAGTGTTTAATTTGAGACCTACTGACTTATTCTGGTAGAGCCTAGGGATAAATTTACCTCAGCATTTGGGCATCTTTATTCAGACATGCCACCATAATCTAACCGGGTTTCTGAACGTAAGGAATTGAGCACACATTAACATTCCAGCAAAAGTTACTGAATACTAATCAAGAGATGGCACCAGAGTAATATCTAAAGTGAAATGGTGAAGTGCTGTAACAGTGGTGTCAGTGAACTAGTAATCTACAGACATGGTGAAATGGATTCACTAATAATCTAGAAGAAGAAAGATAGTCTAATGGCAATAATGTAACTACTATTGACTTTTGTAAAACACCGTTTGGATTACAAATGTCCTTTAAGGAAGAAAATTTGATGTCCTTACCTGGTCTGGCCTACTGATACGATTCTATGGCTTTAAGAGGTGTACTTGGTCCTTTTCTTTAATGAAGAATGGTTGAGACAGAGGTGAGAGGGGCCTGCTCAATGCCAATAAAGTTAACAGCTTGTGAGGCTTAAATTGGAACAACAGAAGTAGCTTGAATGGATGTGGCCAAGCTCCCACAGAACCAGGATTTATAGTTTTAGCTTTCTGCAGTTGCTGGGGTCTTGTAGCTGGACATGGAAGCTCTTATTCCTCGCTCTGTTACAGCTAAATGCTGGGGTTCTCTTCCTGCTTCTAGAATTGCATGTGAACCATCTATTTTACTGAATTTGCCTTTACCAAGGGTTTATGGTATATTGGTGGTCAATAATATATAGTTAATCATGTTGATAGAGTTATAGTTAAACCAATTCTTTGCTTTTATTTTTATTTTGTCTGTATTTTCACTGCAGTGCAAAAGTAATGTGTGTTTTGCTTCAAGTCGAATCACATCTGGAAAAAAACCTTCCACTTACTTTTAAAATAAAAAAAAGTTATGGTCTAGGCTATCTTCTTAGTATATTTTGAGGGGATTTGGACTAGTCCATAACACTACATATGTCTCCAGACTCACAGCAATGTGATTAGCCATTAAGTGTCCTGTGGAATAGCCTAGCAAGACACTCGATTGTATCAAGCCACTGCAAACTCATAAGAAAGGAATGCAATTGGCTGGACTCCTGATCAATGACCTCGGCTAGAACAATAGCAAACCCAGCTCTCTTAATTGAGTAAAATAATCCTCATTCTGCCAACACTGGGAGAGCTGTCCCACAAGCTTGTTGAACAACAGCTTAACAAAGTCATGGTCATAATATCATATCTTACAGACAATGCCACCAGTACCATTATCATGTCCTGTCCTACCAGCAGGACATACTCACCAGCGGTGACAGTACAGTGTTATTCAGGTGGGAGAGAGTCGTTGTGGGAGCCTTCAACATTGAATCTGCCCCCTAGGAAGTTTCAACATGCACAACAAAACTGTCTGTTTATTATCAATACTACACCTCCATAGCCCCTCAGCTGATTGACCAGTTTTCCTCCATGTTGAGCACTACTTGGATGAAACACTCAGGGGTGCAAAGGGATAGAAAATGCACTGAGTGGGGACTTCAATGTCCATTACCAAGAATGCCTCAGTAACCCCATTACAAATTGAGATGGCTGAGTCCTAAAGGATATAATGCCAGAATGGGCCAGCTGCACATGTTGAGGCAACCAACGTGCTTGACCTCATTCTCACCAGTGTATCTGTCGCAGATACATCTCTGATAGTATTGTTAGGAGAGGCCACTACCCATAAACTGTATAGACAAAGTCCTGTCTAAACATTGAACATACTCCCCCATCATGTTGTGAGGCACTGCCGTGATGCTAACTGGGACAAACTTCAAACAAATCTCACAACTCAACAGCAGCAGAAATAGAATTTAACCATAATCTCAAAGCCTGGCATATCCCCAACTTGTCATTACCATCGAGTTGGGAGATCGACCCTGGCTCAATAAAGAGTGCAGAAGGGCATGCCAAAAGCAGCAACAGGCAAAACTACTGGACTACATGCAAGCCAAACAATGG